>NW_006256686.1:1082383-1398096 GCF_000478725.1 Eutrema salsugineum | reverse complement strand
CGGAATGAGGCTGGGAATGACTTTGGGCTCAGATAAGTGGGCTTTAAGTCGGAGCTTGAATGCCGCGGTCGGGAGTGCTGTGACCGCGGCAATTGGCTTGTTTCCCGCGGTCGGGAAGCTTCTGACCGCGGCAAATAGCTTGTTGGCCGCGGTCGCGTGAGCTGCTGGCCGACTCCGCGTGGCTTCGGGGCTAATGGAATATCTTGAGATCCAACCGTTGGAATGTCTCCAAACCAAGTGCATTTGAAAGCTGGTTGATTCTTCTATAAGTTGTCCAATTTTGAGGGTGATCAGACGGTGAGAAGGTCTTCGTCTCTCCATGAGAGTTCTGACGGTCTGCATTTATCCAAAAGAGTCTTTTTGTTCCATTTTATGCCTCTTTATCCCAAATTACCTGAAAAGTCTTTTAAAATCCGGAAACATAGAAATCATTTGAAAACCTTTGAAAATGGAGTAAAAACACCTGTAAAAGATATTAAAATGATCCATAAAAATGGTCAAAATCCGGTGTTATCAACTCCCCCAGACTTAGTATTTTGTTTGTCCTCAAACAAAACAAAGGCTAAATCTCGGCGAGAGGTTTGAAAACGCAGGAACTAAACAAAATCTCAGAGACCAAACTTCTAGACCAATATCAATCAGTATGCATCAATCGGGAATAGCCTAGAAAATTCTCACTAGCAATACAGGCATAACTAGTCCGTTAATCCGTCATGCAGAAATCTATGCACTAAGATCTAACTTCCAGTCAACTAGCTCTTAACATTCATTAAAAATATCGGTGGTTCTCATCATAGAATATCTAGGCAAGGCAATCTAGGCTAGGTTTAAAGAAGGATTATTTTGGGGGTATGGCTTAAAGTGTTTAAGGGTTACCTGAAGATCTGGAGGGTGCAGGACATTATGCAAAACCGCAAGAGAGAGTGAAGCTGTTGGTATCCACAGTTTTCAGTCACTTTTTCTTGACATAGATTCATGGTCTTCTTCCTCAGGTTCTCTCCAAACTCTCCCAGACTTAGATTTTTGTAAATCTTTCAAAACAATAGCTCCTTAAACGAATAGTGGTTGCTCATTGCTCCATAAATTTCGACAATCTAAGACTCATTAGGCTTTTTGTTTCCCTTTCTCTTTTCAGTTTTTTTTTTTTTTTTTTTTTTTTTTTTTAGAGAAAAGGGAACACCTTTAGATATAGAGTCTTAGAGAGCACGAATTTACCAGTTAATATCTGTCTTGTAAAGCTTTCTTATGTTTCTGATACTCTTCCTTCCCAATTCCATTCAGTCTCTTTTGCGAGTGACTGAAAACTGCGTCGCTCCTCTTCTCTCCGACGTTTTTGCACATATCTGCTGATATAAACTAAAGAGAGAATGCATGAGGATTGAAAACAAAGGTTTTGGGTTTAGGGTAAGGTACCAGATAAAGATAAACTGGTCATCTAGGACGACAAAGAGTGGTAAAACTGATGGTAAAAGACGTCCTAGATGTGTATGTCGATGCCTGCCTAAAATCAATGATGAGAAAATTAGATATCAATATTAAGTCCAAAAGTGAGCTAGTATATCCTGTCAGAGAGAATCTCCATGAATAGAAGTCCTCTAGTGGGAGTTCGTAGTGCAAGTACTCTAGCTATCGCCTAGTCTAGTGCTAACCACAAATGAGCTATCATGCATAGTGTAGAAGTGTGCAGGTCTAAATCATCATAGTTTTGCGTCAAACATTCCTGAAAAATACTTAATGTCGAATAGGTTACATATTAAAATTTAAAAAGTACTTGAAATTTAAGAGCAAAAGCAGGAAAATAATTAGTACGGATAGACATCCTCCCCCAGACTTAAATCACACTGTTCCCAGTGTGAAAAAGTTGGTGAGAAGATGGTGAATAAAAGCAAAATAAGATAAAATAAAATAAAAGAAAAGAAAATAATGATAGAACCGTGATGGTAGTGAAGTGCTGGTCAATCACTCATCCTCTGAAGTGTCATCTGTGAACTGGTGCTGCTCCTGTAAGAAGGTGACAACGCGCTCAAAGCGTCGTCCCTGTCTCTCTACTCTGCGCTCCAGATCGGAATGAGTGTGTGATGATGTAGATGATGAGGCGTGGCCGGTCGGAATGGATGGCTGAAAATGAGCACGGGCCGCAGCTGCATCACGCCTCGCCTTGGCCACTATGTACTGGCCAATGGTGAATGGTAATCGAGGTACGGATGGCAGAAAATCATCGGATTCCGGAGTCCATCGAGGGCGTCCTCCGTTGCACAATCTCGGGACAGATGATGAATGTAAGCGGACTCGGTGCTCCTCAGTGCCAGTGCAATATTTGTAACCAAACCTGTCTGGATTGAAATCGGCGCGAGAGATAGTGTGATCGCGAGAGAGATAAAGTAGATCATACCAGACATCGGGAAGTGGATCATCAGATGATAGCACTCCCGAAGGCTGGAGTAGCGTCGTCGCAACCATGTAAATCATGCTTCACCTTTACCATATTCTGTGATATGATCCAGGCAAAGCAGGCAAGTCGTGGGTCATCCATAAACGGAATCTGAAGTGTAATGAGCTCAGTCTTCAAGACACCTCCCATGTTGGCTCTAGAGAAAATCGTGTGTGCTAAGAGTTTGTGCACAACTCTCACTGCTGGGTGGCTAAGAAGGGCTGACTTAGATCTCCCACTATCATAGGTTCCAGGACCCATCTCCCTCCACAGGTTAAGATCAGGTTCATCTTCAAGATAAATGCCATCAGTGTATGGAAGCTTAAGAGCTTCACAAACCTCAGAAATGGTGAGAGAATAAGGCTGTCCGCGGATAGAGAATGACAAGATGCCATATGATGCTCTGGGGTTCCTCCTCTTCGTGTGGTGGAGTGTAACGGTCGCTAAAAGCTCACGGACTAGCTCAGGATAAGTCGGAAGGTTCAGCTCCAAGTAGGGTCTCAGCTTAAGTGCATCGATGTACCAGATCACATCCTCTCTGATTCCAAGCATCTCGAGTGTATGATAATCAATGCAAGGCGTGGGTTTGATGTTCAGCTTCTTGAAACGCCTTGCATAGTCCACTCTCGGGTTTGTCTCCCTCCCAATGTATCGAATCTGTGTCGGTTCGGGAGGTGCTCGTGTTTCCCTCGAGTGCTGGAGCAATCTCATCACATAGCTTCTTCTTCTCGGTCTGGCTTGGTTCAGCATGTACTCTCCTAGAGTAGCATCGTCAGGAATGTCATCGGAGCTGCCACCAGTTTGACGGCTCCTTCGGGATCTGGTTTCATCCATTTTCTGCAAAATGAAATGATTCTTGGAAAAAGAGTGAATTTGGGTGCTAATTTTAACAAATTAAGATCTGTTATACTAATACTAGTATAAAGAGATTAATTAAAATTATTAGCAAACAAAATTGATATTAAATCAGAGAAATCAAGTAGTTCATGACTAAATTCGGATTTTTGATGTTCTCAACATAGAAATCTTCTAAAAATCGGTTTTTATGAGCAATTTCCATGTGAATTCTAAAGATTACCCAATACTAATCACTAATCACACAAGACTAAATCAAATTCATCAATTTTTCTGTTCCAAATTCGATTTTTATGAAGCATGAAGAATCCAAATTTCAAAAATCTCAATTCCTCTAAAGCTAAGTGCTAAAATCGATTTTTAGATAACCTAAATGGATAATCTATCATTCTTAAGCTATTTCCACCATCAATAGACCAAGATTCTGGGTTTTTAAAGAAAACCCTAATTTCAAAATCGAGTAAGAATGGTGAGTTTGAGGTTCATACCTTGCTGGAAAGAGAGAATTGATGGCAGAATTGAAATCAGCTTCGAAAAAGAGTGAGGTTTGAGCCAAAAATCTCTTAAAAAGCTTAAAAATTGAAAACGTGTTCTTTCTCCTAAATCTCTAAGTCTTTTGGAAGAGAAGAGAAGAAAGAGTTTTGATCCAAAAAGTTTGTTTCTTTTCTTTAATAAGCGTTTTTGAAGCAAAAATGGAAAATTTCTGGAAATTTTTAAGTTTACGGGAACTTACCTTTTCTTGTTTGCACACTAGGAAAGTTTAAAACTTACGGAGGATCTTTTCGGGTTTTACCGGGAATATTTCGAGAAATACCGGGAATCACCGGGAAATACCGAAAAACGGCAGAAATCCACGGAATCATCTCAACGACCAACGGCCGCGGTCAGGAGACGCGCGACCGGGGTGGATGAGGGCTCGGCCGCGGTCGCATTCACGGTGCCGCGGTCGATGCACCTTTTGCCGCGGTCCCATCAGTTGCGACCGCGGGTCTTCCTCCTGCGGCCTATTTTTCAATCTTCTCGTCTTTGCCGGGCCGAGCAGCTAAAGACCTACCTTTTTCTCTTTGGTTTTTCTAATTTTCTGATTTTTTTGTGTTTTTGTTTTATAAAATACCTAAAACTTAAAAAGAAAAAGAAAGAATAAATTCTAAAATAGAAAAGAAAACTAAAAGAAAGAGTACCTAAATGGGTTGCCTCCCATTAAGCGCTTTTGTTTTAAGTCGTTTAGCTCGACGTAAGCATGAGGAATCAGGCTGATTTGAATGGCACTCCACTTGATGTGCCTTTATCACTTCCGGTTGGTGGAGGTTTTACTTCTTCCCCTTTAAGAGAAGTCTTCTTACCTTTAATCTTCTTTCGGACCTTAATGTTGTTCAGAACCCTTTTTGTGTTTTCGATCAGCTCCTGGATTTGGTCTTCACTAGTTTCTGATGCATCTGGTGGAATGATGATTTTGATCTTTGCAAAAGCTTTCGGCTTCTCCTTTTCTTTCTCTTTTGGCCTGTTTCCTTTGCTTGGAAATTCATCTAAGAAAGTAGGATAGTACCTTTTTCTGTCCACATTGAGGAAAACAGCACGCCGGTTTGCGTGATCAATTATTGCTCCTACCGTAGCTAGGAATGGCCTCTCGAAAATGAGTGGCCTCTCCTTGTCTTTATCCATCTCCAGGACTTGGAAATCTGCTGGAACAATCTTATCTCCCACTAGAACTTGTAGGTCATGAATCGCCCCTTCAATATCTTTTTGAGATGAATCTCCAAAGATAACCTTAACCGTCGATGTCCTTAAGGTTTTAATGCCCAATTTTTTGGCAAATGTCTTAGACATGATGTTGACATTGGCTCCAGAATCGCACAAGCAGTCTGTACACTTGATTCCTGAAATGAAACACTGGAAAACAAAACGTCCCGGATCATCGGCTTTGGTAAGCCTTTGAAACGGTGATCGTTCGGGTACCTTAAACGGTGGCTGCTTGGGATCGATATCCTTGTACAGTGGTACAAAGATCGGGATTTCTTCTTCCTTTCCATCGGTTCCGGACTCTTCTTCGGGCAATGTAGTTATGGCGTTGCAAAACTTCTTAGGGTTATCTTCAACTCTTCCTGGAAGAACTCCACTTTACCTCTTCATAGAGTCGGCTGTTTGGGCAACCTGCACATCTAACTTTTTTACGTGCGAAGATAAAGATTCAAACTTACCATTCCGATCATTGTACATGCAGTCCACTTTCACGTTCACGTCTTTAGATGCTTTTTCGTTCGTCATAACGAGTTGTTAGATTGACTGTTCAAGTCTACCGATTTTTGAAGCTAGCTGGTTCGTCTTGACTCCTTGCTGTTGTACGAATTGATTGTTAAAATTCGTACCTTGGTAGTTATATGGCTGTCGCGGTTGGTATGGTACTATTCCTCCAAAGTTTCCGCCTTGAAACTTGTTTTGGAATGATTTTTGCTGAGGTGGATAGTACTGATCTTGAGGATTCTCCACATTTGGATTGCGGTAAGAGAGATTGTTGTAATTTGCATTCCGGAAGTTGATGTTGAAGTTGTTGTTGGAGCGATTTTGGTATGGCACTAGTGCTCCTACGTAGTTCACATCTTCTTCTTGAAATGCTTGATTAATGTGATCGATATCACTAGGTCCTTCATCTTCTGCGCCATTGTTGGTTTCACAAGCATGGATCGGGCGATTGTTGCTCCTCAGAAGCTGGCTCACCATGTTCTTCAACTCGGTTATCTCCTTGTTGTCTGTTCCGGCTTGCTTCATTGATCGATCATATTCAGGACAATCATTGCTATTGGCTTGAGCCAAATTCTCGATGAGGGCTCTTCCTTGAGTTATCGTCTTTCGCCCAAAATCTCCATTGCTAGCTGTATCAAGTGAAAGTTTGTATTTTGGTTGAAAACATCGATAAAATGTGCTCAGCAAGCTTGATCCATGAAATCCATGATGAGGGCAATCACGTTCATACTCCTTAAAACGTTCCCAAGCTTCATAGAAAGATTCAGTTGGCCCTTGTTGAAAGGTTGAGATCTTCGTTCTCAAATTGTTCGACCTTGACTTAGTGTAGAAGTGGTTCAAGAAAGCAGGCAAAGACTTCAACCAACGGTGAGCTTTATCTGCTAATGAAAAAGGGAACAACTTACACTTTAGATAGTCAGGTGGAATTTGGTTTGTTCTCATCATGCTGCAAATTTCTTCAAAAAGCTCGATATGGTCCATTGGGTGCTCAGAAGGAACTCCATGGAACTGGTTTTGCTTCACCAATGAGATGATTTGAGGCTTGAATTCAAACTCATTCCGGTTTGGAAATGGTACTTGAATCGCAGATCGATTCTGAAAATTTTGAGTAGGTGCATCAAAATCAGCTATGCGACGGTTCCTGGCTTGTCTTCGGTGTTGATTTGCTGGCGGAATGGGGCGGTGAACGCGTTCATTCGGCTGCATTGCTGGGTGGTCACCATCGGCTACATTGATGGGTGGATCAAGGTCTTCACGTCCTTCTCTCTCTCGGTTCTGGTGGTTTCTTGGAAGAACCTCATCCTCCTCTCCATCTTGTCGAGCATAATCACCTTCTATGTGATCATTCTCTTCGTTTTCTCCATGTTCGGACCCATCTTGATCCATATTTAAATTTCGATTAATAGGATCTCCAGGCTGGTCGTCGTTGGCCATTCCTTGCGTTCGTCTAAGTCTTCGAAGTTCTCTTTCGTGTCTGTCTATCTCGTCTAGAATTGGAATGTCTCATGCAGGTCTACGCCTGGTATTCATGCAATTCAGAGAAAGACAAAAGAAGGGAAAGATAGTTCAGAAAAACTTTAAGAAAGAACTAGAGATCAGGTGTCTAGAACAGAAGTTAAAACAAGAAAAATAACAAAAGGCAGCGAAACAAATCCCCGGCAACGGCGCCAAAAACTTGATGCGGTGGTGTGCTGAGTGTCAACTACGTGAGGGAACAAGTTTTACCCTTAACAAAACAAAAGAAAACCGCAAGTGCACAGCTAATCAGTTGCAGTATTTAGGGATCGAATCCACAGACATTTGTGTGCCTGGTATTCTTCTACGGTTTTTAACTTTCTGTCTAGACTAAATTGGTTTTAAAGGTTGGTTGTTTTTCTTGAATTAAACTAAAGCAAAATAAAGCAAATAAATCTATCCTAAAAGGCAAGTAAAGAAATCGAATGAAAGGCAGTAGAACAAGTAAAATATCGAACTAAACAAAGATAAGGCAAGTAAAATATCGCATGAAAGGTAAATAAAGCAAGTAAATAACGAACTAAGGAAATTGAAATGCAGGTCTAAGAAAAGCAAGTAAAAATCGATGGAATTGTAAACTATGGCTAAAAACGCTGAGCTTTTGGGAACTCTAAGGGATCATAATCGGTTTTAACAATAAGGTAGATAGATTGGGATTGACGGATAACAATATATGGGTTCTAGAGCTAGAGTACGGTGGTATGACCACGTCACTGTCGTGATCATAACCAACTGTTTCTCGCAACCCTGACCAGTAGGTTTCCACTCTGGCCCTGGAAGGGAGAGAACGCAAGAGCTGCATAAGACTCGTCAATACTCACGATCTCGCCGCAGGTAGGTTTCCACTCCTACGGAAAATCGCCTGTTTCATTCTAGGGCTGATACTTAATGAAAACTTTCGCAACACTAACTATCTAGATCAGATACTAGGTGATCAATCAAGCATGCATGCAATAAGAACAAGAATAAACAGAGAACAGGTCAAAATCCCAGATCTATAAACCTAGATGTCTTAATCGATTTTGAGAGCCCCTTTCGGGAACCCTAAGCCCAACTCGGGATCTACTCAGACATGGCTGAGTTCGACATCATCATTGGTTTTAATAAAAGTAATGAAAAACAGTAAAGAAAAGAGATAAAGAAAGCTTCTCTATTGAAGAACTCGGACTTTAACAATCTTCTACAAAAATCTCATAAAAACGGCTAAAGGAAAAGGGTTTCTGTAAAGTATTAAAAGCTCTCCTAAAAACGACCTAAATGACATGTATTTATAGTCTCCAATACTCCATGGTCTCTAGGGTTCCGAAATTGAGGCTGGGAATGACTTTGGGCTTCAGATAAGTGGGCTTTAAGTCGGAGCTTGAATGCCGCGGTCGGGAGTGCTGTGACCGCGGCAATTGGCTTGTTTCCCGCGGTTGGGAAGCTTCTGACCGCGGCAAATAGCTTGTTGGCCGCGGTCGAGTGAGCTGCTGGCCGACTCCGCGTGGCTCCGGGGCTAATGGAATATCTTGAGATCCAACCGTTGGAATGTCTCCAAACCAAGTGCATATGAAAGCTGGTTGATTCTTCTATATGTTTTCCAATTTTGAGGGTGATCAGACGGTGAGAAGGTCTTCGTCTCTCCATGAGAGTTATGACGGTCTGCATTTATCCAAAAGAGTCTTTTTGTTCCATTTTATGCCTCTTTATCCCAAATTACCCGAAAAGTCTTTTAAAATCCGGAAACATAGAAATCCTTTGAAAACCTTTGAAAATGGAGTAAAAACACCTGTAAAAGATATTAAAATGATCCATAAAAATGGTCAAAATCCGGTGTTATCAGATACCTACGGGTTGTCTAACAGAACGATCAGCTAATACTAAGGAAATTTTCGTAGGCTGGAAAGTGTGGTGTCCTAAACGTTTTGCTACTGAAAGAGGCATCATGTTTATGCTAGATCCTAAATCACAGAGAGCACGCTCAAAAGCCATATCATTGATGTTGCATGAAAGTACGAAGCTTCAAGGATCGTTTTTCTTTTCAGGGATTCGGCTTTGCAGGATAGAACTATATTCATGGGTTATCATCATAACACCTTCTTCAAGGGTTAAAGAATTTTTTAGAATACCCTTCATGTATTTTCTTAAAGCGGGAATCATGGCACAAGCTTCCACGAAAGGTAATCTCACATTTAATTGATCGATTAGCTCTTTCAGTTTAGCTTTTTCTTTCTCCTTTTTCGGGGCTCTTAAGGCTCTAGGATATGGAGGTTTAGGTTTGTAGACACGAGTTGGTGGAGGTGGAATCGGGTCTTCTCCAAGGATTTCACAAGATGTATCTTCTCTTACTTCTTCTCCATCCTTCTCTCTACCACTTCTTTCTCAACGTCTTCGACCGTGATTCTTTCTCTTTATTTTTCATTTTCCTTACCCTTTTCCTCAACTTTGGGATCTTTAGGAAATTCAGGCTCTTTGTAAGCTAATCCACTCCTAAGTGTGATAGCTTTCACATGATCGGAAGGATCTGCTGTGCTTGAGGTTTCGAAAGAATTTTCACTTGGCTCCTCTTCAGAATTTTCTATGTTTCTAGAATTAGTTTTGATCATCAGACTAAGGAGGGTGGAAAATTTTTCATTGAAATTTTCTTGCATCGTTTTTAGTTCAGATCTAAGATCACTAATTTCTATAGACCTAGATTGTTCAAGCTCTAGAATTCTTTTGTTTAGATTTTCAGCTTCATAAGAGGGAAAACTAGGATAGGGATTGGAATTAGATTGAATAGCCCAGATAGTTTCGGAAGGTGGTTTCCAGACAAGTTCAGAAGACGGTTTCCCGCGGTCGTATGCCACGCGACCGTGGTAGAATGGCTCTTGGCCGCGATCAGCATTATCTCGACCGTGGTGAAAGTGTATTTTCCCGCGGTCTGGAAGAATGGACCCGCGGTGATCAGAAAGGAATGGGAAATCTTGGATTTGATAGACTTCTGCAGTGTTCATCATCTCTTGATCATAATAATCCATTGGGTTGTCCCAACCATCAAAGTTACATGTATTGTGTACCTTGTTTGGTTGTTGCAATCCAAGTTTACTCATTATGTGATGGAGATACTTCATAACTTCCGAAATCTCTTCTTTCTTCTCAGGAAGTGTAGAATTACCAAAGGTTGCTTGATTACGGATGCTGTTTGCGAAATTGTTGATGAAAACACGAGCATCTTCTACAAATCTAGTTGAGAAGTCTCCATTACTTGCTGTGTCGAAAGGGTGTCGTAACTCTGGAGTTATGCCTCGATAGAAGATTCTCATCAGGTATTCGTCGGTATATCCGTGGTGTAGACAATCTCTTTGGTATTCCCTAAATCTTTCCCAAGTATCTAAAAGATCTTCATCTTCTTTTTGTTTAAAAGTTCTTATCTTGTTCCTTAAGAGATTTGAACGATTTCTAGTGTAAAAACGATTTAGGAAAGCCTTTCTACACGCTGCCCACGTTTTTAGTGAAGTAGGTTCTACAGATTTTAGCCATTTGCTGGCATTGTCTCTCAAAGAGAATGGGAAAAGACTCGACTTGCGGTAATCCCCATTTGCTATAATGGTTGCACATAATTCTTCGAACGTCTTGATATGGTCCATCGGGTGTTCGGATGAATAACCATGGAATTGATTTTGTTGAACTAAATGGATATAGGGTACCTTAATTTTGGTTTTGCCATCCTCTAGTAAGGCTGGTTGAATAGCTCTTCGATCTGCCAAGAACTTCTCGAGTGAATTGAAACTTCCAATCAGTTCATTATTATCTTCATGCTTTGTCGATCTGATTAGCTCATTGTCATCATAGATCGGTTCTTCAAACTCATCATCAGTCAGGTCATCGTCGCTTGGTTCACCATCCACACGATATGGTGGATCACCAAGAATCCTGGGAACATGTTCCCGGTCTCCCATTGTAGAGAAACCTGAAAATTTTCAAAAGAAAAAGTAAAAGTAAAAGTGTTCTAATGGATTTAAGCTGGGATTCACAACGAAACAAATCAAAGTCCCCGGCAACGGCGCCAAAAACTTGATGTGATTGTAAACAGGGTATTGGTTCATTCTAATAAGCTTCAGGTTTTAAATTTATAACCCCTAAATGTCTGCAAGTGCACATATGTGCGCTGTAGTACTTTGGGTATCGATCCACAGAGACTTAGTTGTTTCAGTACGAATTCACGGCAATGCTTAAATCAGATTAGAACTAAACAATTTGGGTTTTGGTTTTGGGTTTTGGTTGTCACTAAATCTAAACTAGAAAGCTAAACAAGTGAAAGAAGTTAAAAATGAAAGCAAGTAATAAGCAAATAAATCAAAGGCGAATTGAAAGCAAGAAAAATCGAATAAGAAGCAAAGGTTGTAAACGATGGAAAAAAAAAACGCTGGGCTCAAGGGTATCGCAGGGATACATGGACTAGGCTATGTCGATTTTAGACAAGTGATAAAGGTAATCAACTACGTATGTTCTAGACTCGAGGCACAGAAGTATGAATAGCCTACTTTCGCAGCACTAAACAACTATCTCTCGCAACCCTGATCAGTAGGTTTCCACTCTGATCCTAGAAGGGAGAAGATGCAATAGCAGAACAAGACTCATCAACATTCACAACTCAACTACAGGTAGGTTTCCACTCCTATAGAAGAACTGCTCATTTCACCCTAGTTCAGACAATCACTGAAAGCTTTCGCAACATATCATATCAGATTGGCTTCTAAGTGGCCAGCAAAGAATCACGCAGTAAAATCAAAGGGAAACGAAGAACATCTAGAAGATTATAAATCTTAAATCTATCGATTCATAAGCAGAGACACACGAAATTCCCTTTGAAAAATCCCTTTAAACCCAACTGGGGAACTACTCAAACATATTGTAAACAATGATCACAGGGTATTGAAAGTTGCAGGAAATTAAAGAAAACAGGAAAGAAAAACGAAGAACGGAATCGCAGATGGAGGCGCGATGATGCTCTCCTCGACGGCTCCTCCTTCAAAGGCGGCGGCCTCCTAGGGTTTTTGAAGCACCCACACGAACTCTCTCTCTCTTTCTGTCTAAATTTTCGGTTTATATTCGTCTTCTCTCTTTAGAATGACCTAAAGAGGATATTTATAGCTTCTGGAGTTGTCCTGGACACTTAGGGCTTCAAAAATAATGAAAGAAATTGATCTGGGCTTTAACTAAGTTGTCTGGAAAGTAAACGTTGTCTGGCCGCGGTCGTGATGGTCCTACACGCGGGGAAATAGGTGTTGGCCGCGGTCCCGGCTCGTGGCTCTCTTCCGGAACTGCATTTTATGTCATTCTTGCATCGGGTGTATCTGAAGATCTAACCGTTAGATTGACTCCAAAACAAGTGCGTTAGAAATCTGATTGGATCCTCTATGTTGTCACAAATTTTGGGGGTGATAAGACGGTGAGAAGGTCTTCATCGCTTGTCATACTTCTGACGGTCTGCATTTATCCAAAATTGCTCATTTGTTCCAAATTGCATATCTTTTGCCCAAGTTTCCTAAAAAGTCTTTTGAAACTCTAAAACATTCAAAACACTTCAAAAACCATTGAAAACAGAGTTAAAACACATGCATAATACATAATTATGATCCATAAAAGTGATCAAAATACGGTGTTATCAATGCATATATCTGGAGGAAGGTTATATGGCGTAAGGATCACAGGCCATAAAGAATATTGCCTACCAGACATGCCAAATGGACTAAACCCGTCAGTGAAAAGACCAAGATAAACATTTTGCTTAGATCTAGCAAAGTCTGGATGTACGGTGTTAAAATGTTTCTAAGATTTCCTGTCAGAAAGGTGAGTCATTTTGCCATATGTTTGTGAATGTTCTGCATGCCATCTCATCGATGCAGCTGTCTGTTCAGATTGATATAGTCTTTTTAACCTATCAGTTATAGTAAATACCACATTTGTTGGTACAGAATCTTCTTACGTCCAGCAATTTGCGGTTTGTATCTTGGGTTTTGGCAGAAACAGCATTCTTGAAGCTTCTTATCACCAGTCCCAAAAAGCATACAATTATCAACACATACATCAATCATCTCAGAAGGTAATCCAAGACTAAAAACCAACTTCTGAATTTAATAATACGTTCCAGCAGCCAAATTATCATCTGGCAAATACTCTTTAATAAGATCTGCCTAATCGTTCATGCAAACTTCAGATGGATTGTGATCAGTTTTTATTGTCATCATCCGAGCTGCTAATGATAATTTAGATAAACCTTCTCTACATCCCTTGTAAAGAGGCTATTTTGCTGCGTTTAACATATCATAAAAGCGTTTCGCATCTGCATTGGGCTCCTCAACAATATCAGCATGTGTTTCATGAAATGCATCAGTAACCATATCATGCATCCTATTCTGATCTTTACCCTGAACTTGACTACTTTGATAATCAATTGACGCTTCAAAATATCCATGTTCTTGATGATTTGTAACATCCCTATCCCAGGTTTCCTAGAGAGGAAATGAAATAGGGCATGTTAGATTAGCCATCTAACCGCATTCGGTCAGACGCCTGATTTGGTCCAGTTGGTGAGCCTCAGGTCTGCCAGGTTCGAAAACGCCCAGGTAGCAATCAACAACATAGACATAGCTGATCTACCTGAAAATAAAAGCAAGGAAGGAGGAGGGGTGAGAAATTTGAGATTACTCAGCGAGGATAGACCTTAAGGAGACCCACAACACCATCTAACAAACATGAACACAGCAGATAGATTAATCCTAAGTCAAGCTAGCAAACAAGGGTAACCCTACAATCAACTACCAAGTTGCAGAGAAACCTTAACCCATTGAGGGGAGCATCACCGTCTTATCGACAATGTCACTCCACCCACCCAATCACCACAGAAAGGGGTCATCCATTCACGACAGAAAAGGATCTCAACAAGTAAGGTCTCTCTGTCGTCCCAATCACTCCAGAAAGGGACACCCCCCAATCACACAGAAAGGGTCACAGGTGGTCACACAGACAGGCCTCCAGTCATATAGACTCCGGAAAGATCGGTGTACCTTCTCCCACCGTTGAACTAGCCCAATCCAGCCACTAGTCCAGGAAACAACACTGCCCAATCACCACAGAAGGGGTTGGGGACCTAGCAGTTCTATATCACACAACCTAGTCTATCTTAAACAGGGTAAATCCAGATCACACACAATCAATCCGTATTTTTAGGGTTTCATAGCTTAGATCCAAATTCAGTTTTAGTCATTAAGGTTCCACCAACAACCAGCAATCATCAACATGCAATCAACAAAGATCCAGGTCCTAACAATCTAAAACCCTAACACACAGATCTAGTACTTGACCTAAGAGAAGACTAACTACCATGGACAAGAATGAAGAGAGGGTGAAGCACAAAGTCCTCACCTTGGCACAGAAGGGCGCGCGATGGAAGGAGGCGATGGCATAGGAGAAGGAGGGCGAAGCGGAGATCCACCTTCGCTGGATTCGGATTCGAGGGGAGGAGGAGATAGAGGCGCACACATCTAGGAATGAAGAAGAATTTCGACTGAAAAGAGAGAGAGAAGAGATTAGAGCAGAGATGAGGAAGAGAAAGAGAGAGAGAGAGAATGGATCTGGACTTCCGACACGCGGTTAACGATAATTCTCGTATCCGACCACGAATCAAGGCAAGATTGGTCTTATCGGAAAGCTTACCTCCGGGGCTTCGATTTGATACATTGTACGTCACGTGGATCTTTACCGATCGCCGGGAAATCGTCTCAGAAGTTGGCGGCGGTTTAGGAGAAAAAGTGACGAAAAAGAGAGAAAGAGGAGAGACTAGGGTTTTAGAAAGCTTAATGAGGGATCAGGGTATTTATATTAGGTTAAATTAGTTTGGGTTGGGCTTAACGGGCTCGCAGGAGATTAAAAAAGGATTAAGGATGAGCTTAATTAAGAAAAATGGTTTAATTTAAATAAACTAGAAATTGATTTTTTTCAATAACAACCGACCCGGCAGGTCGGAGTGTTACAATCTTCCTCCTTCAACGGGATTCTTCCCCGAATCCTAGAGAAGAAGTTCCTGAAAGGAAATTCGAAAGCTAAAGACCAAGAGAAATAAAAGCACAAGGGAGGAGAGGAGCTTGGTCGCAGAGAGAAAGGAGTCAGGAATGAGATCAGGAAATGGACGCAAGAAATGAAATGAATCCAGAAGGAATGATTAGAATTGGAATCGGAAGGAGAAACAGGAATAAAAGTACAGAAGGAGATTAGGAATGGAACCACAAGGAATTATGGCATTAGAAAAGATAGAGGTTAAGAAGAAAAATACAAGAAGGAAGTCGGAAATGAAACAAGAAGGAAACAGAAATGAAACAAGAAGGAAACAGAAATGAAACAAGAAGGAAACAGAAATGAAACAAGAAGGAAACAGGAATGAGGTTAGAAAGAAAAGTAAAAATGGAAGTATAAGTGGGACTAGAAATAAAATCAGATGGGAAAACAGAAATGAGCCATGGCATTAGGAGGAATAACGGCTGAAAGAAAAAGAACAGGAAGGAAATCATATAACTCATGGCGCCAAGAAGGAGAGAAAAAGATTTCAGACAAAGAACCATAAGGTCCACGCCGCCAAAGAGGAAAGGAAGCTCAGACTTAAGATCATAGAAGATGGAAAGATTTAGAGGAGGAAGCATGATGCAGAAGTAACACTTTAAATAAAACTCAAAACCATTTCTTCATTAATTTAAAAGGAGGAGTAGAATATATTGTTTTTGAAAATAATAAATGCTACAGGAACATCAGCATAAAATATAATCAACTCCTAAGAAACTTAAAAGCAATCAATCAAGCAATAAAAATAAAGTTCTACTCCTATGAAAACATTTTATTTTCTAATCAATATCACAAGCTCTAGACAGATCTTCTTTAATCAATATCACAAGCTCTAGACAGATCTTCTTTAATCAATATCACAAGCTCTAGACAGATCTTCTTTGATGATGCAATCTGACAAGATGATTCTGAATAGACCCTCCTGGTCTGGCTCAACCCAAACGCGGCTATCTTCTTAAGCTTGAGGAAATAAAATAAAAGAATGATATAGGCACGGGCCTATAGATGGGGATGGATCCTTGTTGCTGGTTGTGTAACTCTCTCAACAAGAATAAGGAATGGAATTTGTGAAAATAGGATGGAACTCGATCAGTGGGTTGTGTACCTCTCTGATTGAGTCAAGGGATGAAACGATGATGATGCAAACGGTGGAACGAGGGTCGCCACAAAGCTCTATGGACTGAACCTTGATAAGACCGGCGAGAGATGGATCAAACACCTACTCTCAAGAGGAGGATCAAACACCAACTCTTAAGCGAATTCAGAGAATTCAAAGACAAGACAAAAGCTTGAAGAACTGCGTCATTTTATTGATTGTAGGGTAAAATATACACGGCTGCTTATAAGGGACTTTATAAGAGAGTCCAATGCAGCTTTGCCCTTCTTGGGGACTTGAAGCAAATTACATAAAAAGGACACAACTTTCTGGGGCTCTAAAGGAACAGACTCGTTCAATAACTAAAGAAAATATTCTAAGACTTAAAACTATGAATGGAACCTGTAAAACAAACCAAAGACAGAAAAACCATATTAGGCAAGTAAATAAACGTACTCATTCCCTTACCTTGGTGGTTTGGACGGCTAGGATGGTCTTAAGTTGACGTGATGCTGATGCTGAACAAGGACACTTCTTTGTTGGGTCGGAGAAGTGGTAATTCAGCTGTTGGGTCGTCTTGTATGAGATAGGCTTCTCTTTTATTAGGCTCTTCCAGACTTCTTTCTTGGACTATGGCCTTAAAGCTTGGGTACAAAGAGTCTTCTTGCTCGTGGATGCTAAGTAAGGCTTCAATAGCTTGATTAAACTCCTCTCTCAAGACTCTAGTTCCGGATCTTGTTCTTGGTCCTTGTCTCACGGCTGGTATAGGTGGAGCTTGTGGTTCTATGCCCTCATCATCCCCTCCCTCTTGAGAAGGTTCTGACCTCAGAACAGGGTCATCTGCAACATAAGGAGACAAGTCAGTAACATTGAAAGTAGGAGATATATTAAACTCACCTGGTAGCTCCAGCTTGTATGCATTGTCATTGATCTTCTCCAAGACTCGGAATGGCCCATCTCCCCTTGGTGCAAGCTTAGATTTTCTTTGTTGTGGGAACCTTTCTTGCCTCATGTGCAACCACACCCACTCTCCTGGTTCAAAGGTAACCTCCTTGCGCCCTTAATCAATTCTTGCTTTGTCCTTTTTGTTCTTTTTCTCCAGTTCCTATTTAACCTTTTGGTGCAGCTTCTTCACAAAATCGGCCTTAGCTTCTCCTTCTGCGCTTGAATAGATGGCTGGTGGCAAAGTAATAAGGTCTAAAGGCGTGTGAGGGTTGAACCCATAGACAACTTCAAAAAGAGATTGGTTAGTAGCGGAGTGTTTGAAACGATTATAAGCAAATTCAATGAAAGGTAGACAAGATAACCAATTCCTGAGATTCTTACCAACCGTGGCTCTCAATAAGGTTGAGAGTGTACGGTTTACTACCTCTGTTTGTCCATCCGTTTGGGGATGACAAGTGGTGGAGAATAAAAGTTTGGTGCCAAGCTTTTTCCACAATGTCTTCCAAAAATGGCTGAGGAATTTTGTGTCTCGGTCTGAAACAATGGTCCTGGGCACTCCATGAAGACGCACGACCTCTTTAAAGAAGAGATCAGCTGTTTGAGTTGCATCATTGGTCTTGTTACATGGTATAAAGTGCACCATCTTTGAGAACCTGTCTACTACTACAAAAATGGAGTCTTTGTTGTGTATCTTAGGCAAGCCTAGAACAAAGTCCATAGAAATGTCCACCCAGGGTGCATTAGGAATAGGTAAAGGCATATGTAAACCATTATGGTGTAACCTGGACTTAGCTCGGAGGCAAATGATACATTTGGTACATAGCTTCTCCACGTCTCTTCGCATGTGTGGCCAGTAAAAGTGCTCCATCAGCACGCTCAGTGTCTTGTCTCGGCCAAAGTGTCCCATTAACCCGCCTCCATGAGCCTCCCTAGTGATCAACTCCCTCATGGACCCTTGTGGGATGCATAGCCGCTTTTCCTTAAATAGAAATCCATCTTGTTGGTAAAATACTCCAAATGCGGCCCTTGTAGTTTCTTTGTAGACCTCTGAGAAGTAGGGATCAGATTCATATCCACCCTTGATGTGCTCAAAACCCATGATCTTGGCTTCCATTGTAGAGATGAGAGTGTAACGCCTTCAAAGTGCATCAGCTACAACGTTCTCTTGCCCCTTCTTGTACTTAATCACATATGGAAAGGTTTCTACGAACTCTAACCATAGGGCATGCCTTTTCTTAAGTGTGGTCTGGCCTCTTAAGTGCTTGAGGGTCTCGTGGTCTGTGTGAATGATAAACTCCTTTGGAAGCAGATAGT
The DNA here is from genome assembly GCF_000478725.1 of Eutrema salsugineum. Lineage (NCBI taxonomy): Eukaryota > Viridiplantae > Streptophyta > Magnoliopsida > Brassicales > Brassicaceae > Eutrema > Eutrema salsugineum. The sequence continues at coordinate 1,379,620 of NW_006256686.1, read as the reverse complement.
GTTGCCACGTTTCTAGTGATCTCACCAAAGCATAGAGTTCTTTATCATAAGTTGGTTAGTTGAGTGTTGCTCCACTTAGCTTCTCACTGAAGTAAGCTACTGGCCTCCCTCCCTGAGTTAGAACAGCTCCTATGCCAGTACCTGATGCATCATACTCAACCTCAAACATTTTATCAAAGTTAGGAAGGACTAAAACCGGTGCCTGTGTGAGGCTCTCCTTCAGCTTGTTGAATGCGGCTTCTTGAGTCGGCCCCCAAGTGAAAGTAGTGATCTTCTTGATCACCGATGTCAATGGGGCTGCTATGGTACTGAAATCCTTGACAAAGCGCCTGTAAAAGCTTGCCAAACCATGAAAGCTTCTAACATGTCCAACCGTGGATGGTGTGGGCCATTCTTGGATGGCTTTAATCTTCTCCTCATCCACTTTAAGACCCTGAGAACTTACAACAAATCCTAAAAATACCAATTGATCAGTGCAGAAGATACATTTCTTAAGATTTGCATATAAACCCTCTAATCTAAGTGTCTCTAGAACCTGTTCAAGATGCTTAATATGATCTTCTAAGCATTGGCTGTAAATCAGAATATCATCAAAGTAAACCACTACAAACTTACAGATGTATGCTCTCAAGACTTGGTTCATGAGTCTCATGAAGGTACTTGGGGCGTTTGTGAGGCCAAAAGGCATCACAAGCCACTCGTATAGACCTTGCTTAGTCTTGAAGGCAGTTTTCCACTCATCTCCTTCCTTCATTCTCACCTGATGATAGCCACTCTTTAGATCCACCTTTGAAAAGATAGTAGTTCCACTTAACTCGTCCAACATGTCGTCTAGTCTTGGAATTGGGTGCCTGTATTTGATGGTGATGTTGTTAATGGCCCTACCGTCCACACACATCCTCCAAGAGCCGTCCTTCTTGGGCACTAACAAGACGGGTACTGCACACGGGCTGAGGCTCTCTCTTATGAATCCTTTAGACATTAAATCCTAGACTTGAGCCTCTAGCTCTTTGGCCTCTGTTGGGTTGACTCTATATGCGGCTCGGTTAGGCAAGGGTGCTCCGGGTACTAGATCGATCTGGTGCTCAATGCCTCTTATGGGTGGGAGGCCGGCTGGTATCTCTTCTGGAAAGACATCTTGGAACTTTTCTAATAGCTGAGCCACCTCGTGTGGGAGCTCGGGACCTCCCTCAGTACCTGAAAGCAAACTTTCTCTAAAGATCATTAGTAATACTGGTTGTTTATGATCGAGAGTTTTAAGAATTGTACTTGGTGAGACAAATAGATTAGTTCTACTTTGCTGTCTTCCTTTGCTCATGGCCTGTTGCATCTCATGAACTTCTGATGGCGTGAGAGGGGCTAAGTTGTGCTTCTTGTTGTGGTGAGTGAAAGAATAGTAGTTGGTGCGACCGTTGTGCATGGTTTATTTGTCAAATTGTCATGGCCTCCCAAGGGGCAGGTGACCGGCTTGCATGGCTACAACATCACACGTGACTTGATCACTATACTTTCCAATGCTGAATGGCACAACAACTTGCTCCGCAATCCTCACCTCTGTGGTATCATTGAGCCATCTTAATCGGTATGGGCTTGGGTGCTTTGTCTTTTCAAGACCTTACTTGTTTACAAGATACTTGCTAGCCACGTTAGTACAAGAGCCACCATCTATAATGAGACTACATACCTTGTTTCCAATGCTACATCTTGTATGAAAGACGTTTTCTCTTTGGAGTGTCTCGGGGTCACTTAGAGCACCAAGAGATCTTCTGATTACCAACATCTCTCCAACCTCAGGGAAATCAGTTATCTCTTCTTCTGAATCAGTGGCTTCTAGCTCGGCCTCATCTTGTGATTCATACTCTCCATTGTCTCTCAATACCATTACCCTTTGATTTGGGCCTTCCTTTGCAAAGTGGCCTTTTCCCTGACACTTAAAGCACGTTATATCTCGAGATCTTTGATTAGGAACCTTACCTTGATCAGGTTGAGCCGGCTTTGATGGCCCGGAAGCTGATTTCTTGAACCGGTTTTCCACTTCTATGGATTTACCTTTGTCCATCGGTTTAGAGAAGGGTTGAGTCCAAGTAGACTTTCTTCGGTTAATGGCTGCTTTCTTCTTGAAATGCTGCTCGGCTTGTATAGCAAAGTGCAGTAGATCCTCCATGTGCTCATAGCTCTGCCACTCTACTTTTCTCGCTATTCTATCTTGGAGGCCATCAACGAATTGGGCCATCAATGTCTCCTCCGAGTCTTGAAGCTCCAATCGATTTCTGATGGTCTCAAACTCCTCATAGTACTCTTCTACGGACCTGTTTCCCTGAGACAACTTCCGAAAACGTTTCTGTAAATCTCTAAAGTAATAAGCGGGCACATACCTCTTCCTTAGGTGGAATGTCATGTCCTCCCAAGTGGTGATCTGGCCACGCCTTAGCCTCCGTCTTTCAGAGACTTCTCGGTCCCACCAAGTGAGAGCATTGTCGGTCAGCTGTGCGACGGCTAAAGACACCTTCTTGGCTTCAGAATATTGGTAGTAATCAAAGATATGGTCCATTCTCCTCTCCCAATCCAAGTAAGCCGCGGGATTGACCTTTCCAGCAAAGGTGGGTGGTGTAAGCTTGAGATCTTTGCCCCCATATCTCTCGTCTTCTCTATCTCTCTCTCGGCTCCTCCCTCTCTCACGGCGCTGATGCTGGCCTTGGCCTTGGCCATAATTATCCCGTCTGCCACGCCGGTGATTTGGGTCAGGTGGGAGTTCATCTTCGAGACTAGGCATGTCATCATCAGTCTCTTCTCCATCGTGGTCATGTTGTTGCCTTGGTTGGTTCCCATTGTTATTGGGTTGGGCTGGTGGCGGAAACCGTTGTTCCATCAAGTTAAGACGGTCTCTCAGAGTCTTCATACCGTCAAGTAGTTGCTGCATGACTGATAGACAAGACTTTTTAGGTCTCAGGGTTATCAATCTCCTTGTCAAAGTAGCACAACAGAGGTTGTCAATCCAAGAATGTGGTGATAGACACTAAGCTATGTGATCAGTTTCTCAATTCAAGTAAACAGGTGAGGTTTTGATTGATTAATGACAACTAAAAACTTAAGACAAGATTAATGACTAAAGAAGTGATCAAACAAGAACTAAGCAAATGGCAAGATGTGATGATATGAAATGATGGAAGCATGAGATTCTAGACATGATAGTTGGCTAGGGTGCTTTGATGCTAAATAAGGAATGCTAATGACAATGATGAGACATGACTCAAGTGATTTAGAACTCTAATCTAGATTAGCCCTCTCATGAAGGCATTAGCCTCTACACTAATCCATTTTCAAACCAAATCATCATTTGTGAAATATAGATCAATGAGCATTAAGAAACAGTTCTAAAAGATCATTCAAGCAAATAACAAAACATTATCATGCAGCAATTGCTTAAATCTCTAATACAGCTCTTTCAAGAATTTCATCAAACACTTGTGGTGCATGAAATTTCCAGAATCTAGATCACAAGTGATTTGCAGGGATCTAGCCTAGAGAACAGCTGTTTAGAGAAATGAATCAATGAATCTAGCCCTAAGCACTCCTAATCTAACACCTTAGCACCCTAACCTACACATCTAGAACCTCATTAAGCTAAACTACTCACTAATCATACTAATCTCTCTTAAACCTTTGCAAGTTGAGAAGATTGGCATGATTAATGATGAGAAATAGAGATGGAGAAGATAGATGGTGATGGGTTTGCAGCTTTAAACACAGAAATCTCTCAATCTCTCTGATTAAAACTCACAAAGGGGTGGAAAATGAAGATGAAGATGATGGATAATGATAGATTTCAGCTTTAAACCCTAATTACTCTCTTGATTAAACCCAGAAAATGAAGATCTCTCTTACAAAGTTTAGGTTTTTCACCAAAGACGCAAAGAAAACAAAGAGAATAAAGCGTGTCTCTTGGATAATGACTAAAACATATTTATAGGTAGGGTTTCTTGCTGGGCCAACCTAGGACAAACTAGGTTTTGGCCCAAAAAAGGTCTATAAAAACTTCATGAAGCAAGAATGTATCGAGGTGATTCTGGTCGGTGTGGGTGGTCGATATTTCTTCGGCGATTTGTGGCTGGTTACACCGAGACACTGCACCGGCCGAATTCACCTCGGTGCGGCGTCAAGGATAGCTTCAGGGGATCAATATCGAGCAGAATTCAGTCGGTGCAGGACGTCGATATTTCTTCGGCAACTTGGCTTCCAAAAGCCAGCCAAAAACGTCAAGGTTCCAAGGTAATACCGACCAGATTTTGGCCGGTATTCCTTCTCGGTATGAACGTGGACCGCTTGCACCAAATCCTTCATAACTCCTTGCTCACTGGTCCGAACTCCGATCTTCCACTTCCACGATCTAGATGACGTCCGTAGCTCCAGTTTTGGTGAAAGGCTCAACCCCATGTGACATTTTCAAAACCCCCGTCTCGTCGGATCTTTGAGGCGCATCGCGTAGGACCTGATCGGGCCGCAAGACATGTGTTCCTTCCGATGGCGATATCTCCCAGTTCACGGCTCCAAATCGTCTGATTCTAAGTGTTCCGGAAACTAGACTCATTACTCTTGATTCTTGATGAAGACACTGGAGGTTGAATCGCATTGTAAGTCCTTCGTCCCACGCGATCAAAGTGAGGGTTTTGTCTGTGCCTAACCATCGGTCCGAGTTGCTGTACACAGGTGAGGGTTCCTCCATGACCCCAGCTCCAAGTTGCTCCCAAAAGCCTCCAAATGACCTGAGAACACTCCAAAAATGCAGGACACTCTAGGACCTAATGCAAATCCTAAACAAAGCTGGAACCAAAGACAAACTCTAACAAAACTAGCTAAATGCATGCATGAGACTCAATCTTTGGACAAAAATGCAATCCTAAATATGAAAAATTATGAATATATCAACTCCCCACACTTGTCCTTTGCTTGTCCTCAAGCAAACAAGAACAAATTAGAGAGAGAGGTTGAATGCATGGGAGTTCATATTTCTTTAAAGAGAGATCATCATTAAAAGAATTCAAAGCTCATTGTTCAAGTCATCAATTCTAGGCTGCAATGCAAACTGGTTTATTCATAAAAATTAGCCATACTTGTCACCAAATGAACCAAACTCAAGCACCAACCTTCAGAAGCATTCCTAACCTCAACCCTTTGACATTCATTTAAAGTTTCAAGTGGATCATGTTCATGCAAATCAGGTGAATTCATTTGGCTTGGGACAGGGTTTTGAGATTAAAATGATCTCAATCAAGTAACTGGTACTCCATGCAAGGGGATCACTCAAAAATTAGTAGACTTTACTAAAATGCTAAGGGTAAAAAGCAATGGATGCATACAAATATAGAACTACATCTACCCCACACCCAAAATGCTTTTCACACTCAACTTTAAACTCTCTCAAGACTCTTTCACTAGTCTACTCACCCCAAATGGCATTTTATCCTTGACACTCAATCAGCTCTCATCATTCTCTTCATTTCATCTCTTAGGGGAATGCTTTCTTTAAAAACCACTTAGTGAGTTTCTTTCCTTTAACACACAAGCTCTTCCTTAATTCAGCCTCTTTTTGAATCTTTTCTTTTCTCCTTTTTTTTTTATGAGACTCTTTTCATTTCAACACATGAGCTTTACATTGCAGCACACACTCACTTTCTTTCATTTAAGCATTCATTCCCCTAACCAATCCGGTTCTTTCCACTTTCATCACTCAGATTTTTTTTTCTTTTCATCTCACACACTCAAAATCAATGCTCTCACTTTCACCTAAACCTAGACTAGCCCTTGATGTTGGACTAGTATCTACATGCAGCACAATCTTTGTCGCTCTAAACCCAACACTTTTTACCAAGTCTACTAGAAACAAGGCCTCACAAATCATGCACACAAGAAGGGTGTTTAGGCTTCAAAGAAAGGTTTGGCTAAAGGCAGGGAACTGTCTCAAGATGAGAGATCAGCTATTTGAGCTAGCAAGAGTGATAAAAAGGGATAAGAAAGCTCAAATATGTATGTGGTACCCATGAATTCACAATGATATGCACAAACATGATAATTAGATGTCAAATTCAAGGGTTCTCACTTAAGCAAGGTTGAGGTTATTCACAACTTGATTCAGCTAGTACAGAAGTATTGAGACACCAGTTCAAAGCATGGTTCACACTTGATTTCATACCAGTTTTGCAATTCCTTAAGGGAACAAGCTCTTAAAATGATGCTCTCTTCAAGAAAAAAATCTATCATTACTCCCATTTGCATATGATGCAACCTATATGAAAATGCAAAATAGATTCAACCTAAAATGTGAATGCAACTACATGAGCATTTTTTTGTGAAAAATTTTCATATTTTTCCTTTTTTTTTTTTGTTTTTATATGCACTTAGATGAATGCAAAATGAGACTCAAAGTGAAAAGGAAAATAAGAGCAGAATAAACATGATTAGTAAACACAGAACCCCTCCCCCACACTTAGATAACACAGTCCCTTGTGTTATAAAAGCATGAAGGAGAAGTGCAAAACAAATCACAAAATGCAAAGAGAAAATAAGCTAAGCTATATGCATATTTACAAGGGTGGAGTGTTACCTTCTCAAGGGCTTAGAGATGGGGCTGGAGACCCCATGGAGTAGGATGGATTGCTGGATTGGTCTGAGGGAGATCTCATGGCGTCCCTCTTGGCTCTGACTTCGTCCTCCTCTGAGTCTGGTGGTGAATTGTTCACTGATCCGCAGATTCTAAGTAACTCCCCTTGGTGAGAGCTCTCTCCAACTTCTCCTCTTTGGAACCTCTCAAGCTTTGTACTCAGCTTCTTGATTTTAGCAGCCATGCTCTTAACTGTGCTTGCCAAGATTTTCACTGTCTCCACCAGCTTCTTGGTGTTCTTGTCCTGCCACTTGTTCCACCTCTGAAGATTCTTGGTTCGGTAATGTGCAGCAACAGTGGCATCATTGGGCATCTGACCATCATAAGAGTCAAAGAAGTATCTATGACTCCCATACACTGGATCTGGCAAGAAGGGCTCTTCCTGAACCGGTTCCTGATCTCCATCAGCATCATTGGCAGGTGCTCTCTGCTTCCACAACTTCCTGATAGTTATAATGGGAGGGTGGATCTCTGGGTTGTAGTGCTGATCCTTGGTGACATAGAAGCGGATGTTTTTACTTTCAGAGAGTGAAGTGAGAGAGGGATTAGGCAGCAGGACTTTTACTTTCACCTTCTTATCAATGCTAAGGTTATAAGCAAAGGAATTACCCACAGCACCTTCAAGAAATGTAGTCTTGGCCAAATGAAGTGCATCCATCAACTTAAAACCGATTTGTTCACCTCTCATCTCAACTCCAGCACTCAGTAAAATAGGAGTGATCAGGCCTCCTATGCGCATGGAGGGTGCCTTCATTTTCGTGTCATGAGCCCATTTCCTGATTGAGAGAAGGTTCTTGACTAGAATTGCCGCCATTGTTGGTTTGTGAGGATCACCATTAAAAGTCATGCCACTGCTGAACTTGGGCATCAAGGGTTTAAGACCTTCTCCAATGAGCATCAACTCCTCATCATACACTGTTGAGTACTCTTTCTTTCCAAGGAATGTGTGAGCTATGATCTTGTGCACCATCCTGAGCACTGGACTCCTGATACAAGCTGCCTTTGTTACACCAGCTGAATAATCACCGCTTCCTATTGTCCCCCAAAGCTGATCCAGGTCGGATCCATAGTAGATCAACCTTCTTGAACACGTCCTCCCCTCTACAGTGAACCCAAAGCATTCACTTATCTCCCTGAAGGTCATCTCATACCGCTCCTGTCCAATTTTGAATGCAATGGTTCCAAAACCATCTTCAAGCTGAGCTGGTCCAATCTCTCTATAGAAATTAACCTGTAGTGATGCAAGAAATTGGCAAGTCATCTCTTTGTAGGAGGGGTGAGGCGTTTCTATTAAGCTCCCAAGTCCAATGGATTGAAGCACTGCCTTTACATCTTCAAGAATACCAAGTTTCCCAAGAGTTCAAGATCAGGGAAGTAGGTTCCTTCATGTGCCACAGCTTGGAGTTTTCTGAGATAATCTGAGTAAGCTGGAGGTTTTGGCTTTGGCTTCTTCACCACCTTCTTTTTCTTTTGTTGCACAACAGTTGGTGAACCCACATTTCTCTCCTCCTCACTAGATTCCACACTTGGACTCCTCTCAAGTCTTTTCTGTTTCCCTGAAGCTCTTGAGCCTGAAGCTCTTAAAGCAGCTGCTTTCCCTTTGTTTTTAGAACCAGCAGAGGTCGATTGTGGTCTTTCCCTTGAACCAGATGCAACTGCCTTGCCATTGTCTCTCCTTGGTACTTTGGGCATCAAATCAGGATTTCCTCTTGCCATGGTACCTGTTTCAACAATTTCTCAAACGAACAATGAGTTTCTAGAGAAATAAATTCTTGAAATTTCCAAAATGATTTTTGCTTGGAATGAAATCAATGGAAACAAATCAAGCAAAATCACATTAAGCATTCCCAAGCAGCACCAAGAGATTCTCACTTCAAAATAATTTTCTAAAATCCAAATTTCAGCTCAAGAACAACAAGTTCTAAAGAGAGTATAAAATCAGGATTCAAGAAACAATTGGGTACAAGTGAGCTCGTTTCTAGCTACCCACAACCTAAACTCCAAGGTTCTAACAAGATTCAAGCAATGCATTCTCAATTCCAAACAAATTTCTTCAAGAAAAATCAAGAAACCAGCGAATTAGGGTTTTCGGATTCAAGAAGCAAATTAAACAAAATGTACCTTGGAGTTGGGTCAAATGATGCAAGAAAACGAGATGGGGCAAAGATTTCACCAGAAAAATTGATCCACAAGAAAAGAAATGAAGCTCTTTGAGAGCAACAATGGAGGTTTTCGCAAAAATGAGAGAGAAAGAGGATGGGAACCGATTTTTTTGTGGACCACAGCTGCTTTTTGGTGTGTGGGAGACAGCTGTAGATGGCTGGAGTCTTTGACTTTGACCGAGCCACCCTTTGGACCGCTGGACAATAGGCTGCACCAAGGTTATATCGACGTGCATTTGCTCGTTGTGGAGGTCGGTGTGTCTCTAAGTTTCTTCTCTTGTTGCACCGAGGTCTTGCACCGTGTAGATTCACCTCGGTGTGGAGCATGGCCTGGCTCCTCTCTGTGCTGCACCGACCTCAATCTGCTCGGTGTACAGGTTGATATATTCTCGGCATTTTGAGCCGGTTTACACCGAGCAGAATACCGAGTGGATTCACCTTGGTGTGAGGTATTCTTTGCCATCTTATGCTCCACACCGACCTCATTTGGCTCGGTGTACAGGTCGATATATTCTCGGCCTTTTGAGCCTGATTACACCGAGCAAACACACCAAGAGGAACCATCTCGATATGAAGGCATTCCTCAGCCCATTTTTCATCTTTTCTCTTCTCCATTCCTTTCAAAACTGCACCTGGACCTTTCTAAAACCTGTACACACTTGAACAAAAGATTAAAACATCCTAAAAACAACCCAAGAAAGCAACAAAAGAAACTATATACATGGATAAGCTTGGGGTGTCTCCCAAGAGCACTTTGTTTAATGTCTTTAAGTTTGACTTTGAAAACCTGTTTAACAGGCTGGTGGTGGATCAAGAAGGGGAACTGATGTAGCTTCCTCCCTCCTTTGTGAGACCAGGTAGTGCTTGATTCTTTGGCCATTTACCACAAACTATTGACCATTCTTTCCTTCTAACACAACAGCTCATATGGCCTGACTTCAAGAACCTTAAAGGGACCAGACCATCTAGACTTAAGTTTTCTAGGAAACAACTTAAGCCTAGAGTTGAACAGCAACACCAGATCACCATCCTTGAACTCCCTTTTCAGAATCTTTTGATCATGCAGAGCCTTGGTCTTCTCCTTATAGATCTTTGAGCTCTCAAAAGCCCCAAGCCTTATCTCTTCAAGTTCATGGAGTTGGATGACCCTTTTCTCTTGAGCTGTCTTGATATCAAAGTTCAGCAACTTCACAGACCACAAAGCCTTGTACTCCAGCTCAACAGGAAGGTGGCAGCTCTTCCCATATAGCAGATTGAAAGGTGATGTCCCAATTGGAGTTTTAAAGGCAGTTCTATAAGCCCACAATGCATCATCTAGCCTCTTGCTCCAATCTTTTCTGCTTGAGCTAACAGTCCTCTCAAGAATGGCCTTAATCTGTCTGTTAGATACTTCAACCTGGCCACTAGTTTGAGGATGATAATGAGTATCTACCTTGTGTTTCACTCATGCCTTCTCAGCAATCCCTCCAAAGTCTTGTTCACAAAATGAGATCCTCCATCAGAGATAACAACCCTGGGTACTCCAAATCTTGGGAAGATAATGCTTTTGAACAACTTCACTACTACCTTCGAATTATTGGTAGGGGAAGCAATGGCCTCAACCCATTTGGACACATAGTCCACAGCAACAAGTATATTGGACACATAGTCCACAGCAACAAGTATATACTGGTTCCCATAGGATGAAATGAAGGGCCCCATGAAGTCAATCCCCCAACAATCAAAGATCTCAACTTCTAGAATTGGGTTTTGAGGCATCTCACTCCTCTTTGATATGTTCCCATGCCTCTGACAGGCATCACATGCTGAAACAACTAGCTTAGAATCTTTGAACACTGTGGGCCACCAAAACCCACTCTGAAGAACCTCGGCCACAGTCTTGAATGCTCCCATGTGACCCCCAAAGGCTGAACCATGACACTCTTGCAACACAGGTTGCATCTCCTCCTCAGCAAGACACCTTCTATACAGCTGATCTTTGTTCAGGACATACAAGTAGGGCTCATCCCAATGGTATCTTCGGACATCCCTGAAGAACTTCTTCCTGTGGTAAGCATCAAGTTCAAGTGGTTCCACTCCACAAGCAAGAAAGTTCACAATATCAACAAACCAGGAAATTCTCTTTTCTTGGATGCTGTCCACTTCTTCAAACTCCAAATAAGAGTGGAGCACAATCAATGATTCCTCAGGAAGACTGTCATTAAGAGGGACTTCAGAGTCTATTCTCAACCTAGAGAGATGGTCTGCAGCTCCATTCTCCATACCCTTTTTATCTTGTACTTCCATATCAAACTCCTGACGTAGAAGGACCCATCTCAATAGTCTTGTCTTAGCATCCTTCTTGGTCATCAGATACCTGAGGGCTGCAGATCAGTATATACAATGACTTTTGATCCACCAGGTAGCTTCTGAATTTATCAAAGGCAAAGACTATTGCCAACATTTCCTTCTCAGTGGTAGCATACTTCTCTTGGGCTGAGTCAAGTGTTCTACTGGCATAGTAGATGACATGAAGCTTCTTATCTTTTCTCTGGCCAAGTACAGCTCCAACTGCAAAATCCGATGCATCAGTCATAACCTCAAAAGGCAGGGACCAGTCTGGGGCTTGGACAATTGGTGCACTGACTAATGCATCCTTGATCATCTTGAAGGCTTCTTCACATTCAGCATCAAAGATGAAATCTACTTCTTTACACAACAGCCTTGTCAAGGGCCTGGCAATTCTTGAGAAGTATTTGATAAATCTTCTGTAAAACCCTGCATGCCCAAGGAAACTCCTTATTCCTTTGACTGAAGTGGGAGTTTGCAGATTCACCATCACTTCCACCTTTGCTCTGTCAACCTCTATGCCCTTCTCAGATATTATTGTGCCCAAGAACTATTCCTTCCTGCACCATGAAGTGGCACTTCTCCCAATTCAACACCAAGTTATGCTGCTCACATCTCTCCAAGACCTGTGACAAATTAGAGAGAAAATCCGAGAAGGAGGAGCCATAGACGCTAAAGTCATCCATGAACACCTCCACCTTCTCTTCAATAATGTCAGACAATATATGTATCATGCAACGTTGAAATGTGGCAGGGGCATTGCAGAGACCAAAAGGCATTCGCCTGTATGCAAATGTGCCATAAGGGCAACTGAATGTTGTTTTCTCTTGATCTCTTGGATCTATTGGGATTTGAAAGAATCCAGAGTACCCATCGAGAAAACAAAAGAAAGGGTGGTTTGCAAGCCTCTCTAACATCTGATCAATGAAAGGCAAAGGAAAATGATCCTTCCTAGAGGCTGCATTGAGCTTTCTATAGTCTATACACATTCTGTGTCCTGTGACAGTTCTAGTAGCTATCAGCTTATCCTTCTCGTTTTTAACCACTGTGATACCACCCTTCTTGGGCACAACATGAACAAGAGATACCCATCTTGAGTCAGAAATTGGGTAAATTATCCCTGCCTCAAGAAGTTTTAGTATCTCCTTCTTAACCACCTCCTTAAGGTTGGGGTTAAGACGTCGTTGATGCTCAATAGAGGACATAGATTGGTCCTCTAGGTGTATCCTGTGGGTGCAAATGTCAGGAGAGATCCCTCTAATATCAGCCAAAGAGTATCCTATGGCTCTCCTGAACTTTCTTATCTCACTAAGCAATGCACTCTCTTGATGCTCTAATAAGCTATCATTGATGATTACTCGATATGTGGAGTTTAAGCCCAAGAATGCATATCTGAGCCCTGTTGGTAGAGGCTTGAGCTCAACAGGGGGTGCATTAGATTCATCCCAATCCTTGTCAAATGCATCTAGTGAGGCTTGTTGTGGCTTTACTGCTTGTGCTTCACCTTTAGCCTTGTTGCATTGCTTCTGAACAACCTCAGAACTCCCTTGAGAACCCATTTCCTCCTTGGCCTCCGAGTCCACACCGACCCGAGTCACCTTGGTGTGGGTGGTCGATATTTCCTCAGCATTTTGGACTCTCTCACACCGAGCTTGCACACCGACTGAACACACCTTGGTGTGGGTCAAGACTTCATCTCCTCACAGAACTCTGAGACACCGACCTCATTTCACTCGGTGTGGCTGGTCGATATATTCTCGGCCTTTTGTCATCCCCCACACCGAGCTGAATACCGAGTGAATGTTCCTCGGTGCTGGCCCTTTTTGCTGACACCGATCTCATTTTGCTCGGTGTACAGACACCGAGCAAACACACCTACTGAATTTTGGTCGGTATGAATGCAAACCCTTAGCGTTTCTGAGCTTCTAAACTGGTTTTCTTTAGCCTCTGAACCTTCATAGTGCAAGTTCAAGTAAGAACTGGTGCTCCCCTCTGGTTTGTGAGAGTTTAAAAGCTTCATGAGCTCCAAAGTTTCATCCTCAAGATAACCATGGTCTCCATGTTCTTTTGTTAAAGCTATCTGAAGATGATCTTCTGTGTTTAACTCCTCCAAAAGCTCATCAGCAAGCTCATCCATTGACTCAACATAGAAGCATTTCCCTTCTATTGCTGGCTTCTTCATCATTGCATTCACATCAAACTTAAGCTTCTCAGACCCAAGTTGAAGCTCAATGATCCCACCTCTCACATCAATAATAGCTCTTGCTGTGGCAAGGAATGGCCTGCCTAAGATAAGATGATCAACTGGTTCCTCATCCATTTCCAGCACAACAAAGTCAGTTGGAACCTCAAAACCACCTATCTTAACAGGCAGATCTTCCAACATCCCAACAGGTAATCTAACTGATCTGTCTGCAAGGATAAGAGAGATCCTTGCAGGTTTGAACACTCTAAAGCCAAGCTTCTTTGCTATGGAGAATGGCATCAAGCTGACTGATGCTCCCAGATCACAAAGGCATCCAGAGAATAGTAGAGGTCCAATGGCACAAGGGAGTGTGAAACTCCCTAGATCAGTCAGCTTTCTTGGAATTGACTTCTTCTGAATGATGGCACTGCATTCATGACTTAGTACCACCATGCCTTGAAGCTCTTTAGTCTTGTTCAGAATGGCATCTTTCAAAAACTTACCCATCTTTGGTATCATTAGAAATACATCAATGAGAGGCATTGTGAGTGGTGTCTCATTGAGTGCCTTCTCAAATACAGCTCTTGCCTTGTCTACAAGTTGCTTCTTAAATCTCCTTGGAAATGGGAGCTTGGGTTGGTATGGAGGTGGTGGCACATATACTTTCTCTGGTTCAGGTTCCTTTGCTACCTCTTTACCCTTTTCTTTCCTTGATTTCTCAGCAACTTGATCATCTTTTAAGGCTGCCTCCCCCTCAGTTTGATCATTGTCCCCAATGATCACATTGTTGTTCTCAATACCAGGTAGCTCCTTTCCACTCCTCAGTGTAATACCTTTAGCATATTCCTTGGGGTTGGGTTCAGGTTTTCCAGGTAGATGGCCTTGGTTCCTTGAGCTTGAGGCATGGTTCTGCTTCAGTTCCTTGATTTCCTGTTGCATGGCTGCATTCTGGCTTGCAAATATCTGTTGACCTTGAAGTAGTTGTTGCAGAATACCAACCATATCTGACCCCATCTGTGGCTGCTGCTGAACCATTGGTGGCTGAAACTGTTGTTGAACCGGTGCTTGCTGCTAGAACTGTGGTGGACCAAACCCTGGTGTTGCCTTTTGCTGCTGTGAACTGAAACCAGTACCCTGAAATGGTTGCTGTTGCTGACCAAAACTTTGATTCTGAGTAAACTGATTCTTGGGTTGGAATGACCCTTGAAAGTTGTTCTTGGGAACAAAGCTCTTTGGAGCTTGAGAATTGGGATAGACCTGGTCTTGTGGGTTTGCTACATTGGGGTTCCTGTAAGAGAGGTTCTAATTTTCATTACCATACTGATATCTCTGGAACCTCTGATTCCCAATGTAGTTAAGCTCCTCCTGGGTTAGACCTTCTTCACTTATATTCTCAAAGATCTGAGAAGGTTCCTCATACTCTCCTACAAAGTGCATTGGCTTTTGAGTGGTGAATTTCAACTTGTCCAATTCACTTCTCAACTCCTTAACTTCTCTGCTGAGCCTCTGTTCTGAGCTTGAACCTTCAGATCTATTTGATCTGTCATAGTTTTCTCCATAAGTGTCATTGCTCATTGCTAAGTTCTCCACTAGCTCTAAAGCAGCATGAATCTCCTTACCCAGAAAGTTCCCATTGGAAGCAGTATCCAGCTGGTTTCTAATCTTGGGAAGAGCTCCTCTATAAAGTGTGCTTAGAAGAGAAGCCTCACTAAACCCATGGTGTGGGCATTGGTTTGTGTAGCTCCTGAATCTCTCGTATGCTTCACCAAAACTCTCATTGCTGTGCTGAGTGAAGCTAGAGATTTGGTTCCTCAGTTTTGCAGTTCTTGAGGTGGAGAAGAACTTAGATAGGAAAGCTTGCTTGCATTGCTCCCAGGTTTGAATGGAGCCTCTTGGAAGATTCTTCTCCCATTGGTGAGCTTTGTCACCAAGACTGAAGGGGAATAATCTTAGCTTGAAACTGTCTTCAGAAACTCAATTTATCTTTGTCAGGTCACACACTTTATCAAATTGATCCAAGTGTTCCAAGGGATCTTCCATTGCTAATCCATGGAACTTTGAGTTCTGGACCATATTCAACAAGGATGCCTTCACTTCAAAGTTGTTGTTTTGCACAGGTGGTGCCTGAATTCCAGCTCCATACTGATGAGCATTTGCCCTGTCATTCTCTCCAAAATAGACCTGTGGTTGCTCATATCTCCTTTGCTGGTGTTGGAAGGGCTGATGTTGGTGGTGCACATGTTGTCTTTGCTGTGCATTGGCCTGATGCCTATGCTGATGAGCTGGAGCTTGTCCCTGGTGGACATAAGCTTGCTGTTGATGCACCTGTTCCTGATGAACATTACCCTGATGTAACCCTTGACCAACTCCATTACCAGCTCCATTACCCTGAGCCTGTTGCTCCTGAACCGGTTGTTCTATGTCCACTACATGCTCTCTTTGTTCTTCCATATCAGCCTGATCAATCTGTCTTCCACGCCTGTCCCTTCTCCTCCTTGGTACCAAAAGATTAATGTTGTCGTTTAAGGGGAAAGGTGGACCACAGCTTCTTGATCTGGACCTGGTGTTCATGCACCTGAAATCACAAACAGAACTTGAAAGTAATCAGTAAAAACAAAAAATAAGCACTTGATCTCAAGAACAGATCAGAGCTTAATGCTAAACACTCCACAATTTGGCAACGGCGCCAATTGATAGACAAGACTTTTTAGGTCTCAGGGTTATCAATCCCCTTGTCAACGTAGCACAAAAGAGGTTGTCAATCCAAGAATGTGGTGATAGACACTAAGCTATGTGATCAGTTTCTCAATTCAAGTAAACAGGTGAGGTTTTGATTGATTAATGACTACTAAAAACTTAAGACAAGATTAATGACTAAAGAAGTGATCAAACAAGAACTAAGCAAATGGCAAGATGTGATGATATGAAATGATAGAAGCATGAGATTCTAGACATGATAGTTGGCTAGGGTGCTTTGATGCTAAATCAGGAATGCTAATGACAATGATGAGACATGACTCAAGTGATTTAGAACTCTAATCTAGATTAACCCTCTCATGAAGGCATTAACCTCTACACTAATCCATTTTCAAACCAAATCATCATTTGTGAAATATAGATCAATGAGCATTAAGAAACAGTTCTAAAAGATCATTCAAGCAAATAACAAAACATTATCATGCAGCAATTGCTTAAACCTCTAATACAGCTCTTTCAGGAATTTCATCAAACACTTGTGGTGCATGAAATTTCCAGAATCTAGATCACAAGTGATTTGCAGGGATCTAGCCTAGAGAACAATTGTTTAGAGAAATGAATCAATGAATCTATCCCTAAGCACTCCTAATCTAACACCTTAGCACCCTAACCTACACATCTAGAACCTCATTAAGCTAAACTACTCACTAATCATACTAATCTCTCTTAAACCTTTGCAAGTTGAGAAGATTGGCATGATTAATGATGAGAAATAGAGATGGAGAAGATAGATGGTGATGGGTTTGCAGCTTTAAACACAGAAATCTCTCAATCTCTCTGATTAAAACTCACAAAGGGGTGGAAAATGAAGATGAAGATGATGGATAATGATAGATTTCAGCTTTAAACCCTAATTACTCTCTTGATTAAACCCAGAAAATGAAGATCTCTCTTACAAAGTTTAGGTTTTTCACCAAAGACGCAAAGAAAACAAAGAGAATAAAGCGTGTCTCTTGGATAATGACTAAAACATATTTATAGGTAGGGTTTCTTGCTGGGCCAACCTAGGACAAACTAGGTTTTGGCCCAAAAAAGGTCTATAAAAACTTCATGAAGCAAGAATGTATCGAGGTGATTCTGGTCGGTGTGGGTGGTCGATATTTCTTCGGCGATTTGTGGCTGGTTACACCGAGACACTGCACCGGCCGAATTCACCTCGGTGCGGCGTCAAGGATAGCTTCAGGGGATCAATATCGAGCAGAATTCAGTCGGTGCAGGACGTCGATATTTCTTCGGCAACTTGGCTTCCAAAAGCCAGCCAAAAACGTCAAGGTTCCAAGGTAATACCGACCAGATTTTGGCCGGTATTCCTTCTCGGTATGAACGTGGACCGCTTGCACCAAATCCTTCATAACTCCTTGCTCACTGGTCCGAACTCCGATCTTCCACTTCCACGATCTAGATGACGTCCGTAGCTCCAGTTTTGGTGAAAGGCTCAACCCCATGTGACATTTTCAAAACCCCCGTCTCGTCGGATCTTTGAGGCGCATCGTGTAGGACCTGATCGGGCCGCAAGACATGTGTTCCTTCCGATGGCGATATCTCCCAGTTCACGGCTCCAAATCGTCTGATTCTAAGTGTTCCGGAAACTAGACTCATTACTCTTGATTCTTGATGAAGACACTGGAGGTTGAATCGCATTGTAAGTCCTTCGTCCCACGCGATCAAAGTGAGGGTTTTGTCTGCGCCTAACCATCGGTCCGAGTTGCTGTACACAGGTGAGGGTTCCTCCATGACCCCAGCTCCAAGTTGCTCCCAAAAGTCTCCATATGACCTGAGAACACTCCAAAAATGCAGGACACTCTAGGACCTAATTCAAATCCTAAACAAAGCTGGAACCAAAGACAAACTCTAACAAAACTAGCTAAATGCATGCATGAGACTCAATCTTTGGACAAAAATGCAATCCTAAATATGACAAATTATGAATATATCAATGACTTCTGGTAGAGGTGCGGCATTGTCTCCCATGATTGGTATCTACGTTCAAGAGCAAACAAGGATCAAGTGCAAAAGAGAAATAGAAGTACGACTAAGTGTGGTTTTTGTTCTTTCCTTTTCTTTTAATGCAATAAAACGATGGTGCAATGTTAAAGAAATGTAAACTCTTTCTTTCTTTTTTTTTGTACGTGATTATGAAAACTTTCCTTTTCTGACTAACTAGGGCTTTTGACAGATTCTGGTTCTAACAATGAGCCGCAACTAGCCGATGCTATGAATGATGCTAGTAGAATAACTATGAGTGAAGCTAAGAAGAATGATTTTAGATATATAGATGAAATTCTCAAGATGATATGCTATGTATGCAACCAAATTGAACTCTTTTATTGTTTTTTGAATAAGTGTGCGACAAGAAAAACAAAGATGCAAAAGAAGATTAACCGAAAGGTATGAAAAGATAAAACCTGGTTTTGGAACCTTTCGGCTCTGATACCAGATGATATAGGCACGGGCCTATAGATGGGGATGGATCCTTGTTGCTAGTTGTGTAACTCTCTCAACAAGAATAAGGAATGGAATTTGTGAAAAGAGGATGGAACTTGATCAGTTGGTTGTGTAACTCTCTCTGATTGAGTCAAGGGATGAAACGATGATGATGCAAACGGTGGAACGAGGGTCGCCACAAAGCTCTATGGACTGAACCTTGATAAGACCGGCGAGAGATGGATCAAACACCTACTCTCAAGAGGAGGATCAAACACCAACTCTTAAGCGAATTCAGAGAATTCAAAGACAAGACAAAAGCTTGAAGAACTGCGTTATTTTATTGATTGTAGGGTAAAAGATACACAGCTGCTTATAAGGGACTTTATAAGAGAGTCCAATGCAGCTTTGCCCTTCTTGGGGACTTGAAGCAAATTACATAAAAAGGACACAACTTTCTGGGACTCTAAAGGAACAGACTCGTGCAATAACTAAAGAAATATTCTAAGACTTAAAACTATGAATGGAACCTGTAAAACAAACCAAAAACAGAAAAACCATATTAGGCAAGTAAATAAACGTATTCATTCCCTTACCTTGTTGTTTTGGACGGCTAGGATGGTCTTAAGTTGACGTGATGCTGATGCTGAACAAGGACACTTCTTTGTTGGGTCGGAGAAGTGGTAATTCAGCTGTTGGGCCGTCTTGTATGAGATAGGCTTCTCCTTTAGTAGGCTCTTTCAGGCTTCTTTCTTGGACCGTGGCCTTAAAGCTTGGGTACAAAGATTCTTCTTGCTCGTGGATGCTAAGTAAGGCTTCAATAGCTTGATTAAACTCCTCTCTCAAGACTCTAATTCTGGATCTTGTTCTTGGTCCTTGTCTCACGGCTGGTATAGGTGGAGCTTGTGGTTCTATGCCCTCATCAAAGAAGAAGGAAAATAAAAGGATAAGAAAAGAACATCTATCAGATCAGCGTCTATAAGTTGATTGCTCTAGGTTTGAAAACATTACATAAATAAAAATAATTTTAAAAGTATATTAGGTTTATTTTGAAAACATTTTCTTTTAAAACACAAGGGTGCGACCTCCTAGGATAGAGCTAGGAGATCTGCCTGGGCTCTGATACCATTTGTAACATCCCTATCCCAGGCTTCCTAGAGAGGAAGTGAAATATGGCATGTTAGGTTGGCCATCTAACCGCATTCGATCAGACTCCTGGTTTGGTCTAGTTGGTGAGCCTCAGGTCTGCCAGGTTCGAAAACGTCTAGGTAGCATTCAACAGCATAGACATAGCTGATATACCTGAAAATAAAAGCAAGGAAGGAGGAGGGTGAGTAATTTGGGATTACTCAAAGAGGATGGACCTTAAGGAGACCCACAACACCATCGAACAAACATGGAAACAGCAGATAAACTAATCCTAAGTCAAGCTAGCAAACAAGGGTAACCCTACAATCAACTACCAAGTTGTAGAGAAACCTTAACCCATTGAGGGGAGCATCACCGTCTTATCGACAATGTCACTCCACCCACCCAATCACCACAGAAAGGGGTCACCCATTCACCACAGAAAGGGGTCACCCATTCACCACAGAAAGGGATCTCAACAAGTAAGGTCACTATGTCGTCCCAATAACTCCAGAAAGGGACACCCCCCCCCCCCAATCACATAAAATGGGTCACATGCGGTCACACAGACAGGTCTCCAGTCATATAGACTCCGGAAAGATCGGAGTTCCTTCCCCACCGTTGAACTAGCCCAATCCAGCCACTAGCCCAGCAAGCAACACCGCCCAATCACCACAGAAGGGGTCGGGGACCTAGCAGTTCTATATCACACAACCTCTTCTATCTCAAACATGATAAATCCAGATCACACAAAATCAATCCGTATTTTTAGGGTTTCATAGCTTAGATCCAAGTTCAGTTTTAGTCATTAAGGTTCCACCAACAACCAGCAATCATCAACATGCAATCAACAAAGATCCAGGTCCTAGCAATCTAAAACCCTAACACACAGATCTAGTACTTGACCTAAGAGTAGACTAACTACCATGGACAAGATTAAGAATGAAAGCGAGGGAGAAGCACGAAGTCCGCACCTTGGCACAGAAGGGCGTGCGATGGAAGGAGGAGATGGCATAGAAGAAGGAGGGCGAAGCGGAGATCCACCTTCGCTGGATTCGGATTCGAGGGGAGGAGTAGATAGAGGCGTACACATCTTGGAATGAAGAAGAAGTTCGACTGAAAAAAGAGAGAGAAGAGATTAGAGCAGAGATGAGGAAGAGAAATATAGAGAGAATGGATCTGGACACCCGACACGCGGTTAATGATAATTCTTGTCTCCGACCACGGATCAAGGCATTATTGGTCTTATCGGAAATCTTACCTCCAGGGCTTCGATTTGATATATTTAACGTTACATCGATCTTCACAGATCGCCGGGAAATCGTCTCAGAAGTTGGCGACGGTTTAGGAGAAAAAGTGACGAAAAAGAGAGAAAGAGGAGAGACTAGGGTTTTAGAAAGCTCAATGAGGGATCAGGGTATTTATATTAGGTTAAATTAGTTTAGGATGGACTTAATGGACTCGCAGAGAGATTAAAAAGGGATTAAGGATGGGCTTAATTAAGAAAAATGGTTTAACTTAAATAAATCGGAAATTTTTATTTTTTTAATAACAACTGACCCGGCGGGTCGGGGTGTTACATGATTACTACTACTTCGTGCAGCCATAAGACCACTACTTTGATCATATCCCTCTCCATGCTGATACCAAATAAAGTATTACGACATGAATCCTCTATTCAATAAATGCTTCCAGACAATGTCAATAGGAATATGTTTCCTATTTTTGCATTTCAGACAAGGACAATACATTTTGCCGCTTTCAATTACAGTTTGCATAAGGCCGGCCTGGTACATAAATATTTCCAATCCGTGTTCGAAGTCTTCAGTCAACGTCCCCTCTGCATCTTTAGGGGTACACATCCACTTTCGTAGATCGTATACAGATATTTCAAAAAACTAAAAATCAACTTTTGTTTCTCACTTTGTTCAAATTATATATTTTAATTTAATTTGAACTAGTAAAATTATACTGAAACACTCTAAAGACTCAAAATATTGTGTCTTTGTATGTTTGTTTGTGAAGGAGAATAATGAGATAAGGGAGAGGTATATATAGATTTTTGTTTGGTTACCAACACATTTTCATTGAATATTTACATCAAATTTACATCAAAATGAGTTTTACATCAAATTTACATCGAATACAAGATTAGGCCAAATCGTCGTAAAATCCATGTAAATTTTACGACGATAAATGTATCCTTGGTATTTCGTCGTAATCGCGTCGCAAATTTATGACAATTTTATGACTTCTTAATTCTACGTCAAATTTACGATAATTTTTGATCGCGTCATAAGTTCGACGTAACAGAATCGTAATTTTACGATGATTTATAATCGACGTAAAATTTCATTGGAAAAAGACCTCTCTCTTGTAGTGTTTCCTCAGACTCAACTTTTTGGTGTTTTTAAGGTGAGGACCAGTGTGTAGATTCATTTGATGCATTAGCTGATCTAGGGATAAGTGTATACTTGGTATAGATATTGAATATGATTGATAATTGATGATTGTTAATTGATGATTGATGAATGATACTAGAGCTTAGAGAAAATGTGAGTTGCTTGGTTGATAGGTTGTTAGAACTTGTAGCTTGACCGTTTTGTTTGACGGCCTACAGTGAGGAACTGAGATTGTGAAGCTGTAGTGATCGAGAAAGGGCTGACGAGCCATTGTCAAACCTTGTAGAGGGCTGTGGCACCGGGATTAATTGTCGAGTCTTGTGATTGGGCGGAGGCATTAATCGTCAAACCCATTTATGCGCTGTGGCATAGAATGAGTACCTTAGACAGAAGTTATTTGGGAATGTGTTATAGAATCTCTAGGTTGATTGCTATGATTGAGTGATTACAAAATTAGGTAATATTAGAATTATACTATATAATAAAATTAGTTATTATATTCTAGATTGACTGTTGTGTGGGTTCAATGTCTGTATTATGAATATTCATATCACTATATCTTATAATGTGTTTATGAACCTTGTCTGCTCCTTAAGTGCACCCTCACTGACTATTTTTCCCCGAATACTCACCTTTCTTTTTTTTTTTTCAGGTGATACTGAAGAGTAGTACTTGTGGCGGTTGATGCGGTGTTGCTTCCGGGACCATTGGCGTATTTTCTTTAATTATTTTTAATAAAGATTTAATTATATTTATTTTACTTTTTTCAAATATTTAACATTCGGTTTATTGTTTAAAGTTTCAGTTTGTTTATTTTTAATAATAAATTTTAGACAATAAAGGAATATTTAATGAGTTCGTTATTCTTTTAAAAGCCGTTAGATGAGTGTAAATCAAGTTAGGTTTAAATTGCAAGATTAGGGTGTATCAATGTGGTATCAGAGCATAAGGTTAGCCAAACCGCCTCTAACCCAAGAGGGGTTTTGGGATTTTTTCGGATTTTGAATCGGTTTTAAAAAAATTTGATTCTGAATTTCCGCATTTCAAAAAAAAAAAGTTTTTAAATTTCAGATTAAAAAAAAAAAATCTGTTTTTATTATGGGGGTTAGAAAATAAGGAAGCAACAACCATGGCCCGAGTCAACCTACTTTGATTCTCTAGGTGAAAGATCTGATCCGAGCGTTTCATTTTTCAGGATATCGAGAACTCGACGCAATGGAAATGGAAACAATAACCGAAATTCAGCTGAACCATGGGAAGAAGTACCTGTCAGCGTGCAAGACAATGTCGCTGCAAATGGTCAACCAGCAGCTGGGGTGGTTCAGGTGGATACCGCGACCATAGGTGCAGCTGTAGGTGCGGCCGTGCTGCAAGGACTCCAGCAAATGCTTGGACCATTTTTGGGGCAGATTCCAGCAGCCGGTGTAGCTCTGGGAGCAGTTTCAGGTGTGGCCGCAGGTCAGCCACCAGTGCAGAGAAATGTTGCACAAGATTTACCACCTCTACCTCCGATGCAGGTGCCACCGCCAGTGAATGGATTTCGGCCGCATATGCCGTCACCAATGAATGGATATCAGCCGCATATGCCACCAACAGTGAATGTACCAACCGCAGATTCCTACCTACCATGAGGTGCTGAGGGTTATGAGGGAGTTCGGCATGGAGACTTACAGTGGTGGCACTACAAGAAATGAGCTAATTCGCAATGAAAAATTCCTTTGCAAATATGGTATAATCCGTTGCAAAATGCCCTTTGAAATGAACTTGCAATAGCCAATAACCCGTTGCAAAACGATTGTTGCTAAAATTTTCCGTTGCTATTTTGTTACTTTTTTTAAGAGTTTTGCAAGGAAATATTAGCAACGGATGTTTGCAACGAGGTTGTTGCTAATATTTGCAACGGGTTAGTTGCAACATATTTGCAAAGGATAGTTCATTGCGATATTTGCAACGATATTTCATGGGTAATCGTTGCAACCTTTTGCAATAGATTGCTGCAACAAACCTTTTGCATTGCTGATTTTGTAATGTAATGTTGCAATGAAACCTTTGCATTGCTGATTTGTAACGTATTGTTGCAAGGAAATTCTAGTGTTGCTTGCAATAGCGTAGTTCGGTTGCACTATTTTGCAACTAAATATTGTCGATGATTGTTGCAATGTTTGTAACAAAATTTTGTTGGAATTTTGCTGTTGCAAAATTTGCAACATGTTTGCAATGAAAATATCGACATGTTTGCAATATTATTGCAATAAATAAGAAACATCATTGCAATGAAATGTTTTTTGAAATATTGTAGCTCTTAAATTAAATTTTTTAAACCTAAATGTTGTTGATTAGGAAAACAAACATACTTATAATGCAAATATCCATAGAAAGTTTCTTAATACATACACATATTGCAAACCTAAAAAAAAAAAAAACCGAAACATTGGTTGATTGGATAATATAACACACCAAAATTTCAAAGACCAAAACCTAGAATTCTAATAAAATTTTATTATTCTTCTTCCATATGGTCCTGCACGTTACCTCCTTCGCCGGATTTGCCAGACTCGTTGCTGGTAGCATCACCATTATCTTCACCGTTATTTTCTTCATAATCATCGTTGCCGTCCATGTTCTGCTCGCCTTTCTTGTCATTCTTTCCGGACAAACCTATTTTCTCAAGCACCACTTGGGGTAAGTGGACCTTCATCAAATCGACGATCGATTCCAACGCCTTCAAACGGTTGTTGTTATCACTCAGCTCTGCTTTCGTGCTTACCAACTCTGCCTTTGTTGCTTCAAGCTCAGCCTTCATGCTTGAAAATTCTTCTCCTCGAAACGTTGATGGCCCAGTATGCTTCTGCTTCTTGTTCAACGATGGAATACAATAGATACGACCTTTGTTGGAAGGCTGAACGGCCTACAAAACAAATTTACAAGTATGTATTAAAAACAAGCTGGTACAATAATTCATCAAAGGGGAAATAGAACATTAGCATTGATATTTTCAGAACAAAGAATCTGAAACTTAACGAGGAAAACAAAAAAAAAAAGAGAGAAAATAGGATAAAACAACAAATCAGGCTGGTTCAAGTCACTAAGACGACCTTAATTAGCAGCAAACAATTCTTTTATAAGAAAATTAGATGTTCATAATCAAACTTAGATATATTCTCAACAACCAAAAAGTTTCAAAATCCAGCAACACAATTTCATATACCCTTGCATTAGCAACATGTACAAATCCAATCCAAACTCACTTAGACCCTATTAAGAGAACTACTTTTGGAATCTGAACCTTGACCAAAGAACCATAAAGATATCGACAATGACCATACATTAACAATTGAAACCAGAATTGACTTGTGAAACAACTGAAAAAATAAGCAGAGAATAGTTATATATACCTCGAGATAAAGTTCATCAAGCTCATCGTTGGTTGGTGTATAATTGGACTCGACACTCTCATCAACACCTTGCGACGCTTGGCAGTCTGCCAAACGTTCACGAAGCTTCTTTTGAAAATCTTCATTGATTTTCCTTGCCCGATCATCAACGTAAGATCCATCAGCCTTTGTGTGTGTCTTATGGAGAAGCTCGATAATTGGAATTCTAACTCCTGTTTTCTTGCGCTTCAAAAATAAACAAAGAAATAAGTATAATGAAATATGTTTTCTTATCAAACTAAAAGCACTACAAGAGTTTTAAAAACCTTACAATTCTTTCACGATGAGCTTCAAAGGAGATGGAACCAGCGGTGTGCTTGTATGGACCGAGACCATTACATGGAGACAGTCGTGATTTAGAGCACTTCTTACTTCTCCTTACCACCTCAGGTTTCGCCCAATGGACACGCATCTCCTCCCACAATTCGTTATCGGTTATGAAGTGGGGTTGTACACCGCCTGTCTTGGCACGACTAACAAACACGTTGAGGAGTGAAGCAGCTTTTTCTTCAAAATGATCACGAATCACTCTAGTCTCATCATAATCCCAATTGTAATAATGCTACAAGGACAGGAATGCAACAATAAAATATAAAATCATGTAATAGCAATTGTATTATTAAACTAGTTAAGGGAATTAGATGAACTTACAATGAATTCATTAAACCAGGCATCTATAGTATCCCTATCAACACATTTCCAACTATACCAAGGCTCCTAAAAATTGCGTTGCTTCTTTGTAATTTGTCGAGAAATCTTGCTCTCGGTGGCAAACCTAAATGATTGTGTTAGAAGCTCGTTCACAAATAACACAAAGCTAATAAAAATAAATTTGATGATATTACCAGATTGTGTTATCCTCGCCATACTGAGAGATAAATGGCAGATTTTTTCGAGCTGGATTATTAAGAAGCTCTTCGAGAGTAATTGTCACTCTCTCACCAGTTGTCTCACGAGGCTCTGCAGGCTCTGGAGTTGCTGGGGAAGCCTCTGGCACTGCAGGATACATATGATCAGAGGATGATGGTGTGTTTTGTTGAGTACCAGGTATAGATTTCTATAGTTAATTGTTCTATGTGGTAGCCATATTTTATGTTATTCAATTTGGGTTCGCTATTACCCATTTAGGGTATATATTTCTACATTTATATGTTTTTATGGTTGTTGTAATTTATGTTTTTCCTTAATGGTTTTATAGGTGAGTCAATTTGGGTTCGCTAGTACCAATTTAGGGTTTAGAATTTTATAGTTGATTATTCTATATGGTGACCATATTTTTTATGATTGAATCTAGGTTTGCTATTACCCATTTAGGGTATAGACTTCTACATTTATATATTTTACGCTTGTTGTCCTTTATATTTTTTCTTAGCGGTTTAATATCGCTTTTATGTGTTAGTATCCTCAAATAGTTGTATAGTACTCATCAAGATTTAGTTTTTTTTCTTAGGGTTTACAGTTTACGTTATTTATTTTGGGTTCACTATCAGCTATTTAGGGTATAGATTTTAATAATTATATGTTATTTACGGTTTTCATACTTTAGATTTTTTTATTTGGGTTCACTAGTACCGTTTTGTTCAATATGGTAGCCATATTTTAAGTGATTCAATTTGGGTTCACTATTACCAATTTAGGGTATAAATTTCTACATTTATATATTGTTACGGTTGTTGTACTTTATGTTTTTTTAACGGTTTAATATCCCTCTTGTGTGTTTAGTATCCAAAATTGATTGTATAGTATCCATCGAGGTCTATGGTTTATGTTATTCAATTTGGGTTTAGATTAGGGTTTAGGTTTAGGGTTTACGTTATTATTTATTTTTAAGGTTTAGGTTTAGGTTTAGGTTTATTATTTATTTAAGGTTTAGAGTTTATGTTATTCAATTTAGGTTCGATAATATCTATTTAGGGTTTATATTTCTATAATTGATTGTTCTATATGGTAACCATAATTTATGTGATACAATTTGGGTTCACTATTACCCATTTAGGGTATAGATTTCTACATTTATTTATTGGTACAATTGTTATAATTTATTATTTTCTTTAACGGTTTAATATCTCTTTTGTGTGTTTAGTATCATAAATGATGTATACACTTTTTTCACATGTGGTGTGTACACCAATTAGTAATAGTCTTGTTGAAATATATTCCAATTGTAATGGTTTAAAATATGTATACTGCATATGCGTACATTACATATGAATACACAACATTTATGTATACTATACATACATATATACTGCATATATGTACACTGTAGTGTACACCGCATAGGTGTACACCGCATAGATGTACACCGTATAGGTGTACACCGTATAGGTGTACACCGCATAGATGTACATCGTATAAGTATACACCGTATAGGTATACATCGTATAAGTGTACACATATAGGTATACACTGCATAGGTGGACACGTACAGGTGTACACTGCATAGGTGTACACCGTATATGTGTTAATAATATCCGTTTTTAAAAATTCAAATTTCTATATGTGTAGAAAAAAAAAACTATAACTTTTATATGTATATGTCATAATCTGATTCGTTGTTTAGAATTAAATATATGATCAAAGATCTGAAGGGGAGAATCTTCTAAAAAAGTAAGAGAGAGAAAATAATTAATTTTTATTTTTTTATCATTAAAGTAGGAAAGAGAAAAATAAAAATATAGTTATTTCTAGGTGTATAAGCGAGTGTAGACACTTTTTGTTGGACTATGGTTTTTTGTATTTGTCTCTCTTTAAAAGACATATCTCTCTATCTCTGTCTCTCTCTAAGGCACAAGGGTAATTTTGGGGTTTTGAAAATATGGCCCCACCAAAACTACCGAAAAACTAATAAAAACTTAAAACTACCTATTTTTCAAATAAAAACTTAAAAAGTATCATATTTTCAAACACACTCTTTATAAAACTGTAACTTAAGCTGAGGGTAAATTCGTCATTGACCCAGTGGAATCTATAATTCGCTGCAATTCCATTGCAAAGTTGTTGAAACACTTCAAAAAAAACCGCCTGAAACTTTTAATATGGCGCCTGACATTTTAATTATGCCGCCCAAAAGATTAAAAAATTTCTAATCAGTTGCAAATTCATTACTAATTATCCATGTTTGTAAATAGAAATAAAATATAATATTTGTAGTTCTTTAATCTAAAACATTTATTCTAAGAGGATTGAAAATTGATTTATTTTTATGATATATTTTGCAATGGATTGCAAGGGAACTCAAGAAATATGTTGAAATTCAAGAAATTCGTTGCAAAATCCATACTATTCTATTGCAAGTATACTAAAACACATTTTTGTTAAGTTTAAATCCAGAAATGTTCATTTATAAGGAAACAATGAATGTTTAGAGAGTTTTTAATCAAGTCTAATGTTTTCTTTGATCATATTGCATTAGATCATCTATGGTATATGAAAAATATGTTTCAAAGTCATAAGTGTGAGTGAGAGAGTATTCAACTTAACTTGTTCTTAGAATGAAAGTTGGACTTTTAGAGGTTTTGACATGAATGATGATTTTTTTGGTGTTTTCAGTCACCTCATGTATTAAATTTACATTGGCAAATATACAATGCACAACTTGGATAAAAGCTATATAAGTAAAAGGATTCAAACTTGTTATAATTTTTTTTAATAAAATAAGCCAAATTGCAACAAAATTGCAAGGAAACTCAAGAAAGGCGTTGCAAAATTCAAAAAATTCCTTGCAAAATCAAGAAATCCGTTGCAAACTCAAGAAATCTGTTGCAAATTCAAGAAATCCGTTGCAAAATCGATACTACTCTGTTGCAAGTACTAACACATTTTGTTAAGTTTA
The DNA here is from genome assembly GCF_000478725.1 of Eutrema salsugineum. Taxonomy (NCBI): domain Eukaryota; kingdom Viridiplantae; phylum Streptophyta; class Magnoliopsida; order Brassicales; family Brassicaceae; genus Eutrema; species Eutrema salsugineum. The sequence continues at coordinate 1,350,307 of NW_006256686.1, read as the reverse complement.
AATCCAGAAATGTTCTTTTATAAGGAAGTAATGATTCTTTAAACTCTTATTCTGGTTTTTAATCAAGTCTAATGTTTTTTTTTATCATATTACATTAGATCATCAATGGTATATGAAACATATGTCTCAAAGTTATAAGTGTGAGTGAGGGAGTATTGAACTTAACTTGTTCTTAAAATGAATGTTGGACTGTTAGAGGTTTTGACATGAATGATGATTTTTTTTGGTGTTTTCATTCACTTCACGTATTACATTTACAAATATACAACACACAACTTGGATAAAAGCTATATAAGTAAAAATATTCAAACTTGTTATTTCTTTTATAAAATGAGCCACTTTGCAACGAAATTGCAAAGAAGCTCAAGAAATCCGTTGCAAAGTTCAAGAAGTTCATTGCAAAATCAAGAAATCTGTTACAAACTCCAGAAATCCGTTGCAAATTCATGAAATCCATTGCAAATCCGATGTTATTCTGTTGCAAGTACTAAAACGCATTTTGGTTCAGTTTGAATCCAAAACTTTTCTTTTATAAGGAAGTAAAGAGTCTTTAAACTCTTATTCTAGTTTTTAATCAAGTTTAATGTTTTATTTGATCATATTGCATTACATCATCTATGGCATATGAAAATTATGTCTCAAAGTCATAAGTGTGAGTGAGGGAGTATTCAACTTAACATGTTCTTAGAATTAATGATGGACTCTTAGAGGTTTTGACATGAATGATGATTTTTTTGTGTTTTCAGTCACTTCACGTATTACATTTACAAATATACAATGCACATTTTGGATAAAAGCTATATAAGGAAAAAGATTCAAACTTGTTATTTTTAAAAAAAAAAAACACTACAAGAAAAATGGGTATTGATAGCACACAAAAACAGTGATTATAGGGGTATAATAGCGTTTTCATAAACGCTAGGACAGCGGCAGCTATAATAGACCTCCCCTTATACAATAGCGGTTTCACATATGCTATTATATATTTATCTATCATAGCACTAATAGAATGTTTTAATATTCTTTCTTGTAGCACATGTTTGGGGTCATTTTATATTGTGTTGTAGCATTGTTTACGTGCTACATCATAAAATTATAATTTGCTATATTATTCTATATATATATATATACATATTTGAAATCCAATTAATAATGTTTACAAAACCGATTAGTTAAAAGCATGTTTCTTTCCATAAATCATCAAAAGATACATAACTGTAATTTTACAAAGCAGTTCATCTTTTAACATACAAGGTATCAAACGACATCATAACTACTGCAATTTCTCTAAGGACACAATCCAGAGCTTAAAATCACTTCTTTCTACCATCAGCTTCAGTCGTATGGTTTCTTATCTTTTGAGCAACAATTCTTCTTTTCTGCAAAAACAAAAAAAAATTGAGAAAATGAATAAACTCTAAGGAACAGAGAGAAAGAATCAGAACAAAAAACAAAAGCTAAAGAGATTTTAGGAGAAGAAGAAACGTCAACTCTTCATAGTCTCAAAAGCATCTTCACAAGAACACATAATCCAAATGGTCAAGGAGAAAACAGAAAACTCCATTTACAATACGAAAAATGAAGAATCAAAACATTACCACTTGTTGTAGATAATGATGTAGTGGTCTTGAGGAGTCGGTTGGTCTCAGTAAGCCCTGCAAGTAACCTAGTTTACGAGCAAAAACCTAAAACTGAATCATCACCCACTCAACTCAAAAACAAACAAACAAGTCCAAGATACAACACCTGCCATTTGAAATATCGACAAAGAACACATAGATTCAGAAATAAGTTAGCTTTCTCTAAACCTAAAAAAGCAAATCTCAACAGCGAACTACTAGCCAGATTCCACCATCTCCAAAAGAAGCATATATGGCTACTAAAATTATATCAATATACATTCAAAACTTGTTTAATTCCATAGATCATCAAAAGATTGATAATTGTAATTTTACATAAATAATTCAACGACATGAAAGTTTATACAAAAATCAAAATCACAAGATGGAACATTCAGTGTCGTTTTAGCGTGAAGTCAAAAACTAATATCAAGACCTACCAACTAGTAAGTCGAACTAAGATCTGGGATTGGAAGATTTACCAAGATATTGCTCAAAGAACATATAAAACACTGAATATGGATATCTCCATCTGAAAGAGAATAAATCACAAGTTAGTCATTAAGTTCACTGAGGGTCGATATCGAATTCAATCACACAACTCTTTTGAAGCAACAGAGAGATTAAACCATTAAAAAAGAATAGATGTATTGATAAGAGAAGAGTAAAGATGATGATATACTCACGGTGCATCTAGAAGAGCAGCAGCAGCAATTAAAGTACCACATTTACAACCAAAATCCACAACAGCCTTATCAGCTATGTCTTCATATGAATTCGCTGCCAAGTCAGATAACAACTCAGACTACAGAAATCTGACATCACTCTGATATTACTATCCTGTTGTGAATTTCTCAGTACACTTTTGAGCTAAGAGAAAAGAAATACACTTTTGAGCTAAGAGAAAGGATTTTACAGTGAAAAGCATGCGAGAAGCAATGCGCAGACCAGTTGGGTATTGCTCCAATTCCACCTGCAATACAAAAATCAAAAGATTTTGTTTGACTAAATAAGCAACTAATTTTCCAAAAATAAAAAAGCTTATCATTCAAAGACATAAATTTTTCATACTTTAGGATAGGAGAACTGTTCAAGATCACCGAACAAACCTTCAAATTGCTTCAGCTTCATCTTCTCCGGCGCTTCTGAATTCTGACGTGAATTAGAAAAATTCAGAAAAACTAATGATGCTCTGTTCTCAAATTAAGCTTGTACTTTCATCGAACACATTGTGTGCGCATATTACAGCATATAAAATCCGCAAAAAGGTGAAGGATCATTCAAGAGTCAATTACCGTAGGAACGATAGGGTCTTGATCTCTGCCGCCTAATCCTTTGGTGGAACTTAAAATTCTTACGCTTGAAGAGATTTCCATCAACAATAGCTGGTGATAATGTTGTTTTGATTGCTGGTTAGCCTCCTCATTGTCACTGTGTTAAGAATGACGAGAGAAGATTAACAAAACAAAATCTTAGCAGCAAACACAAACGTTTTGAAGAACTTGACAGAGAAAAAAAACCCACATTACCCATCCTTCGTACTTTTCACTGTCGCGGATTTTCTTGCCTTTGAGGATCTATAGGAAAAGGCCAGATTCTCATAGCTTCGTCGCCCGGGACTGGTTCTCTGATAAAGCACAGATCCGCTTATGGACAGCGAAGTAAGAATCTTCGCTTAAGGAACCACGGTAAAAGGGACCCAATGGAGAGTAAGATTGTGGCCGACGAGAAAGCTTTGAGGTGAATAGAGAATGCCCTAAGGGAAATATTTTTTTATGTTCTAAATTTTTTGTCCGCCTGGTTTTAAATTAGTCAACATACCGTATGACGCTAAGTTTTTATTTTATTTTTGCAAAGTGTTGGCGGTCTAAGTGAATTTATGAGAGGCAAAATGAATTTTAGCGTCTCACTTGGAGTTTTTTGGCTTAGCATTTTTTGAATGCTATAATAGAGTAACCCAACCTCGGATACCACTTAGCATAGCAGTTACAGAAACTGTGCTATAATAATGTGCTATCAATAGCCATTTTTCTTGTAGTGAAATGAGCCACATTGCAACGACATTGCAAGGAAACTCAAGAATTCCGTTGCAAAATTCAAGAAATTCGTTGCAAAATCAAGAAATCTGTTACAAAACTCCAAAAATCCGTTGCAAATTCAAGAAATCCGTTGCAAATCCGATGCTATTTCGTTGCAATTACTAAAACGCATTTTGGTTAAGTTTGAATCCAAAACTGTTCTTTTATAAGGAAGCAATGATTCTTTAAACTCTTATACTGGTTTTTAATCAAGTCTAATGTTTTCTTTGATCATATTGTATTAGATCATCTATGGTATATGAAAAATATGTCTCAAAGTCATAAGTGTGAGTGAGGGAGTATTCCACTTAACTTGTTCTTAGAGTGAATGATAGACTGTTAGAGGTTTTGACATAAATGTTGATTTTTTTTGTTTTTTCAATCACTTCATGTATTAAATTTTCACTGGGAATGTACCATACACAACTTGGATAAAAGCTATATAAGTAAAAGGATTCAAACTTGTTATTTTTATAAAAAAAAAAATTGAGCCACATTGCAACGCAATTGCAAGGAAACTCAAGAAATCCGTTGCAAGATTCAAGAAATCCGTTGCAAAATCAAGAAATCTGTTACAAATTATAGAAATTCGTTACAAATCATTCGTCATCACTACATTACATTTCATTTAAATCGTTTGAACTAGTTTCATACTCAAAATTATTTTCTTCAAATTCGTTTAACGGTTCTTCATCTCCAGTCTCTTCGTAGTCCATTAGATCAGCTGCTTCAAAAGAAGTTACCAGTTCATTAACTTGTAATTCTTGAATGGTAAATGTTTCTTCAGTTTCATCTTCTTGAAAAGGAATAACTGTAACACCCTCGATTCGTCCTCTTGGATTGATTTTGATAGCACAGAACCAAGAATCTCTTGAATCAGTTAAACTAATTTTGGGGTATGGAATGAAAACCACTTGGTCGGCCTGTGACGCAAGAATAAATGGCCCATATTTTTTATAGCTTCGCGAGGTGTTGACATCTATAACTCCAATGCTATTTTTTCGCACTCCTTTACCGATTGTTGTGTCAAACCAACTGCAGCAAAAAAGAATAATCTTCAAACTAATGAGACCTGGATATTCAAGCTGAATGATTTCGTCCAAAACACCATAGTAGTCTCGATCCTCGGTCAAATCAGAACCATATCCTTTGACGCAAATCCCATAGTTGATTAACGATTTTTATGAACCATAGTCATGCGTGTGAAATATATACCCTCTAGTAACATACATCGGCCACGAAAGGACCCTCGTAATTGGTCCCTTCACTAATTCAAGTAACCACAATGGAAATGTTTCCATCATCGAAGTCGAACCATCACCATTTTCAACCTGCAAGTAATAATTCAATTAAAATTAATTTGCTGGAATATGATATTCTTTTTTAAAAAAGCTTCGTGTCTACCTGTGTAACTAACTTACATAGTTTTTCAACCAATATGAATAGTTTTTTTCTTTTTTTTTTCACCAGATCACCATCACGTATTCCAGAGAAGCACCTTCTTAGATACTCCTCGTATATGCTGCAATAAAATTTAAAGTTTAGTAATGTTATTTGATGTTCTTAATAAAAAAAAACAATTATTCCTTTTATTTATGTACCTCTCATACTTTTGTAGATATTCACAATTCATCAACACATATGTATGTGCAATGTGATGATCGTCTTTGTTTAACCATATTTCTTTTGATTTTCGACTAACTCTTCCTCTATGCATGAATATGTCTGGAAGTCCCGTAACAGGATAGTATGGTGCTTCACCGTCATCATATCGATTAGCCTTCCTTGTTTTTGTTTTAATGTGTGACTCGAAGTAATATTCCAAAAAATAAGAACCCTCCTCTATTAGATATTGTTTCACAATCGATCCTTCAACTTTGGCCATGTTTTTAACCTTTCTCTTCAAGTGGCTCATGAAACGTTCAAATGGGTACATCCACCTAAACAAAATTAAAAGAAATATATATATATATAAGATATAGCTGAAAAAATTGATATAAATATAAAACATATACGTACCGGAATTGAACCGGACCACCAAGTTCAGCTTCACGGGGGAGATGAATAGGCAAATGCTCCATCACATCAAAGAACGATGGTGGAAAAATCTTCTCCAAATTACACAAAAGAATAACAATGTTATCTTTCATGAGAGCGATTCAATCTTTCCGCAAAGTTCTGGTGCATAAATCTCGGAAAAATGCTCCGATCCCTGAAAATATTAAAGTACAATAGTATATAAAACTTATATTTATAATACATATAATCTAAAAAATGAATTTAATTAATTATCAAACAAAATACCTGCCACTGTCACATGAACATCACCATGTAGAAGTTCTGCAAATATAAATGGAAGTAATCGTTGCAAAACAACGTGACAGTCATGGCTCTTCATACCTGTCATACCATTCTGGAAATCAACACAATTTCTAAGATTAGACGAATACCCATCAGGAAATTTCACATTGTCTGCCAACGACTCCAAAAAAGCCCTTCTGGCCTCTGCACTCAATCTGAACAAAGGGATCGGGGCTTTTCCATCACTGGTGATATGCAACTCTCCCCGCGAACAATACAACGTTAAATCCAACTGTGATGTCATTTTGTCCTTTGTCTTATCTCGAACATGTAATATTATTCCGATAATGTTATCATGAAAGTTCTTCTCAATATGCATTACATCCAAATTGTGGCGTAAGATATGTTCCTCCCAGTATGGCAATTCCCAAAATATACTTTCTTTATGCCAATTATGCCATTCTCCATATCCCTCAGCGGTTTTTTCATGGCCATTTCCCCCACACTTGCTTGTCTTTTCCACATTTGACTGTCGTATGCGCTCGTATAAGATCTCTTCCCCTGACAAATATGGTATTGGATCAGATGTAACTACTTTGTTTCTTATGAAATTCTTTCTGTTGCGTCGTAACCGATGGTTTTTTGGGAGAAACCGCCTGTGACAATCAAACCAGCTTGATTTTTTTCCATGTTTCAACCAAAAAGCATCAGTATCTTCCATACAATACGGATATGATAACCTACCATGGGTTGTCCACCCTGATAACATGCTATAAGCTGGATAGTCACTAATGGTCCACATAAGCACCGCACGCATTAAAAAAGTTTTTTGCAATGATATATCATACGCATCAGCTTCATTTTGCCACAAATCCTTCAGTTCTTCAATCAGTGGCTGCAGAAATGCATCTAGGCTCTTACGTGGATGCTCGGGCCCAGGAACCAAAATCATTAGAAATAAAAATTCTGTTTTCATGCACATATGAGGAGGTAGATTATATGGAGTCAGGATTACTGGCCACAAAGAATAGTTTTGCCCAAACATCCCATATGGTTTAAATCCATCAGTACACAATCCAAGATAGACATTTCTATATTCCCGAGCAAAACTTGGAAATACCTGATTGAAATGTTTCCACGCTTTACCATGTGATGGATGAGACATAATATCATCATCCGTTAAATGCTCGGCATGCCATCTCATTGATGAAGCTGTCTTGTGAGATTGATACATCCTTTTTAATCTATCTGTGATTGGTAAGTACCACATTTTCTTCCATGGAATCTGTACGGTCTTCTTTTTTGCCTTACCCGTTCTAGGATTCAATACCTCCTTAGCAGTTGATTTGTATCTACTTTTCTCACAAAACCGACAACACTCCAAATTTGCATATTCTTTCCAGAATATCATGCAATTACTAGGGCAAATGTCAATTGTTTGATAAGGTAAACCGAGACCACTCACCACTTTTTTGGTCTCATAATATGAACCACTAGCTTTGTTATCCGTTGGAAAATAGTATTTTATCGTTGCTGCCACCCTATCCATACAACTCTCCGGTAAATTGAAGTCCGTCTTTATGCTCATGCATCTTGCCGCCAATGAAAACGGTGAATGCCTTTCTTTGCAACCATCATAGATTGGTTGTTTAGCAGCCTCTATCATATCATAAAAGTTTTGCGACTCTGCATTTGGCTCTTCAATATATTCATTATGATTATATGCATTGAAATCATGTTGATTATCATATGCACCTGAATCATATTGATTATATGCACTTGAATCATACTGATTATATGCACTGCAAATAGCATGATCATAATTATTATATGCATATGCATCTTGCACCATTTCGACATAACTATTATCAGTGTAGTTTTCTTCGACATGATGACTTGTGTTACCATCATTTGCATTACTACTACTACTCCCTAGAGTTATATTACTAACCAAATAGTTTTCTCCATGTGTTCGCCACATATAATAATTCTGCATGAACCCTCTTGAATATAAATGCTTCCCAACTAAATCAGCTTTCAGACATTTTCCATTTTGACACTTAATACACGGGCAAAATAACGTACCCGTATTTACACAATCTGGCTGACTTGTCGCAAACTCCAAGAACGTCGTTAATTCTTTTCTGAATTCTTCAGAAACTTGATTTCTTCCATCCAACCTCCTGTACATCCATTGTCTTTCGTTCACTAACCTTGCATAAGACATTTAATTTAGTTTTCTTTTTTTTTAAAAAAAATATATATTTCTCATTGTAATAAATTGTGAGCTTGGGTTTTGTTTATATAGAAAAATATAGAAACGAATTTGCAATATACTCACCTACTTACAAGCCCACGTTTAAAATTATTCCCACCTACCACATTTTGCAACGTCTTTCCATTGCAAATTCTACCGGCCAAATATTTTGCAACGGAATTATGTTGCAATGCATTGCAACAAATATCCGTTGCAATAATTATACCATTTTGCAATGATATCCGTTGCAAAGTTTTGTGATGTATTTCCCTTGCAAATTTTAGTAACGGTGTGCAACAAAGTTTGTTGCTAAAGTGTTTCTTGCTAAATAATTGCAAATCAGTTGCAAACTTGCAACAAATTCGCAACTAATTAATTTTCGAAAATTTTGCATCAGAATTGCAACAGAGTTTATTTTGCAACGGATTTGCAATGATTTACGTTGAAACTATTAGTTACGAAATATTGTGTTGCAAATTTCCATTGCAAATTTACCACTTTCTTGTAGTGTGGGACTGATTTTGTGAAGGCTGACCATTGGAGGAAACTATTGGAGCATAACTTCGCGTTGATCAGGTGTCCTGTCGGGTACAAGGTTGAGCTAGCAGTGCAGTACCTGAGAGACGAGGCTTACGAATGGTGGGAATGAGTAATCTCAGGCATGCCAAGGAGGTATGCGATGCAGTGGGATGATTTCACACATGAGTTCAACCGGAAATATTTTCCGCAGAGGCTAAAAACCAACTTGTGTCAGAATTTCTGAAGTTGGACCAGAGAAATCGAACCGTGAGGAATTATGCTCAGGAGTTCAACCGCCTGAAAAGATTTTCTGGAAGAGACATGTCTGAGCGTCGTCTTATGAAATTCATGGAGTGATTACGGGTGGACATCTGTAACCGTTGTCAAGTGGTGGACTATGCATCAGTGATTGACCTTGTTGAGAAAGCAGCACTGATGGAGAAAGGAAATGAGGACAAGGCAAAGATGGTAAGGGGTACTCAGTCTAGAGTAACCAGACAAGTGAACACTCAGCAGCACTTTCAGGATAACCGGGGCGCCATTTAAGGTGTAGAGAAACTACCAATTTGTGGCAGATATGGGAGAGCTCATGCTGGATCTTGTGGTGGTGATAACCAAGTGTGTTATGGATGCGGTCAACCTGGTCACACCAAACCGTTTTGACATAACGCAAAGGCTACTTGCCATAAGTGTGGAGGCCTAGGTCACGTGTCAAAAGATTGTAGAGTAAAAACTGTAGGACAGCAACAACGGGATCATAACAGGGATCAGCTGGCACCACCACCAAAGCCACCCGCTTTAGCACCAAGAGTCTATGTTGCAGAAGCCGAGGACCCTCCCGTAGATGTGTATAGAGAGGACTATGAGTATGTAACTGTGGATGACGAGGATGCAGAACCGATCGCTGGTAAGTCCTTTTGTTTAGCATTTGGAATTGCGTAAATAAGTTTTTAAAAATTCTCTCTGAGTCTTTATTGGTGTCGAGTCGCTTAGATTTAGAAAACCGTGTAGGATCAGTTTTGGTGGGAGGGATTGCTGCTAACACTTTATTTGATACGGGTGCCACACAGGAATTTGTGAGCTCTAAATTAACAAAGTGTTGGGAATTAAAAGGCGAGTTTGTGAAAAAGGCATGAAAAGTCGAAACTGCCGTACCGATGGCCATCATATCCGAACGAACCTTCAAAGATGTTCTGGTGATAATGGAAGGTGTTGCACTGCTTCCAGAGTTGATTGAGACGCCACTCAATCGATATGAGGTCATATTGGGAATGACATGGCTGAAATGTCATCGAGCTGTGTTGCATTGTCGGAGAGCTAAAGTTAGCTTCACTCGGGTGGAAGGAAACCTGGTTTATCAAGGGATGAAAAACCAAAGTCGGATACCAGTTGTTTTGATGATTAAGGTGGAAGAGCTGATTAGCAAAGGTTGTGAGGCGTTCTTAGCAACAATCTCCGTGGAGAAGGGAGAGGCGGAGATAACATTAGAGGACATTCCCGTTGCAGCTGAGTATGTGGATGTATTTGAGGCACTACAACGACCACCACCAACCCGAGGAGATGATTTCACTACTGAACTAGAACCCGGAACTGCGCCCATCTCGATAGCTCCTTACCGGTTGGCACCAGCAGAGATGGCAGAGCTCAAAAAGCAATTGGAGGATATGGACAAGGGATTCATAAGACCTAGTAGCTCGCCATGGGGAGCACCGATATTATTTGTCAAGAAAAAGGATGGGAGCTTCCGACTATGTATCGACTATAGAGGGTTGAATAAGGTGACAATAAAAAATAAGTATCCATTTCCACGAATCGATGAGTTATTGAACCAGCTGCAAGGAGCTTCGTGGTTTTCTAAGATAGACTTGGTGTCCGGGTTTCATCAGATCACAATACTGAGGAATACATAAAGAAAACAGCTTTCCAGATGCGTTAGGGGCACTATGAGTTTGTGGTGATGCCTTTTGGACGAACTAACGCGCCCACAGCATTTATGAAGTTGACGAATAATGTATTCCTGCAATATTTGGAAAAGTTTGTGATCGTATTCATCGACAATATTCTGATATATTCGGCGGATCCAGAAACTCATGTTGAACACCTAAGAACCGTGTTGAGCAAGTTGCGAGAGCAAAAGTTGTATGCGAAGCTGAGAAAGTGCAGTTTTTGGCAGAGAAATATCGATTTCCTAGGACATATTGTTTCTGAAGCTGGAGTTTCTGTTGATCCCGAGAAAATTTCAGTGATTACCAATTGGCCGAGATCTAAGAGTGCCACTGAGATTTGCAGTTCTTAGGCCTGGCTGGGAATTAGAGAAAGTTTGTGAAGGGTTTTGCAAGTGTGTCAAAGCCAATAACACTACTCACGGAAAAAGATGTTAAGTTTGAATAGACTGAAGAGTGTGAAAAAAGTTTCCAAAAGTTAAACGAACGCTTGACGGAAATGCCAGTTCTGGTACTGCCAAAGTCAGGAGTACCATATGTAGTTTATACAGATGCATCAAGAACGGGTTTAGGTTGTGTGCTTGTGCAAGGGGATCATGTAATTGCATATGCCTTTAGGCAGTTAAGGAAGCATGAGGTAAATTATCCTACCCCTGACGTGGAACTAGCAGCTGTGGTTTTTGCTCTTAAGATCTGGCGTTCGTACCTGTATGGAGAGAAGATCCAGATATTCATCGACCATAAAAGCTTAAAGTATATTTTCACTCAAGGAGATTTGAATTTAAGGCAGAAGAGATGGATGGAGTTACTAACGGATTACGATGTGGACATCGCATATAATCCCGGGAAGGCTAATCAGGTAGCTGACGCCCTGAGTAGAAGGAGGAATGACGTGTCAAGTGTTAGGGACATACAGGAATTAACCACCGAGTTGGCTTGTCTTAGTTTGAATGCCATTACTGTTGAAGATGAAGATAACCTGGGACTTCATGCTGTAGCTAGAGCAGATTTATTATGGAGAATACACGAGGCCCAAAAGAAGGATGTTGTTCTCCAAAAAGCTGTAGACAATGAAGTTGTTGGGTACCGCAGGGCAATTAATGGGATTGTATTATATCGTAACCGGGTATGTGTCCTTGAGGATAGAGGCTTAAAAGATGAGATCTTAAAATAAGCTCACTAGTCGCGTTTCTCCATACATCCAGGATGTACAAAAATGTATGGAGACTTGAAACGGTATTATCACTGGAGTTACAAGAAGAAAGAAGTGGAAGCTTATGTGGCCAACTGTGAGATATGCCAACTGGTTAAGGCAGAGCGGAGATTACCAGGTGGCCTATTGCAAGAGTTACCTCTACCCCAATATGGTCACTATGGGATTTTGTTTGTGTGTTACCGACAACGACTAGAGTTATGGATGCAGTTTGGGTGATCGTAGACAGGCTCACAAAATCAGCTCACTTCCTACCCATCAAGAGGACATTTAGTGTGGATCGTTTGGCAGCGATATACTTAGAGGAGATTGTGAAGTTGCATGGAGTCTCTGTGAGTATTGTTTTGCATAGGGATCCAAGATTTACATCAAATTCTTGGCAAGCGTTTCAAAAAGCGTTAGGGACTAAAGTCCATTTGAGTACGACCTATCACCCACAGACGGATGGACAATCAGAACGCACCATTCAGACGCCAGAAGATATGTTGCGAGCAAGTGTTTTAGATTGGGATATGAGTCAGCTATGTTATTTACCGCTGGCAGAGTTCGCCTATAACAATAGTTACCATTCGAGCATTGGGATGGCACCCTATGAGACTCTTTATGGACGGCCGTGCCGCACACCCTTCTGTTAAACCGAAGTAGGGGAGGGTCAAGAATTAGAAACAGCAGCGGTCCATGAAACAGTTGAGCAAGTGGAACTATTGAAAGAAAGATTGAAAGCGGCTCACGATCGTCAGAAAAGTTGGGCATATAAAAGAAGAAGGGATCTAGAATTTGCGGTTGGGGATTTGGTATATCTAAAGATGAGAACATTTCAAGGAAATGCAGATAAGAACCGAAAGTTGAAAAATCTTAAGCCAAGATACCTTGGACCGTATCAAATCATAGAAAGGATTGGAAATGTGGCTTATTGCTTGGACCTACCTGAAGAATTAAAACCGTTTCATGACGTGTTCCACGTAACTGTATTGCAAAAGACAGTTCTAGACCTAGAGCTAATTATTCCCCATCCCCCAGAAGGTTTAGAAAAGAATGTTTCAATTTGGGTCAAACCTTTAGAAATTTTAAGCAGGAGAGAAGTTGTGAAAAAAGGAAGGACGGTTCAAGATGTCCTTGTACGCTGGGAGAAGGATGGACGAGAGGAAACGTGGGAGTCTGAACGGAAAATGGCAAAGGATTACCCCGAGCTCTTCAAAGACATGAGCAGAGTGCAGTGATGGAACTGAATTTGAGGACGAATTCCTTTGTAGTAGGGGAGAATTGTGACATCCCAGTTATAAAAAAAAATGAATTGTGACATGCCGGTGAGTTTGACTCCAAACGCCATCACGGAGATTAAAGCAGGCAACGTCAATTTGAAGCCTAGGTATTAGATATCAAACTTGTGATATCCCAATTATAAAAAAAATATGAATAAGCTCAAAGCTTAAAGCCCAGGGGAAAAAATAAAGCCATAAGTGTTAGTAAGAGCATTTTTGTCATTTTTCCTCCACCCTAGACCTAAAGAGTTCGACCCCCTCCCTATATAAAGGGCCAGCCACATTTTTTTGAGAGGCACAAAGAGTTAACAAAGGGTCAATTTAATATTATGTCCGAGTGAGGGTTCTGCTGGGTCGTTTGCCAGAAACTCAGATCGAGCTTGGTGCCGATCTTTATACCTCTGGAAAGATCTCGCTGCAAGGAATCTTTTAAGTGAGCTGAAAGTTGGCGAAAAATCATTCGTTTCTGCAAATCTGATTTTTCCGATTTCGCAGTGAACTTGAGAAACGATTTGTTGTCGATCCAGAAGGACCCAGATAGCGATCCATATACCAATCTGTAGATCTCGGATCCTTCTTTCCAGATCAACTTTCAGATCCTGATTCCGAGGTAAATTGTGAAATTTATCGCTGTAGCTTACTGATAGGAAAAAGTCAGAGAGAAGCCAGGATAGGTACCCTTTGCTGAATTCAGATGGTGTCTCAGCTCAACATGCTATGCTTGCGGTTCAGCTCAATGATGGAGTCAAGTCGGCACAGGTTGAGAAGGAATCATTGTTCAGCTGATTGATTATATTTGCAGCGACGTTAAAGGCCGCAAGTAATTTCCATTTTTCTCCTTAAATTGTTTTCTCTTGTTCCAGCTGAATTTCATAGCTTTGGTGGAATTTCCCAGCGATTTCTGATTTCTTGTTTGCCGGAAAAGTATTTGGTGCTTCAGTAAGTGCGACGTTAGAGGCTTGCTAGGTGTGTATTGATTTGGTATGGAGGGAAAGTTTAAGCCATGTGAGTTTGTTGGACGTTTGTGTTTTGGTAATTCAATCTTTATTTTGGTTTGAGAACAAACTCAGTACACCAGTTTTGCCTCGGATAAAACTTTCAGCTCTGTGACATACCATGATTCTCGCTCAGCTGAATGCTCGTAATGTTTTTGATAGTTGTTAGTTGTATGTGTAAGACATACCATTGTTGTTAGATCTTGTTCCGCCATGGTGTTGAATTTCGTAGTTTTGATGAAATTTTCCAGTGATTTCTGATTACTGGTTTGCCGTAAAAGTAGTTTCAAGGCTTGCTAGCGTGTTACTGCTTTAGCTTTGAAGGGAGAGAAGTTAAGCCATGTGATATTGTTGGACGTTTTTGTTTTCATAATTCCATCTTTAGTACACCAATTCGTATAAGAGAACAAAATCTGTATAGCATTTTTGCCTTCGAATTCAACTTTCAGCTCTGTGACATGCTAAATTTCTCCCTCAATCGAATGTCTCGCAATGTTTTTTGAGCATTTCTAGTTATATGTTTTAGTTGTATGTGTTAGACATTTGTTACAATGAGGTTCAAAAGCAAAGATAGCTTTGTTTGAGGATTGTTGTCAGTTATCTTGTGTTGATGAATGATTTGGCTAAAATTTCTCCTAGTGCCAAAGATTTGTGATGTTGTCTCTGTAGTTCATAGAAATTTAATTGTAGGTTGGCATATGTTGTGGAAAACTTTCAGGGGAGAACATGGAGACGATTATGTTGATCGTGTTTGTAGATAATATATTACAAATTATGAGACGACAGTACCACTTGAGTGAGCATGAGATATTTGAAGGAGTTTTGCTCTCTTTGATTGTAATTTTCGTATACTTCTATGCATATTGTGTGCAGGCTTATTGTGGTGCTGAACATGGAGACGACAGTACAACATTTTGAAACCATTGGCAACCCCACAATGTCTGTAGAGACAATATGCCTGGAGAAGGTTCCAGGAATGAGATAAGAAAAGCTGTTTCTCATATCAAAGAGGAAGATCTTGAAAGATCAGATAAGCTTGACTGGGTCACTGTGAAAGCAACCATATCATTCATCAAAACTGATAGCTTCTGTTACACAGCTTGTCCTTTGATGATTGGAGATAAATAATGCAACAAGAAGGTGACACGGACTGGAACAAACATGTGGCTCTGTGACCGGTGCAACCAAGAGTCCGAGGAATGTGACTACAGATACCTAATTCAGGTGCAGATTCAAGACCACACAGGGTTGGCTTGGGTAACCGCGTTTCAAGAATCGGGTGAAGAGATCATAGGCTGTCCGGCTAAGCAGATTTACACACTGAAATACGAATTGTAGAACGATGAGGAATTCGCAGATATTGTTAGAAACAGACTGTTTCATCAGTACATGTTGAAGTCGAAGATCAAAGAGGAATCTTACGCGGATGAACAAAGAGTGAAGATGACCGTGTGAAGGTTGATAAGGTTAATTACACATCAAAGAGTACATACTTGCTCGATTGGCTCGTAACTTCGTAAGGCCTATATGGAGATCTCATTAACTCTCAATTAATGCAAAATCGAGTTTATTTTTCGATCTTAGTACTTTACCATATGATGTAATTCGAGCTTCACGCTTTTTCGAATCCCATTTTTTTACTTGTGAGTAGCGTACACACCAAAGTTTCATTACTGGAACATTAAACGAATACACAAGACACACATTACAACAATGGTGTAAGAAAGATAAAACATATGGAGGATTACTGTACTAACCTTTAAAAGTATCTTTATTGTTTGTTTGACGTTTTTTATTTTTTTTACAAAACTAACCTAGCATACCCAAAACGCTATTTTCGCATTTGTTGAAAAAAACCTAATTATAAAAATGTCATTACTTTTTTAGTGCCACGTAGGCAGAAAATAGCGCTAAAAATTTGATAAGTCTACTAGGCTTTGACGGTAGACTTATTGATCAACGCAACATTTTGGATGACAGAGTTATTAGGACGATGGTACATTTATTCGAGAGTTGGTAGATTTGTTAAATATTGATAGACTTTTGTAGAGTTTTGACAATGAGAGGTAGATTTATTAAGTTTCGGTAGATTTGTTGTTATGTATGGCACACTTGTCAAATGTGTTGGTAGACTTGTTAAGGAAATCGTTAGCTTACTCGCATAGTTGACTTGTCGGTAGATTTTTTGACAATTGGGTAGATTTAATTCCTCAATTGGTAGACTTATTTCCTTTGGTGGTAGATTTATGTTACATTATTTTTATTACGTGACAGTAAATTTATCTCTTTATGGTAGATTATTGTTGAAATAGGTAGATTTATATCTTGTTGGTAGATTTTTCACTTTTTGTGGTAGATTTGTTAGTTATGTGGTAGATTTACATTCAAGTAAAAGTTTGGTGATTTCCTTCCGTTAAGTGGTAGATTAATTGTTACATGTGCTAGATTTATAAAATGTTGGTAGATTTGTTCGTTTGTTTGGTAGATTTAAGATCAATTGGTAGAGTTATTGTACGTATGGTAGACTTCTATTGAGCATCATGTGGTAGATTAAATAAGTTTGGTATTTACCTAGATAACCTCGATCTGGTAGACATATGTGCTGTTTGGTGGTAGACTTGTTTCTGTGGTAGAGTTATTTACCATGTCTGAGGTAGACTTAGTTGTTAGTGTTAGGTAGACATTTGACTTTTTGGTTCAAAATTACTTTTTTGCCCTAAATGTATTCTGCAATCTACGAAAACCCGGAGGTTTGGTAGACTTATATTTGGAGTGTTGTACGTATTTCTAGGTTCGTCCTTATGGTAGACTTTTGGTCACGGTTATGTGAAACGGTTTTCTCTGACCGTTGCATCGATTTAAATCAGTGCAACTTCTCTATAAATACAACACACACCCGAGAATTTTCATTTCCCATCCCGAATTTCCTAATATGGCCAATCAAATAAACATCAACTCGCTCCCTTCTGATATTTTGTATGAGATTCTGTTAAAAATCTCTTCAAACTCATATGCGGATCTTTGTATAGCAAAGTTTTGTCGAAAACACTTAACAACATCTCTAACAAAGCAGGTTTTCTAAGGCAAGTTGATTTGATATCTTTTATCATGCAGTGGAGGTGGGATCAACATGGAAGGGTGGGTGCATTCTTCACACGGTGCTTGGAAGCAGGAAATCCAACCGCACAATTGCGAAGAGGTTTATCTCTGATTTTTTTCAAAGATAGCCTCCAAGCAGGGTTAGATTTCATTAGGATGGCATCAAACAGTGGATCTCTCATGGGTAAATACTGCCACACTATGTTACATCTAACCATGGATGGCACAGCAGAGGTATTCAACACCATTCAAGGTCTTTCCCGGTAAGATGCAATGAAAATGAGATTGACTGTGCAAGACATCTATATACGTGTGTTCAAATTCGAGAAGCCTGAGGAACTGGTGGAAATGGTTTTCCAGGTGTATGTTAAATCTTCCTCGAGGAAGATGCAATGAAAATGAGATGGTTGATACGTATGGAGATCAACTCTGCGATTCCTGCTTCTGGAAATTCGAGTGTACCAACTTCTGGGAAACAATACCGTCATTTGCTATGGAATGGCCTCGTTGATTGCAACAGTAGTACATGTTTAATTATCGTATGGTAGACCTAAGTTTACTTTAGTAGATTTGTTTTGTTTTTGAAGTAGACTTATGTTAAAGTACTATTACAATAAATAAAAACTCTACCATTCGTTCGATTATAATTGAAAGAAATCTGACAAGAGTATATTACAACTATCATTTGTTAAATAAGTCTACCATCCGAAAACATAGTTTGCAAAGGACCTATAACAATACTTCGACTTAAGGAAATATTACTTTCTACTTCAACATTATTAGTACTAAAAATAAGGAAACTGACTTGTACTTAACATATACGCAATGCCTGCAAACACGAACAGCAATGCCAGCATCAAGTAGTGGTCACCTCTGGCGTTTTGCTCCGTCATCCAAACGAAGTCTCCATGAAGCTGACTTATCTCATCTTTAATTTCCCTAATGTCTCCGACCAAGTCAATGCTTTCCATGGACCTCTCCAATATCTCGACACGAGTCTCTAAATGCTTGAAACGAGGATCAAAAGCTTGATCCCTGCCAAGCCTTTGCAAGTTCTCCTTATGCTTCTCAAGGTATGTCTTTAACCGTTCCAATTCCTCTGTAACAGCCTCATCCCACCATTTCCAGATATGTTCTCGACTCCCCTATATACATCAGGCCAATTTCATACATTAGTTATCACAACAATTACCAAAAGCTTAACAAAAGGATTTTTTAACAAAACTTATAACAAATATTCAAGCTACTTACCTCCTTAAACCAGTCTGGACAAGTGTAATACCTTCGGCCAGGTGTTGCTATCACGGCACCAGTCATTGATTGAAAGATCATATCCCTACCACAAAACATTTCTGTGGAATCCCAAAATCTCCATCCGTATAAGCCCAACTCATGTCCATTTGCGGTTCTTCCGACGAACTGTCGTTATAGCAAATCGGCATTGTCTGTGTCCGTAAGACAATTGAAATCAACACAAATCAAACGAACAAAAGTCTACCATACAATTTAAAAATTCTACCATTTATTACAAAAGACTCTTAGACTTTTATTGAATACAAAAGTCTACCATAGATTAAAAGGTCTACCATAAAATAAAAAGTCTACAATTTAGAAAAAATTAGGGTTCCATTGTTGCCGCCAACTGCCGCCGACAGCCGCGAAACCATTATTCAAGGAGGAAACAGAAGCATTTTACTCAAGCAACACCACTCATTCAATGAACATTATCCACAACAAAGATCGAAATCTCGAATAATCTCTAACATAATTATCGGTGAGTTTTCCTTCGCCGTCGGTGGAATCACCGAATCGCCTAATCGTCGCAAGACCAGAAGATTTTTATCTAAACTCGACTTACTTTACGTTTTGTGCTGGTTTTCATGTGTAAAAATATACTTTACATGGCAGATTTATTAACATTTGAAGTATATATTTTTCTCGTTGGTAGACTTATCGCCTTCTTGGTAGATTTGTGGTGCTAATGGTAGATTTAATGACAATGTGGTAGACCTATATATCGGGCATTGCATTTTGACCTTTTTGCCCATGTACTTATTCTCCAAAGTACGGAAAAACCAGAGTTCATCTTCAACCTCTAGGTTTCGCCGTCGAGATGTTTGTGTAAACTCTTGCATGTTGATTTTCTTCTTTCTTTTTGCAACCACATCTTCTAAAAATTCGATCTTGTGCCTCTTATCCACTTTTATATTCATGGATCAAGTTGTTTTGGTTTGTGGTAAGTGGATTTTGAAGAAAACCAGGTGAGTCTTCGTCGTAGATCAGTCCAGGAGATGTAGTTTTACAGGGATCGACCGCAAAACATCCTTCGCTGATTTACTTGAAATCGCATATGAAGATTTCAGGTTGGATCATCAGATTTATGAGCTTCAGTTCAGCTATATGTTGTCGTCTGAAGTCCGGCGGAAATTACCTCTAGATACACCTCCCGTATTTGTTGGGAATTCAAGAGACCTGCAGAGTTGTTTGCGTCAATTCCAGAACGAAAACGAAACAGTTCGTTTATGTGTTGAGATTAATAAAAAAGTTCAGAAGGGAGTTGTTGATGAAGACGAAGATCGAGATGCAGGTCCTAGTCAAATTCATGAAGAACAAATTGATATTGATGTTGGTAAAAGCTGTGAAGATCGTCCTTAACAAGGTCATGAAGTTGGAGAAGAAGAAATGGATGAAGAAGAAGAGGATTTCTCAACCAGATTTGATGGCTGTGAAGATCCTGATTGTGCAAGTTCCGATGACGAAGAGTACGGTAGAAGTGAGAAATGTACAGATGGTGGAAGTTCAGATGATGAGAAGTTGCTAAATCTACCACCCAAGAAAAGAGGACCGACCTAATTCCCGACTTTCAAAGTCTAGAGATTTCATCTTTAGACTTAGCCATTGGCTAGCGTTATGAAACAAAAGAGGAGTTCGAGATAAGACTCAAAATTTTTTTATTGCTCAGAAATTCGACTACAATGTCGATCATTCGAGTCTGAAATAGCTTACTCTTAAGTGTTGGGTAGATGGATGCAATTGGAGGGTTCATGCTTCAACTGTTGGGACCAGCAAATGTTTTTGGGTTAAGACTTACATTCGAGAAGACACTTGTTCTATGACTGTGCGATCAAAACGCACCCGCCATGCAACCCATCAGATACTAGGCCATCTATATAAGAACTTCGTGGGAGGTGTTGGACCAAAAGTCTTGCCAAATCATGTCGCTGAAGCTCTCATTAAACGATATAGTATCAAGGTTTGTTTGGTAGATTTGTTATAATGTTTGGCAGATGTTTTAAAACTTTAGGTTGAGGTACAGTAGACTTATTATCTATTGTGGTAGACTTATCGTTGATTCTCGGTAGATTTATGATCTCATTTGTTAGATTTTTATATTGCTTTGGTTATATTATTTCACATTTAGGTTGACTATTGGAAAAAACATCGGGCCCTAAAGTATGTGCGAGAACTAGTATCAGGGACGTCTGAAAGCGGTTATGAAGAACTGACGTCATACTTATATATGATTCGGCGAGCAAATCTGGGAACACTAATCAAGCGAGAAGTTGATGAGGAAGATAGCTTCAAATTTATGTTCCTCTCATTTGGTGCAAGCAGACATGGGTTTCCTTCATGAGGAAAGTGGTAGTTGTCGATGGTACGTTTTTACATGGAAAATACAAACGTACACTACTACTCGCCACCACGCAAGATGGAAATTTCAATATTTTCCCATAGCTTTTGCCGTTGTTGATACTGAGAATGATGAGTCTTGGGAATGGTTTTTTAGACAACTACACCGTGTTATTCCTGACGATGAAGGACTTGCCATTATTTCTGATAGGCATAGATCCATAAGAAATGCTATAGGGAAGGTTTATCCTCTTCCTAGTCGGGGTATTTGTACATATCATCTGCATAAGAACATTATGTTGAAATTCGGAGGCGCTGAAACATTCCGGCTTGTTAAGAAGGCTGCCACAGCTTATAGAATTCTCGAGTTCAATGCCCTTTTTCTCAGATTCAAGAGGCAAATCCTGCACTGCATGCATACTTGGTGAAGGCTGATATTTGTATGTGGAGTCGTGTACACTTCCAAGGTTATAGGTACAATTTCACCACTAGCAACATAGCAGAGTCATTAAACAAGGTGCTATCCGCTGCAAGAGTTAAGCCTATTGTACGTCTTGTGGATGGTATTAGGAGTCTCCTGACCAGGTGGTTTGCTAAAAGACATGTCAATGCCAATAACATGGAACCAACTCTAACAACGGGCATTGAGAATTTGCTTGAGGTATACTTTCATTTATTTGGTAAACTTTCATTTATTATTAGGTAGACTTTCTTTCAGTATTTTGTGGACTCTTTTTCTGATTTTGGTAGACTTTCTTTGCCATCAAGGTAGACTTTCATTTCTGTTTTCAATAGACTTAAACTTATTTTGGTAGACTTATCTAACGTCAAAATAATTGCTTTCCGACAGGCTAGAGTTGAAGATGCTAAACTCTTACCTGTGCAAGAGATTGATCAGCATCGTACAGAGGTTTTAGGCATAACATCTGCACATGTTGTCAATTTGATAGAGAAAACATGTACTTGTCGACGGTTTGATTTGGAAAAAATCCCTTGTGTACATGCCATAGCCGCCGCCGATAGGAAGAAGTTATCTCCGATCTCTCTTTGCCATCATTACTACCACACTAGTTACTTGCAACAAGCTTATGCTGTTAGTATAATGCCAAGAGATGTAGCACTCCCAGTGCCAGATGAAGTACATACCAAAATTTGTCTCCCGCCAGATGTTCGCAACCCACCCGACAGGCCAAAGAAAATTTGATTAAGGGTGCGTTCGAGGCCGCCATGGCGAGTAAACATCCTAGGAAGAACCCAAATGTGGTAATGGTGGCCAAGGCGGACATAACCGCCTAACATGTCAAGCTTAGTTGTCAACTTTATTGTCCACTTCTTAGTGGTTGCTAGTATTTGTGTTATTATAGACTGTAATAATCCGTTTGAAAACTTTGTTTTATGTACTTGTAAATCTAGAACTTTTATATCATTAACTCTACTATTTTACAATAAGAAATCTACCAATCTTGCTATAAATCTACCATTCATTTTATAAATCTTCCATTCATTTAAACCATATAACATTTGTGGGTGGTCACAAAAACAATATGAAACTTCCATAGGACGAGAATGTAGACTAAAAAGCAGGTTCCTTTTACATCAGCATCTAGTCGATTTAAAGTCCAAAAAACAAGTAACATCTAAATCCCAAAATACCACCAAAGAGGCTGGATATGAGTAATAAATCAACTAAAAATACAAATTCAGATACCAGAAGTCTACCAATTAGTTTGGATCTGAGTATTAAGTCTACCAAAATACAAATTCAGATCCCAAAAGTCTACCATACCAATATCTCAGTTAGCCGAGTCTGTCTGAAAACCATACTTGTCATCGAATAAACTACATGGGTTAGGCTCAGACATCCGGGATTCATCAACTTCATGTACCTCATCATAAATCTCAGCTGCATATTTCATACGAATGATAGACATGTTGCTATCTTTCAGCTGGTCCCATTTATGGCACAAAGCCTAACACTCAATGGTCTTTAAAGTATAGACGCCACAATCACCTGGTAACAAGTATCCGAGAATTAGTTAAAAGTCTGCTAGACGGAGAAACAAATCTACCAAAATAAAATACCAAATCGACTAAACTGCACTGCACATGTCTGTCTGTTTAGTGGGGCTGTTTTAAACATGTAGACATGAAACTGGCCCTCCTTCATCCCTTCTTGAGCTCCGGTGGTGCCATATGTTTCAACAACAGCGGAATCATCCTCGCATAGGGCTTGACAGAGTCCTCCACCTCACCTTTTTTGTAAGAATCTGGAATGCAATCAAACACTCGGATCTTTCTTTTGGGAATGTCCACCTCCACGGCAACCCAATGTTTGTTGTTCACGTTGTGGGCGATATACACGAAATCAACATCTTTCCCCCATTTCTTGTGTGTAGGCAAGTAATGGTCATAATGCCCATGACAGCTTCCAAATAACCATCACTGAATATCCAAATCTTCTTGTTTGGTAGAAATTTGTTCCAATAGTCTCCACACCAAACTCGACAAAAGATAGGGTCCATGAAAGCAACTCTTTCCCCTTTCTAAAGAGATGGATACCGCATAGACCGTTGCCGGAACATGTCTAATCCTTTGCAAATATGCTGCATCATGTAATAATTAATTGGTATAATACATCTACCAAAGTAATTCTCTACAAAACAATATAACAAGACTACCAAACATTATAACAAATCTACGAACTAATATCAAAAGTCTACCAAACAATCACAAAAGTCTACCAAAAATATTACAAGTCTACCAAACATTATAACAAATCTACCAAAGTAATTCTCTACTAAACAACATAACAAGTCTACCAAAAAATTTCAAAAGTCAACCAAAATATTACAAGTTTACCAAACATTACAACAAATCTACCAACTAATATAACAAGTCTATCAAACATTTTCAAAAGTCTACCAAAAATATAACAAGTCTACCAAACATTTTGCAACCAAAAATCAGGTGAATGATATGACCACGTACCTAGTCATGCAACCACCCGTACTCCTTTCTCGACCAGCTTTCTTTAGGGGTCATTATTTCAGGTAAAATTCTCCTCTTGCATATGCACTCACCAACTGTTTTTCCTTGAAAAATGAAATAGATATACCAGACTCAAAATCAAGTCTACCGAAATACCTAACAAGTCTACTATATAAAACAAATAGGTCTACCAAATAAAACAAATAGGTCTACCATGTAAGACTTAAACTGACTTACGCTTCAAAAGCTATGTAGCGGAGTAGATTATCCAGTATTACACTGTCCACCGTTTCAAAAGGATCATACCTCCCAGGAGGGGGACTTGCAGCATCCATGATGCGTCTCACCACTGAGTTACCAAGGTATGGTGAAACCTGGGTAGATGCAAGGCTGCGTCCCCTTTTTTCTTTCTCAGTAGGTGCAATTTTTGCATTTTCCACCAGCTTATCTAACCGTTTCTTCATAGCTTCAATCGCTGAGTCGTCTTCGTCTTGTAGGGAAGGGATCTGTAATCCACGTTTAGACTGTAGTGGGCGTGAAGATTGCTTATATTGATTATCTAGGTTTCTTCGTTTTTGTCTTTTAAATCAGGTTTTGACTTTTTGCCTGATTGTTTCTTCTCTTTAGGATCAGCAGGTTCTTTTTTCACTTTGGTTACAGTCTTTCCTCTCGACGCTGGGGTTCTAACAACTCTTGCAACCGGAAAACCTGGCTCTGATGTTTCCAGCATCTCCATCATCCACGACTGCTTCGCATGTATAGTACTTTCACATCAGTCAAACCAAATATTAACATATCTAAATTTACCTAAAATCTACCAAATTAATTATAAATCTACCTTATATAAACATCACTAAAATTCCCATTCTGCCAAACTAATTAAAATCTACCACATAAAGTTAATCTTGTATTCAAGGCAAACATTAAAAGTCTACTTTGAAGAAAAAGTAAAAAACTTCGATACAAATCTACCAAAGTAAAAAAAGTTATTTCATACAAATCTACCATAACGGAAAACGATTTGTGTTAACATAGTTCTCTAAAATGTATGTTTTCTCCAGTAACTTTTGCTAAGTTACTGATATTCAAAGAAAGACTTGCGTACATGATCCTTTTCCACAGCTCCCGTTCCCGTTCCCGTTCCTGCTCCACTTCCCGCTGCCGTTCCTGCTACTACCGCTGCTGCTCGAGGAGATGCGTTTGGTGATGGTGATGTTTTGGATTCTGCATCTCCGGCATTCTGATCGTTGTCAACCTGGTTCTGATCGTTGTCAACCAGGTTCCCAGAATTTTCCATAGCCTCAACTTTATCCTCATCTTTCTCCTCGATAACAATAATCCTCTTATCCATTTCATCTAGACAAATTCCAACATTGTTGACATTGGTGTTTATCAATGCAACCATCGTTGATAATTGTGTAATTGCCTTGAGGATCTCACTAGTCCTCCTTCTCCATAGCCAGCTCTTTTTTATTGCTCTTGTTCTCTCTTTTGATATGATCATGGCCAGCATTAAAGAAATGGGTCTTGCACCAGAGGCTGAACCAGAGCTTGTACCAGTGGATGAGCTAGAGAATGAGGCATTGTTTGATCCAGATGGTACTAAGACCCGAGTTAATGCCGAGAAGCTCAAGGGAACAAATGGAGGAATACTTGTTCAAAACTATATTCGGCCAAGACACTTGGACCAGGAGGAAGAAGAGGTGTTTACAACTACTCTGGTTGTAAAAGAATCCCAAGAAGATCAACAAATGGCTAAGTGTCTCAGTTGTATTCTTTTTCCCTTACCTTTGGTTTTGTCCCAATGGGTTTTCCAAAGGAAGGTTTTTAAGGAGGCAATGGTGATCACTTCTCTTCAAGCCCAGTTTGTTGATTCAAGACTTATGCCCAGCCAGAAGAACAATCATATTTCGTCCAAAGGAAGCCTAAAGGTCATGGCAAGTGGAGATGAAGAGTTATTCAACCTTAGTCATTATTTCTAGTCTTTGCACTTTAATGCTTTGAGAATTTCGTGCCTTGCTTTGTTTTTGGCACTTTTATTTCTTTATAAACTCATGTAAGATCCCAGAAATAATCATCCTGGATTGGATCACCAAAAATTAATCAAACTCTTTTTATCAAAAACTCTTTCTCTTATCAAAACTGTGAGAAACTTCTCTTTGTCTTTTGAGAGTGATTCGTTGTCTTGTGCAACATCTTTATCATTTCTCATCTATCTCAGAGAGTGACTCTTTGCTTTGTGCAACATCTTTATCCTCTCTTATCTCTCTTTTGTGATCGATTCGTTGCTTAGCAACATCTTTATCGATTTATATCTCAGAACAGAAGTTTATTCCGCACCTTCTGTTTCTATTTTATCTCTCTTTCAAGCCTCTTTGTGCCGAGCTTTGGGAGGATCACATCATCTTTGCTTCTCTCTCTCCTTCTCCTTTCTTTCCTTTCTCTCCCTTTTCTCCTTTCTCTTTTCTTCAATCTCATCCTTCAGTAGCTTCACCGGCGAGTTGATAACACCGTATTTTGACCACTTTTATGGATCGTTTTGAAATACTTTTTCTATGTTTTTAATTGCTTTTAAGTACTTTTATTACGTTTTTCTAGTATTTGTAGTTTCAAAACTATTTTCAGGTAACTTAGGGAAAAGCTTTCCAGTGCACTTTACATCTTGGCAATCCAACGGTTCAATCAAAAGATACGCGAAGAGCAAGATGTCCCGTAAACCAGCTGGCCAACACTTCCACCCGCGGCCAACAAGCATTTTCCCGCGGTCACGAGTATCCCGACCGCAGCCTTCAACCTCCAAGCCCAAATAGCCCATTTCTGAAGCCCACATTTGGAGAAACCCTAAGTGACGTCCAGAGAGGTCTTGAACACTATAAATACATGTCTTAGGAGCCCTAGAAATCGTGTAACCTATCACCCCCGAAATATTTACTTCATATTCTTATTGTTTTTGCTTTAGCTTTTAGGGAGAGAGAGATTTGTTCTCTTGAACCCTTGTTCTTTCTTTTTCAATTTCGGTTTCTATTCTACTTCTTAATATTATGTCTTTGATTTCGTTCATTATGTCTGAGTAGTTTTATTGTTGGGATTAAGGGATTTTCGATGGGGATTTATATGTTCGATGAGGATTCCATTGGCTATTGAGCTGAATCTTAGAACTTTTTCTTCTGAATTCGTTTTTACTGCATGAGAGTAGTGTCATGAACTACAATCTGATCCAGATGCTTGGTGACACGAAAGTGTTCATCAGGTATCAGATCTAGTTTAGGAGAGCAAAATAAACATAGGAGTGGAAACCTACCTATGAGCGATTTGTGAATTAGGACGAGTCTTAAACATAATGCATCTCTTCTCTTCCAGGGCCATAGTGGAAACCTACTGGTCAGGGTTGAGAGAGATAATTGTCTATGATCACGACAGTGGCGTATTCATACGTCTGTGACTCCAGCTCGAAAAGTTTAAGCTAAGATCTTATCAATTTACTCTCTAGGAATGTTTTGAATCGTTCGTACCCCTGAGAAAACTTCCCTGAACCCCAACGCTTTCTTCTCCATTGATTTACACCGATTTTCTTTCAAGCTTTAGTTCAATATTGTCTTTCCTTTTTAGTTCATTTTCATTTAAGCATTAGAATATCCGTTTTTATCATTTTTAGTTATTTTCGTTAAGTTTAGTTATTACGCCATTTAATTTCCGTATTCTCTTTTAAGATTTCGTTTTTAGATTTTAAACACACTACCAAACCCCCACTAAACCGTTTTTATTCTAGACTTCCTTACTTTAACTTATTTCAAAGGCTTTTTGCAGCAAAAGATCCTCCTTCCCTATGGATTCGATCCCTAAGTACTACAATCGATCAGCTGTGCACTTGCGGCTATTGATTTCAATTAGGGTAAAACTTGACAACCCTCGACACCACACATCAAGACCACCATCAAGTTTTTGGCACCGTTGCCGGGGAAGGCACGCGTTTTCTTTTCTGCAAAACCCCGAGAAAGGTTAGTAAATCGACTCTAGAACCCCTTTTTCTGCAACTTTCCATTTTTCGGTTATTTTGTTTCCATTTCAGAAGATATGTATCCTATGAAACGAAATTACTACTATGAGGGAGGTTTTTACAACACTCCTCGAGCCACTCAACGCCGAGAAGCACAATACATTCGTGATCCCTCCTCAATGGATCAGAATTCAATTCCGAACCACCACAAAAGAGGACATCGCAAGCACTACAAATCAATTCGTGAAGGTTTAGAGGAAAAAGGATTCTGCTGGGAGACCATAACAACTTACAATACCCACGAAGATATCCATGATCGTCTCTTTGATGAAGATATGTCGTCTGTCTCCCAAACCGAGATTGATGAGATGCTTCAGGAGCTCAATGAATCTATGGATGATGGGTATTGGGTATCTTGTGAAGTAGATGGAGAATCCTCCATCAAGTTTGTTAGAAAGAGGCCATCAAATGAAATTCCTTTGGATCATCACGTCATGGAAGCCAGCCATCAAGAAAAAGGAGAACCTCTTTCAATCCCTAGTGACGACCTCGTCTCTACCGATTCATTCAAGTGTTTTGGAGACTACAAACAAGATCATAAGTCCCTTTCTCTTGATGAACCAAAGCCTTGTTCTCCTTCAGCTCCTCACCACCTTGAATGTAAGACAGACCACGTGGAAGATAAGACACTAATGGTGACATCAAAACCACCATTGGAGGCGCTTTCTAAGACGAAGGATTCCGAGAAGTTTGATGCCCCATTCTCAATCAAGGAAGTGAAATTTCGTGATTCTCTTTGTGAATCTGGACCTGATGTGAATCTCATACCAAAGACCATTGCAGAGAATACAGGTATTTCGATTTTTCATCCCTTGAAGATTGATATTCACTATGGAGATTTTTCTGGTGCAGCTCTACTTGGTTCCAAACCAGAATTGCCTTTTCAAGGGAAAGGTTGTCTTGTTTCTACTGGTTTCCATGCTATGGAGATGAGAAACAATGCAACAAAACCTTTGATACTTGGTATTTCGTGTCTAGCATATGTTGGAACACTCATCAACTACCTGCATCAACATATGAGTTTCCTGAAGATCAACAAGAAAACCCCATACCCGGTGATTACTACAAGAAACTCTCATTGTCTGACAATAGGAGGCGTAGATGATCCAATATTTGACCCTGGAGGAACTACAAAGGATGTTGGATACGTTCTAGAAAGAAGAGCACCCGAAGAAAATGCTGGATTTACAAGTTTGACAAACAAAGGTATTTTCCTATGCACACCTTTAACCAATGCTCATATAAGAGGTGATGCAGACTTAATCGAAGCAAGAGTGGAGTTTAAATGGCTCTCAAGTCTCTTTTCCGAAGACTCTCCACAAGGAAAAGGAATTGGAGACAAGAAGCAAGAGGATTTGAACATCTTTCCTGGGATATTCGGCACCGCGGTCGAGTGTGCGCTACCAGCGGCCAAACCACCTTTCGCCGCGGTCGCGCGTGCGCTACCAGCGGCCAAACCACCTTTTACCGCGGTTGCGACACTTCCACCAGCGGCCAATGCTCTTTTTACCAATTCTCCAACAGTTCAAGCCATTGCGACACATCTCCAAGCAAACTGTCCTCACCTTGGATGCTTAACCATCTCCACCACTTCAGATCATAAAGAATCATCTGTCCTTGTATCTTGCAACATGGTTCAATGTCATGAAGTGAGAGAGACCTTATTCACCTCATCATACAAGCATCTAAGACGTTCTCCTGTCACAAGTGGTGTTGAAGACTCATACCTCAAAGAAGTTCCAAGACTGATTTTTGATCCTGGAGGAGCTACCATCTCGAACCTGCTAAGCAAAGGAAGGAGATGTCGACAAAAACTTGTCTCAGGACAAGGTCTTCTTCATTGGAATAAGTCACGTCCAACACCAAAAGTCGAGCTAAACGACTTAAAACAAAAGCGCTTAATGGGAGGCAACCCATTTAGGTATTGTTTTCTTTAGAATTTTTCTTTCTTTTTCTTTTGATCTTTTTCTTTTTCTTAGTTTCAGGTGTTTCTTATAAAACAAAAAAGCCAAAAAAATCAAAAAACCAGAAAAAACCAAAAAGAAGGATGGTACCTGACTGCTCGGCCCAGCAGGAACCAAGGAGAAGCAGGAAGAGGCCGCTATTTAAGCCCCCGTGGTCGCAGGCGTTCTGACCGCGGGAAACACATGGTCGACCGCGGTCGTGTAGTTCTGACCGCGGCCAAGCAATGGTTCGCCGCGGTCGTGCAGCCCCTGACCGCGGCACTTGGTCGTTGAGATCCAAACCCGACCCAAACCACCCCTTTCATCCCATTCCACCTCACCAATCACCCTCCACCTCATTCATCACCTTCCACCACCTTCATCACCACCTAATCACCTTCCCAAACCCCTTCGAATGAATCCGGTTCATCTCCACCAGCATCCCGGATCCAGGTAAGTTCTCTTTGTCCTTACCAATTCGATTATCTATGCATCTTTCTCATCCAATCTCGACTTGTTTCACACTGAGGACAGTGTGATTTAAGTCTGGGGGAGGATTTCATCCCTTTCTAACCACTTTTCTTTCATGAGTCTTGCATTATCTACATTTTTTGCATTTTCCTTAAAGTTTTTCAAAATCGGACAAAATACGTTTTAAAGGGAATGGTGAACATGAATCAATGATAGTTGACTGTGTGTTTTAGACTGTTCCTAGTGACATGCTCATTCATGATTTAGGACTAGACTAGGCGGTAGCTAAACACATTTCAAACGAAGTACCCCAGAGGAATTTGAATGATTTCGATTTAGATGAAGGGATACACTAGCTCTGTTTTATTTGGACTTAATTTGGACTGAATTTTCTCATTGAAGCATTAGACCAGGGAAACGAATCATACATTCAGGACTCCTTTATCCTTTTACCACTCTCTGTTGATCCTGAATGGCTAGTTCATCTTTAGCTAGTTCCCCACCTTAACCAATCCTCTTTCAAACCACATGGACTCTTGTTTTCTATTGTCTTATATGCAGATAAGTGCAAAAACGTTGGAGAGAAAGAGGAACGACGCAGTTTTCAGTCACCAAAGACAGAGACCTGCGATTTGCCGGAAAAAGTTCACAGAAGGATTCAACACAAGAGGAATCTCAGTTTGCCTTAGGAAAATCTCGAATTTTGGTACAATCTCGTCCTCTAGTCTCTCTCCCTAAAAGGCATTTCCTTTCCAAAAAAAAAAAGAAAAAAAATCCGAAAACAAGAAAAGAAAGGAAATAAAAGCCTTAGAGAGTCTAGAGAGGTCGAATTTTAAGTCCCAAGGCAACTGGAGTTCGATTTTATGGAGTTTTGGAGATTGTTTTCTGATTTCCGAAAAAAATCTAAGTCTGGGGGAACAGCTGTTTACAACAAAGGAGGAAGGATTATGCAACAACATTTGGCAAGAAGAAGTGACTGAAAACTGTGGTCATCAACAGCTCCTTATCTCTCTTGCGGTTTTGCATATTATCTTGCATCCTCCAGATCTTCAGGTAACCCGAAACACTTTAACTCCACCACTTAAATAGCCCTTTAATGCCAAACGCCGTCTACCCTGGATGATGTCTTTAATGAGAACTCACTATTGAACTTAATGAATGTAGAGAGCTAGTTGACTGAAATCAAGATTTAAATTGTTTAAGTTTTGCATGACGGAAAAAGTGGACTAGTATCTCTTGTGCATTAGTGAGAATTTTCTAGACTAAATTGTGGATTGATGCACTATCTTTGGTCCTAGTTTAGGAGTTCATGTCTATGAGATTTGTGCATTCCCTATTTTTGTTTTCACTTAACCAGTTTAGGCTTTTGCTTTGTTTGAAGACAAACAAAGGTTTAAGTCTGGGGGAGTTGATAACACCGTATTTTGACCACTTTTATGGATTGTTTTGAAATACTTTTTCTATGTTTTTAATTGCTTTTAAGTACTTTTATTATGTTTTTCTAGTATTTGTAGTTTCAAGACTCTTTTCAGGTAACTTAGGGAAAAGCTTAACAAAATGGACAGAAAACCAGATTTCAGCTCAGAGTCAAACCGTCAGAAGTTCACCCCTGATTGAAGGCCTTCTCACCGTCTGATCCAGCTCAACTTTGGAGACCTTAAAGATGGAAGTATCAGCTTTCCAGTGCACTTTACAGCTTGGCAATCCAACGGTTCAATCAAAAGATACGCTAAGAGCAAGATGTCCCGTAAACCAGCTGGCCAGCACTTCCACCCGCGGCCAACAAGCATTTTCCCGCGGTCAGGAGTATCCCGACCGCAGCAAATCACTCATCCACCGCGGTCACACTTGTCCCGACCGCGGCCTTCAACCTCCAAGCCCAAAAAGCCCATTTCTGAAGCCCACATTTGGAGAAACCCTAAGTGACGTCCAGAGAGGTCTTGAGCACTATAAATACATGTCTTAGGAGCCCTAGAAATCGTGTAACCTATCACCACCGAAATATCTACTTCATATTCTTATTGTTTTTGCTTTAGCTTTTAGGGAGAGAGAGATTTGTTCTCTTGAACCCTTGTTCTTTCTTTTTCAATTTCGGTTTCTATTCTACTTCTTAGTATTATGTCTTTGATTTCGTTCATTATGTCTGAGTAGTTTTATTGTTGGGATTAAGGGATTTTCGATGGGGATTTATATGTTCGATGAGGATTTTATTGGCTATTGAGCTGAATCTTAGAACTTTTTCTTCTGAATTCGTTTTTACTGCATGAGAGTAGTGTCATGAACTACAATCTGATCCAGATGCTTGGTGACACGAAAGTGTTCATCAGGTATCAGATCTAGTTTAGGAGAGCAAAACAAACATAGGAGTGGAAACCTACCTATGGGCGATTTGTGAATTAGGACGAGTCTTAAACATAATGCATCTCTTCTCTTCCAGGGCCATAGTGGAAACCTACTGGTCAGGATTGAGAGAGATAGTTGTCTATGATCACGACAGTGGCGTATTCATACGTCCGTGACTCCAGCTCGAAAAGTTTAAGCTAAGATCTTATCAATTTACTCTCTAGCAATGTTTTGAATCGTTCGTACCCCTGAGAAAACTTCCCTGAACCCCAACGCTTTCTTCTCCATTGATTTACACCGATTTTCTTTCAAGCTTTAGTTCAATATTGTCTTTCCTTTTTAGTTCATTTTCATTTAAGCATTAGAATATCCGTTTTTATCATTTTTAGTTATTTTCGTTAAGTTTAGTTATTACGCCATTTAATTTCCGTATTCTCTTTTAAGATTTCGTTTTTAGATTTTAAACACACTACCAAACCCCCACTAAACCGTTTTTGTTCTAGACTTCCTTACTTTAACTTATTTCAAAGGCTTTTTGCAGCAAAAGATCCTCCTTCCCTGTGGATTCGATCCCTAAGTACTACAATCGATCAGCTGTGCACTTGCGGCTATTGATTTCAATTAGGATAAAACTTGACAACCCTCGACACCACACATCAAGACCACCTCCATTTTTGTGAGATTCCCAGAACACCTCATCCAAGCTTCCATCCAGAATATCACATATCATGTTATGCACCTTTATATCCACGTCTACAAGTCGGGGTTCACCTTTCCAAACAGGATATATTTTCTCCAAAGGCTTCACCACCAACAGATGTCTAACCCAAACCTGCCATGCTATACAAAATGATATTAATAACTCTACGAAATGTAAGAACTCTACCAAATTTAATAACTCTACCAAACATTGTTGTATAATGAATAACTCTACCTAACTCTCAATATTAAATCTACCTTATTGTCAAAGAACTCTACCAACTAAATAACTGATTAAGCTACAAGAAAAGTACCTTGTTGTCCTCGGTTTCACTCTTATACATCTCCAAAAGAGTCTCAAAAAATATCAGCATCGTGATGAAGTCCACTTAAGAAGAGGAACAACTGAGTCATCTGCATCGGGGCGTATTTTTCCTGCTCTTTCTGCCAATATTGGGATGCACTCATAACTCCAAACAAGCATGGCCTGTACACATCCGTGGAGAGTGTATCGTGGTCCCCCCAAATTAGCAATCTTGATGGAATAAATTAGTTAATGGAATCCATAACGACCCCACGGCTGTCTCTCAAAAGCTGCTTCATCCATAACTGTTTTCGCTAAAGCCAACGGGATTCGACTGTTGCGGTGAAGTCCCAATACGCCAACATGCAAAGTGAAAAGCAACGCCACCATCTTCTTTTTCTCATAGGTCCATGCTTGGCAAGTTTTCATTAACGCTTCTAACTCATGCCAATTAGGGCCTTCCTCACCTTTCACTGTGGTCTATTTCCAACTTGTCATTGGGATCAAATGGATCACAGTTCAGCCCCGTGATTTCACCATACTCGAAGAGTGAAAATCTAACCGGACGACCTCCAATAAGAGTCCAGAACTCATGATTCTTATCCACCGTCTTAGCACTCCATACGAACGAATTCAACGCAAGCTTTAGGAACACATTAACTTGAGAATTATTCTTAATGTCGTCGAAAATTCCATCCCCAAGCTGATCCCTAATCAAGAAGATGAACTCATGAACCTTGCAGTTATGATGAAAACTCTTGTTCATCAAAGGAGATCTGCCTTCCGGGTATAATCTTTGGGGATAATCCTTTGAGCCACTAGCTGAAGCCATATCTGCAAACAAAAAAAACATTAAAATCTTAAAAATCTACCACATATCAAAACAAATCTACCATGAACAAACACATGTCTATCAAACTCGAAAGCAACTATAGAATACCTACCACAAAACGAAATACAAATCTACCAAAACGAACACAAATCTACCACACATGGAAGTAAATATAGAATACAAATCTACCAAATAAATACATAAATCTACCAAACACAAATCTACCATATCAACAACAACTCTACCAAAAATAGTACGATTATTCAAACCACATCATGAGACGAAAACAAATCTATCTAACATAAAAAAATAACTCCGTTAAACACGAACAAATCTACCATTTAACATATACAAATCTACCATTTTCAACAACTACTTAAAGTCTACCAAACGCAATTTTGAACCCAACCATTACGAACAGATATTACTCACCGGAAATCATGTACTCTCTCCAGAAATCGTTCTCGAAAGACGGAAACAACGATAGTAATACTTCCCTGCAAAAAATAAGAAAAGGGTTGCGATTTCAGAGTAAAATAAAAGAAAAGATAGATTTCTCTTCTGGCGTTACCGCGACACCATCGTTGAAACCGGAACATGCGGTAATAAACCCTAACACCACCACTGCAACAGAAACGTGAAAACCGTTTTCAACCTAACCCCAAAATCCCTTGAAATAAACTTGTTGGAGACGAGGAAATGGATAAGCCAGATTTGAAACACTTACCAGAGGAGTCGCCGGAAAACCTTTCGTTGCCGTCGAAATCGTGTAACCTAAACGGCCGTCGCTGAATCGCCTCCTTCGTCGCCGAATCACCTGTTTTTATATTAGGGTTTGCTTTTTTTTTAAAACCGTAATTTGTGTATTTTTGGGAGAAAAATAATATGTATAATTCTTAATTTGTAATTTTCATTTTAATTTCCTAAATATCTGTATATACGTATGTATATGACTTAATATGAAAATGTTATAGTGTATTTATAGATATGTTTATTCTGATATTTTTTTAAAATTAGAATGGCATTCTCGTAATAATATTCACTATTTGGACAAAATGGTATAAGACCAACTTTATAAGGTTAGTCTAGGAAGGCGATCAATATGTTAAGCTAGGTTTGTCATTTTGTCAACCTTAAAGGCTAGTCTGAGGAGTTTTCACTAAAACATATATTAGCTTTTTAGGTTCTCTTGATAGGGTCAAAGTTGGAGACACCAACGACGACACTAAACGGCACCAATGATGACAGTGAGAACGACGCCACCCGAAGCAAAACTGAGCAAGAAATTCTTGAGAGAAGGAGATATTCCAGGACTGGCGGCTTCAGCAACCTCCGGGATCACCATCGAGGCGGTGAGAGCAGCCGCTGAGAGTCCAGTTACAGCTTTGTCGAACTTGAGCTTAGAAGCTCTAACTTGGAGCCTCTGTGTTCTGCCTCTAGGTGCAGCCATCGCTTTGGATGGTTTCAGAGGTAATGGGTTGAAGAAAGTCGATGAGTGGGTCTGGTTAAGCGGTGTGACCAATGACATTGTGGAGGTAGAAGCCATATTTCCAAGTATTTGGTCTCTCTCTCTTCGTTGGTCTCTCTCTCTCTCTGGAAATGTGTGAAGTTGCTTGGGAGGATGGAATTTGAGAAGGGAAATGAGAGAAAGCTGAGGACGGAGATAGGAGGATATGAGTCTTACATGGCAGATTCTGAGCTTTCCAATGGCTGATTGGATACATAAGGTTATCTCAATTGGAGATATTGTGGTTAATTTTAGGGGTGATCCATTAAATGAAACAAATTTATACTAATATTTAGAAACTACTAGAACTGCATTTGTCATGATTTGTGGATTTCTTATTTTCTGAATTCGAACATCAGAAAATATTTGGTCGTTTTATTTAAGATGTTAGTTTAATCTAAATAATATTGGTTTTATTTTGTAAAATCTAGTTATTATTATTGATCAACAAACTAAAAAAAAAATATTTTACTTGAGAAAATCTTAAAAAAAATAGAGTATTTTTGAATCAAAATAAACTATGTGAAATTTATGTGTGGATGACATTTGCGAATAAGATATCCGTTAGGCATTAATGTAGGAAAATTGGTTTTTTTAGACCCCAACTATTCGATTATGTTAATCTCAAACCTGACTTTATATATCCGACTAAAACATACTTACACTTCTATTTAATTTGAGTATCATACTTGAACAATGTTTCTTGTGCATAAACATACTTAACACCAAACGTCGTTAAAAAACCGTCAACCCTTGTCGATGTGGAGTCCATGTCAAAGACCTCATTCAAAAACATAACGTCATCAGGTTTAGGTGTAAACGACGCCGGGTTAGTTATTTTTTTTTTCTTGTATTCTTCGTCTTCAACATTTCTACATTCGACTCTTTCTCTGGTGTCTTTCGCTTCCTTCCCAGCCAACATCTTCTCTCTAATTGTCCATCATGCCACTAAATCCCTTCCTAATTCCAAAAAGCTCCTCATTATCGCAATCTCTGCCGTGATGTCCACCGTTTTAGTCGCCACGCTTATCAAATTGCTCTATTGGCGTAGAAGAAGAAGAAAAAGATGACAGGATAGTAACTTACCTGATGATAGCAAGACGTGGACAACCGACAGTAGCCACCGAGTTTATCTGCCTCCTCTGTTGGTGGCAACGCTAAGAGGGTAGGAATAGTAAGCAGAGGACGACGGCGAACACTAGCTTAGAGTTTCTTTACTTAGGAATGATGGTGAATCCAAGAGGAATTAAGAATCCATCGGCTAGTAATAATGGTTTGAGTTTCTTTACCAGTCTAAATCGGGAGGTTGGTTCAATAAGAGAGGAGGAAGAAGAAGAGTTATACTTCTCCTGGTCGTCGTTAAGCTCGATCAGGCTCACCAGGAAGATCGACCTTCATAAGCATTTTTCCGTCAATGAGTTCGAAGAGATCCGCCGGTGGTAATCTACGCGAAAGAGCCGCCCCTGAAGACTTCTCCGGGAAGCTCTTAATCATCACCAGCGAAAGTATCAGAAAAACCAGATTATTGATTCCTGAGGTTTCTATCATTGTCGGGATTTTGTCTGGCAAAAAAACGCCGATGAGGGATTATGGCTAAATCTCAAGATTTCTGACGGTTAAATGATGTCATTTGTTATTTTCTTTTTCAGTTTTTGAAAATCTGATGTGGCTGCTTATGTGGATGCCACATATACTAGATTTAACAGAGTTTAAATAGCGTTTAATCGAATGATGTTTTACGCACAAAAAGAAAAGTTTAGGTATAAAATTCAAATTATTTAAAACTTGAAAACGTTTTGGCACAAGATACAAGATTGGGTATAGATTTAACATTTTTGTATAGTTTAGGGAGGAAAAAGCCAATTTTCCCATTAATGTACCATCTTTCATTTTGTTATTCTTACACAATCATCTTTTTAAGAGTATATAACTTAGATTTTTTTATAAAAAAAAAGAGAGTATATTATAGCTAAAAATGGATGCATTGACTTCATCATAAAAATGGATACATTGACTTCATCATAAAAACATTATATAAAACAGAACACCTAAAAGAGAAATTTCTAGGAAAGAGGGGAGGTACCATTTCTTATCTAAAAACTTGTATTTCAACTTTGATTCAAAAACTGTTCAAAATAATCTTTTTACTACAAAAAATGGAGGTATTCATATGAATCTTTTTATGAATCTGTTATACGATTAATCTAGATGCTTTAACAGATCGCAAGATTCATGTGAATTATGCTTACAAGTTGAAAGCACAAAATTCTACCTATAACCTTCTTTTTCAGAGGTTGGCAGCTCAATCATAATTATGGTGCTCGCCGTGCGGAGATAAAGAAGAAATTACCAAAGTTTGAAGGCTTGTCATAGTTGTTAAGAGAAATCATGCTAACCAATCTTTTGTCAGTGTGTTTTTCAGTTTAAAGCAATCTCTTGATAATCTCTAGTTAGTTAATCAAAAATGTTTGATGAATCCTTCTCCTTAACTTTTTCCATTGTCGCTCTATTTAACTCTAAGAACTCTCCCCAAGAAATAGATGCTTTTCAGTTTATCTCATTCCAAAAATTCTCCTTTAGTTTTCCTTAAGATATGTTTGTTTGAGTGTTTATCTGTGTGGGTCTTGATATGTCTCGTGATATTTAATAAACCATTGATATAATATAACCAATGGCAAATATTAGTGATCCATATGGTGACAGTGTTTTAGCCGCTAAAATCATTTTATATAATGAGATAATGTAGTCTTTTATTGAGGTAACTACATAATTGTTTTATTTGTAATAGTAAGAAACAAAGAATTATTACAGTGGAAAAGTACCAAGAAGATTATTCTCTCTCGACTAAAGTTGGAATGTAGACGTCTCTGGTACCATTCTTCCGAGTTTAGATACATCTGAGTACTTAATATGCACACCAATCATATCAAACCCAAAATAGCAAATCGGTGTTCTCGAATTAGGAACCGTGAGAAGACTAAAAAAAAGTTTTTAAGTTCAGGATTAGATACAATAAACTGTAATCAAGTCATACACTGGTTTAGAAGACAAAAGAGTCGAACAAGACAGTAACTTTGAGTATCGGGAATCTCTATGAATATCTATCAACACGGCCTCTTGGGGAGACCATTGACCAATGATAAGCTTCCCACAAATCAGGTCCTTGCCGCGTGGATTTGAAAATAGAATTAGAAATTTTTTGAGAGTATGCATAGTTGTTCTGGAAAATCGTAACCATATAATTTGATGAGACTTTGCATAGTCTGACAACAGATCTGAGGGTCGCCCTCTTGACATTTCCCCAAGTCAGTTCTTCAGAAATGTCTGCTGGATCCTCCTGATTCTTAGTTTTTTTTTTTTTTTTTTTTTAATTTGCCACTCCATTGTCCTAACTCAAGAGCTCTTCCCAAGCGCTGAATGCTTCTCTATTAAGCGATTGATGCTTTTTTCATATTTTTCCCTGAAGAATTCTCCTTTCATTCTTCTCTTTTTATTCAGACTATAGTTTTTTTTTGGTGGGTCAAACACGTCTCTTTATATTTTATAAATCGTCCATATCATCTTTCTTTTTTTTTGTTCAACAGTCTGTATCATATATTCAACATTAAATATTAATGATTTGAGTGGTGATAGTGTGTTAGCCAATAAATAATTTTTATAAACAAAAAATATAATTTTGTTTGTTTAGTATGGTAATTATATAATTGTTTCAATTGCAATGCATTGCACATTAGATTACCGATAGAAAAGATGGTTGAGGGTCTCCAAGAAGGTTCTTTTTGCTCACTAATATGGACGTCTGCTCTCTTGCAAGGCCAGATACGACTAAGGCCTGAAATTCACATCAATCATATCAAATCCAAAATTGTAGAATGTTTTTCCTGAATTAGAATTGTGGGAAGATTGAAAAACTTTTGGAGAGCAAGTGATATGATATTGAGGACGCCCAAGAAGACGTATCTGCATTGTTCAACACAAATGGGGTCCGATCTCAACTGGAACAGTCAAAAGGCCACTTGTACTATGTTTTCACCTCATCTAGAGCACTCCTCGAAGTGGAATCGGTTCAATCCGGGTTTTGATGAAAGAGTTATTCAGTTTTCACACCAGACAAAAGTCAAGCTTACTCGATTTGGACCTGCGCGTGCTCAATGGAGGATTACGACCAAGCCAGAAGGAATCAAATTATGAACGTACCTTTCCTGGAATCTTTGTTCATCACAGAAGCATAGAGAATTGGAATCACTTTAAAAGGAGTTCAGACTTGGAAGATATGAATTTTACAATTCAGCAGATCTGCTTCAGGCCCGGTTACGCGTCTGAGCCAAAGATCGAGCTCCCGAGCCTACCTCAGAAACAATTTCTACATGAAACCACTTGGAGAATCTTAATGGATCTCTTCTGGTTCCAACAAGCCCAAGATCAGGAAAAATGGACATCGGATCACAAAGATACTCTTTATTTCCCAAAATGGGTTGTTCTGGTTCTATACCTGAAGTGTTTTAGGCCTGATTGGTTTGGAAGTTTGCAAACTTATGTTTGGCATCCAGGAGGACTTTCTACAAAGCCCAAAGAGCATAATTGTATTAACCCATCAAGGAATTCGTCCAAAGATATCAAGAGACAAATCAAGTGAAGAAGAAGTTCAAGAGTTAGTCAAGATTCAAAGTAGATCAAGAGTTATTCAACTCTGAAGTTAATGTTTTGACTAGTCTTTTGCCTAGTTACGAAATTGCTTTGTTTTCTACATCTTATTTCCTATATAAACTCATGTAAGATCTCAGGATTATTCATCCTGGATTGGATCACCAAAAATTAATCAAACTCTTTTTATCAAAAACTCTTTCTCTTATCAAAACTGTGAGAAACTTCTCTTTGTCTTTTGAGAGTGATTCGTTGTCTTGTGCAACATCTTTATCATTTCTCATCTATCTCAGAGAGTGACTCGTTGCTTTGTGCAACATCTTTATCCTCTCTTATCTCTCTTTTGTGATCGATTCGTAACATCTTTATCGATTTATATCTCAGAACGGAAGTCTATTCCGCACCTTCTGTTTCTATTTTATCTCTCTCTCAAGCCTCTTTGTGCCGATCTTTGGGAGGATCTTATCAGTTGGTATCAGAGCACACATATAAGCTTGGATCTGGTTGCAGAGTTGTCTTTTCAAATTCGGATCTGTCTTTTAGATCAATTGCTAGGGTTTTTTGTTTGATAGTTCTGTGTGTTACACGAAGAGTCATATTTAGAACCTGATCGGTTGTGAAAGCAAGATACTGGTGATCTTTTTGTGTGTTTGCTGAAGGTCATGGATGATCATCAAGATGAAACCAGCAGCAGCAACGATAACAACAAACTTCTGATGGAAGCATTGGCGGCTCGGTTGGAGCATATGATGAAAACTCAAGTAGAAGAGATACATCAACGGATTGATCAACTACAAGGAGAGCCTAATCCAAGGAGAATTCAAGAAGGAAATGTCAATGGAGTGCCAGTCCAGCAGAGACAGCCTAGAAATAATGTTGGTGATGATATTTCTTCACAAGGCAGTCCAAGACGTGGGAGAGGAGCAAGAGAACGTGTTGATGATGACATGAGGGGCATGAAATTGAAAGTTCCTCCTTTTCATGGCAAGAATGATCCAGACGCTTACCTGGAATGGGAGAAGAAGGTAGAGATGATCTATGATTGTCAAGAGTATTCAGATCTCAAGATGGTGA
Organism: Eutrema salsugineum; assembly: GCF_000478725.1. NCBI lineage: Eukaryota > Viridiplantae > Streptophyta > Magnoliopsida > Brassicales > Brassicaceae > Eutrema > Eutrema salsugineum. Next base: position 1,308,529 of record NW_006256686.1, on the reverse strand, counting down.
AGCTAGCTGCTACAGAGTTGTATGGCTATGCTATAAACTGGTGGGATCAGATCACAACAAGCTGTAAACGCAATAGGGATCCACCTGTTGATACTTGGGATGAGTTAAAAGCACTCATGTGGAAACGCTTTGTCCCTAGTCACTATCACCGGGAGCTACACCAGAGACTTAGGCGCTTGACTCAAGGGAACAGCAGTGTAGAAGATTATTTCCAAGAAATGGAATCTCTGATGATCAAGGCTGGTATTGAAGAAGATCAAGAAGCAACCATCGCTAGGTTTTTGAGTGGGCTAAACCGAGAAGTTCAAGACAGAGTGGAGATGCAAAGCTATGCTGATCTAGAGGAGATATATCACAAAGCTATTTTGGTTGAACAACAGCTTAAGCGAAGAGGATCTAGATCAACTTTTGGAGTTAGTTCATCTACGGCTAAACCAAGCTTTGCTAAAGAAGAAAAACCAAGTGCTGAGTTTGTGGTGTCTACTAAATCAGTCCCTGCTAAACCAGACTTCAAGGTCAAAACCGAAGCATTAACTACTAGAGCTCGTGAGATAGTCTGCTTCAAGTGTCAAGGAAGAGGACACATTGCTAGTGAATGTCCAAACAAGAGAGTTCTGGTTCTCTTAGAAAATGGAGAGTACGAATCAGCAGATGAAAAAGAGATCTCTGATTCAGTAGAAGAGCAAGAAGAGTATGCTGCTACAGGAGAACTTTTGATGATGAAAAAGATACTAAACGTGCAATCTAAGGCAGATGAGGAAGCACAAAGACAGAACCTGTTTCACACAAGATGTCATGTCCAAGGCAAGGTGTGCAATCTCATCATCGATGGAGGAAGCTGCACCAATGTAGCAAGCGAATACATGGTTAATAAGCTTGGCTTGACTGTGAAGAAGCACCCCAAGCCGTACAATCTGCATTGGCTCAATGATAAAGGTGCAATGCGAGTGAACAACCAAGTAACGGTTTCTCTAACCCTTGGAAAGTATGAGGACAAAGTTTTGTGTGATGTTCTACCTATGGAAGCAAGTCACATCCTGTTGGGAAGGCCATGGCAGTATGATAGACGAGTGACTCATGATGGCTCAACCAACAAGTATTCTTTTGAGTTCAAAGGCAGGAAGCACACTCTTGTTCCAATGACACCCTTCGAGATTTATCAAGATGAAAAGCGGAAAGGGAAAAAGGCTGAGGACAACATCCACAAGCGAAACAACTTCCTTGCTAAATCTGGTAATGTCCAAAGAACTCTAATCTCTCCATCACTTGGTCATAAGCCTGTTTACAAAGAAATTCTTTTGAGTTATGATGCACCGGAGCTGCCGAGTGGAAGATCTCTTGTTATACAGGACTATGAGGACCATCTTCTCAAACCCGATGAGCCTTTGGAAGAGAGTGGGTGGAACAGGATTCAGTTTGGGCAAATCGATTGCATCTTTCCTTTGAGAAACCCATCCGAAGGTCTTATCTTCACTAAAAAGAGTCTTGCACTCAAGGAGCTTCGACATAAACAAGACACTACTGCAAAAGTTGGTCCTGATTTGAGGACAAATCATTTTCAACTGGGGGAGGATGATATGATCATGGCCAGCATTAAAGAAATGGGTCTTGCACCAGAGCCTGAACCAGAGCTTGTACCAGTGGATGAGCTAGAGAATGAGGCATTGTTTGATCCAGATGGTACTAAGACCCGAGTTAATGCCGAGAAGCTCAAGGGAACAAATGGAGGAATACTTGTTCAAAACTATATTCGGCCAAGACACTTGGACCAGGAGGAAGAAGAGGTGTTTACAACTACTCTGGTTGTAAAAGAATCCCAAGAAGATCAACAAATGGCTAAGTGTCTCAGTTGTATTCTTTTTCCCTTACCTTTGGTTTTGTCCCAATGGGTTTTCCAAAGGAAGGTTTTGAGGAGGCAATGGTGATCACTTCTCTTCAAGCCCAGTTTGTTGATTCAAGACTTATGCCCAGCCAGAAGAACAATCAAATTTCGTCCAAAGGAAGCCTAAAGGTCATGGCAAGTGGAGATGAAGAGTTATTCAACCTTAGTCATTATTTCTAGTCTTTGCACTTTAATGCTTTGAGAATTTTGTGCCTTGCTTTGTTTTTGGCACTTTTATTTCTTTATAAACTCATGTAAGATCCCAGAAATAATCATCCTGGATTGGATCATCAAAATTAATCAATACAACTCTTTTCTCTTATCAAAACTTGAAGAAATTTCTCTTTGTCTTTTGAGAGTGATTCGTTGTCTTGTGCAACATCTTTATCATTTCTCATCTATCTTTGAGAGTGACTCGTTGCTTTGTGCAACATCTTTATCATCTTTTATCTTTCTTTTGTGATCGATTCGTTGCTTAGCAACATATTTATCGATTTATATCTCAGAACAGAAGTCTATTCCGCACCTTATGTTTCTATTTTATCTCTCTTTCAAGCCTCTTTGTGCCGATCTTTGGGAAGATCTCATCAGTTGGTAAACACCTTTTAAACATTGCCAAACAAAAGGTATTCACTAAGACTTTCACAGAAACTCAAAACCCTAAAGGCAAGGTTTTGGCTTCCACATCACCAACCTTTGTTGTGAGATGTCTTAAGTGTTTAGAGGAAGGGCACTATGCCGACAAATGCACCAGCAAGAAAACATGTGTTCTTCTAGCCAATGGGAATATAGATTTCAGGGAAGAAATTGTTGTTTCTGATTCAGTTCCATCTTTGGAGAAAGATGTGGAGTTACCGGTTAAGGGCGATCTATTGGTGACAAGTTCACTAAGTGAGCAAACTAAAGCCGAGGAGCAGAAACAAAAGGAGATCTACAAAGATCAGCTGAAACATGAATCAAAGAATGAGGAAGCCACGAAGCACAGTATAAGGGGAACATTTGATTCAGCTGATGCACTCTCAGAGAGGCCAAGAAAAACAGAGCAGGGTTTCAATTTTGAAGGAACAAAAGGCAAGTTAGGAGACTTCCCACAAAGCGGTGCAAATCTAACTCAGAGTCAACAACAGGGAGTCATCTATTCTATGCTAATCAAGGAGAGTCCACCAGTCTCATGTCAAAAATTCCCAACCCAAGGTTATGCAGTTTCGAGGACGAAACCTTTTCAAGAGGGAGGGGATGATATGATATTGAGGACGCCCAAGAAGACGTATCTGCATTGTTCAAAACAAATGGGGTCCGATCTCAACTGGAACAGCCAAAAGGCCACTTTTAATATGTTTTCACCTCATCTAGAGCACTCCTCGAAGTGGAATCGGTTCAATTCGGGTTTTGATGAAAGAGTTATTCAGTTTTCAAACCAGACAAAGTCAAGCTTACTCGATTTGGACCTGCGCGTGCTCAATGGAGGATTCCGACCAAGCCAGAAGGAATCAAATTATGAACGTACCTTTCCTGGAATCTTTGTTCATCACAGAAGCATAGAGAATTGGAATCACTTTAAAAGGAGTTCAGACTTGGAAGATATGAATTTTACAATTCAGCAGATCTGCTTCAGGCCCGGTTACGCGTCTGAGCCAAAGATCGAGCTCCCGAGCCTACCTCAGAAACAATTTCTACATGAAACCACTTGGAGAATCTTAATGGATCTCTTCTGGTTCCAACAAGCCCAAGATCAGGAAAAATGGACATCGGATCACAAAGATACTCTTTATTTCCCAAAATGGGTTGTTCTGGTTCTATACCTGAAGTGTTTTAGGCCTGATTGGTTTGGAAGTTTGCAAACTTATGTTTGGCATCCAGGAGGACTTTCTACAAAGCCCAAAGAGCATAATTGTATTAACCCATCAAGGAATTCGTCCAAAGATATCAAGAGACAAATCAAGTGAAGAAGAAGTTCAAGAGTTAGTCAAGATTCAAAGTAGATCAAGAGTTATTCAACTCTGAAGTTAATGTTTTGACTAGTCTTTTGCCTAGTTACGAAATTGCTTTGTTTTCTACATCTTATTTCCTATATAAACTCATGTAAGATTTCAGGATTATTCATCCTGGATTGGATCACCAAAAATTAATCAAACTCTTTTTATCAAAAACTCTTTCTCTTATCAAAACTGTGAGAAACTTCTCTTTGTCTTTTGAGAGTGATTCGTTGTCTTGTGCAACATCTTTATCATTTCTCATCTATCTCAGAGAGTGACTCGTTGCTTTGTGCAACATCTTTATCCTCTCTTATTTCTCTTTTGTGATCGATTCGTTGCTTAGCAACATCTTTATCGATTTATATCTCAGAACGGAAGTCTATTCAGCACCTTCTATTTCTATTTTATCTCTCTCTCTCAAGCCTCTTTGTGCCGATCTTTGGGAAGATTATATACAATAAAAAAAAAACTGATCTATTGTTACAGATGGTCAAGCCACAAATTAGTTTGCAAGACAGACAACTCAAACTAGACACCAACTGGGAGAATAGCATCTATTTTTCACATAGACAAATTTAGCATTCATTAAAAATCAAAAACAAACCTTCCTCTCCAATCTAAAAATAAATCACGACTCGTCGAACACAATCGTTCTCAGTCTCATTGATGGCAAAAATTTCTCAGCGACTTCCTCATCAACAACACCACCACCGCCGATAAACCAACCACCACAATCTCACCGTTAAAGTCTCACTTCATATCACTTTCCCACTGTAACACTTCCGTCTATTTTCGAGAGGTTTACCAAAAATCTATTGATCTCTAATTGGTGATGGAATCTGTAATCGTTTCCTCCAAAATTGTTGCCAGAGATCGCCTCACTCTATTTCTTCTAATTCCCTCTCTATCAGTCATTCCTTTAAATCGATATTTTTGTCTGGAAGAACTGTTTGAGATTTGATTTGAAGAATAAGCAATTTCAAGTTTTAGTTTTGGAAAAAAATATAGGAGTTTTGAAAACTTTAGTGCTCAAACTATAACTTATTAGCGAATATCTATTTTTATTAGAAACCAAATATTACATCTGCAATTGTGGATTAGAAAACAAAAAGAACGTTTGAGTTCAGGTCTGAATTTTAAATTCGGGAAGGTTTTCCTAATATTCAGGAAATATTTGTAATCGTTTAGGAATGTCTTTCTAAATCATTAGGCCTTTAACTTCAAAAAAACTTTTAAAATGTTGATGTATTTTTTGTTTTAAAGACAAACAAACCACAAGAGTTTGTTTTAAATATGTATCATCGATTTCTTTGACACTTTTTATTATACATGTTACACATATACAAACATGGACAACTTTTTCTCTGAGAAGTTTATTAGGATGATTTTAGGAATCCCTTCCTAAAACATTAAAAACTCTTACTGAATTTTCAATTTAAAAAAATTTCCTAAATTTTAAGAAGAATTCATAATAGTTTAGGAAAGTCTTCCTGAATCTTAAACCTTAATGTCTCTTAAAATTTTAAAAGATTCACGAAAGCCTTCTGAAATATTAGGTATCATTCCTTAAATTTCAAAAATGCTTTTTGAATCATTAAAAACATTTCACTTTCAAGTTTAAATCAATCAGTATGTGTTATTTAAGATGATATAAGCTTCATTTGATCGTGAACAAAAGGTGAGGAGTGAATCTTCTTTCTCTTACTAGCTGAGCTTGTCAAGGTAGCCATACTGGAAGGTGTGCCTGGATCGTCCCGTAAGACTTGCATCCTTGCACCCACAAATTCCGGATCCAGAGCAGCAATCGATCTACACCTTTCTCCATAGCCCTTTGGCGCCTCTTTCGGTTGCTTTCTAACTTTACTTTAATTCTTAAAATGCTTAACTTAAAAACGCTGAACATGATATTTTAAAAAAATTCATGGAATGCATTCCTTATTTATTAATAATTCTTCCTGAAATTTCAAAAACTTTTACTAATTGATCTTTTCAAATTCACAAAGTTGTTGACTTTGTGAACTACAAAGAGAAACAAATTCTGAAAAGAGTATTCCTAAATTTGACCTCTGTCTCTCATAGTGTTTGTCACGAGTCCCTGATGTCTTGTGATGGTGGGATTCTGTTATTCTCTTCACCAGAATCTTCCTCCTAATGTCTGGGTGAAGTTTACCTACGATAATTTCCACTTTTACGATGATGCTTTTTCTTATGCTCCTTTGTGTCTCCATCTTTATACTTTCCTTTTTCTTCTACCTTTAAATTAGAAATTCCCCCAACCGGTCAGTAGCTATAGAAGGTAAGAAACCCAAAAGCATAAAAGAAATCCAATACAATACAATTTTAATTACAAACGCAAACTTACGGGACGAGACCGGCTTGTTCCTGAAGAGTGCGAAACTCAGAACGCTCCCTCTCCTACATGATCTGGAGACAAAGCTCCTCAAGCTTTTTCTGCTCGTCCTCTTGTTTCTACTCAGATTTCCACACGGTCTCGATGTTACAGCTACGCAATGATCGCCAGGGCTAATTTAATCGTTGATGTGAAATCGCTGGAGAATTCTCATAACTGAATTTCGACGGCACCACAATCGTGAAGAAAAAAGAAGATGATGTGATAATTTTCAACTTAATATATTAAACGAATTCTAGTTTAGTCTCCTCCAAAATGAGAGGCTAATGTTGTGAAGTTTTACTTTTTTTGGGGCTATCTTTATCAATTTTTTTTATAATTATGTTTTTATAATCATGATTTTTTTGTCGAAAGACTAAGTACCTAGAACGATTCAGTTATCCAAATCAGTGGTACTGAACTTACATGAAAAACATCTTGTGGCTGAACACGAGCACCCCTTGCTAACACAATCATAGTTATATTGAATACTAAAAAATAAATCTACAAAAAATTATATCTAAACATAAAAATAAAGATTTATCATTTATTAGAAAAATTATATTTATTAAAAAATTTATTTAAAACACAAATTATATTTAAACAGACAAAAACATAAATTATATTAAATTTTAATATATAAAAAATATTCGTGCGAACACGGGTTAGAATCTAGTATTCTTATAAAGTTTACAGATTATAATTAAGGTATAAGATCAAAATTTAGAGTTTATGGAAAGGGTTTAGATTTAGTTTTTTTTTAATTTTTAATTTATTTTATTTGTTAATTTTAATTTTTAACTTTTTAGTTGTGCTGTAACATATTTTCATTGGTTAACAACAATAAGGGGCGAATGAATAAAGGAACCAAAAAATTGTTTGTTCGAAATAACTTAAAGCTAAGCGTTTAAAGATGTTCTCCATATATGAGAAGATTGGTGGAAAGGTTCTTTACGAAAAGGAGAAAGGTGGTGAAGTCAATTTCTCCCAAAAGGAAGAAGGTGTCAAAGATCTCTCTACGATAGAAGAAATTTGTAAACTCACCAGACCCATAACGGGAAAGACCAAAGTAGTCCCGGTCTTTGAACCAGTAGATATAGCAACAAGCTTTACGTCCAACGGGAACTCATTAAAAAGAAGGCCAATAAACTGAAGTTTGAGAACTGGAGCATCTCATGTGCGTGGTTAACGCCGGTCGTTCGAGAATTTGTGACGACAAGCGGAAGGACGACGGAAGTTGTGACAAAACAGTTTCAATAAGTGGATCAAAAATTGTAACGAGTTGCGTGCGAGTGAATCTCACGCGCCCATAACTTCTCTCTCACCTCTCTCCTCGTTTTCTCCAAAAGTCTTTCTTCTCTCGGTGGTTTCCTCTGGCGATGCCGGCGTCGTGAGGGAGCCACCACCTTTTGTGAATCGATGGTGCTTCATCAGTGGTAAGTGGACTGCTCCGGTGACTTCTGGAAGAGATTAAAGCTCCAGCGCTGCGGTGAGGCTTGTTTGCTTCTGTGGTGCAGCGGAAAGGTTTTCAGATCTGGCCTCGAGGACATGGCTTGGTGACGGATCCTTTCTCGGTGTGCGTTCGGCGGTGTTTGGCGTTGAAGCTTCTGCGTGGTGGTTCTGGTGCCTTTAGTCGGTGTAAGCGAAGTGTGGAGTTTTCTCGGTGAGTCTCCCTCCAATGGCTTTCCCCCCCTCACCTCTCTTCCGCTCTTGGCTTTGGTTAGCTGTGCGGTGCGCTTGCCTCTCGGAGTGATAGCGATGGTGGTTGTCTTTGGCTCTGCCTCGCTTTTGGCGGTGGTCCTGTGCCGCTCGAGTTTTATCGGAGGGAAAATCATTCTAGCAGAGTCTTCTTTTTCTGCGCTTCGTCGGTGGTCTTGTTCCGGTGCTGGTTTGGCTTGTGGTTTATCTGGGGGCGGTTGTGGTAATTTTACCTAGTGGTAGCTGTGTGGTTGACGTCTTGAGGGGTGGTGGGTTGGTCTGGTTTTGACGGGTGGTGGGTTGGTCTGGTTTTGACGGGTGGTGGGTTGGTCTGGTTTTGACGGGTGGTGGGTTGGTCTGGTTTTGACGGGTGGTGGGTTGGTCTGGTTTTGAACGGTGGTGGAAGCGTGTTCGGCGGCGGACTCTCTTTTGTGGCAGCTAGGGTTTCTTCCCCGATCTGGTTTCCGGTTTCCTTCTCCGGTTTTTGTTCGGTTTATTTCAATTTCAGATGTTATTGGTTTAGTTCTTTTTACAAACCTATTTAGGTTTTGGATCGGTTCAATTATCCGTTAATATTATTGTAAAAAAAAAAATCAAAAAATTTATTTAATGCAAAAAAAGGTTCAAAAAAAAAAACGGTTTCAATAAGTGTTTTTGAGAATAATTTTCTCATAATTCAAATAGTTTTGGTTCCGCTTTATTTTTATTTTTATTTTTTGCCTTCTTCCAAGAACATAAGTTTTACGTTCCCTCATCCTTTAATTGTATAATACAAAAGTCAAACAACCACAATCAATTTATAAATTCAGGACTCAAATTATATGAAATTATTACAAACCCACCCCGGAAACGTAAACATATCTCGTTTGGCACATTTTCCTTGAAAAGTAATTAACCATCAGTAATATAATGTGATACAGAAACCAGGAAGGCCTCACATTTTCCGAAGGTTGTCCAATCTTGCCTGGAGGTCACTATCTATCCCCCCGCCGTCCTCAGCTCCGGCCGCCTCAGCTTGCACCACCTTGTTCTTCGTCGCTGGTGCTGCGACCGTATTAGATGGAGCATTCACCAGCTGAAACACCAATAAACCAGTCCAATCAAGTTAAGCATCTTATACGTGGAAATGGAATTAAGGATAGTCAATATAGGTTTCACTTTGGTTTATCTAGATTGTTTTACAGACAAATAGTAACTGATGTAAAACAAAATATAACGAGGACGAGGTAACAAGTATAGCATCTTAGTCTGAACTTGAACTTAATCAGTCTCTAGAACGGGTTTTAGATGAGTCCAGTTTATGTAGATTGAACATCCGTATGTTGAATTAGTGAGAATGGTAGCGCTAGGATTAATGTGTTACCTCTTGGTTGATATCGATTCCGATCTCGTCAAGGACTTGGCTAACAAGATCTTCAGTTTCTTCCTCTTCCTCATCTCCTTCCAAAGCATCATCAATAGCATCTCCCATCACCTCAGAGACCATCTCCATTTTTTCGTTTTGCCTCTCAAATTCTTGCATGATTTTCTGCAGAGATGGCAGGTTCATCTGCCTGTTCATTTGCCCCATTGCTTTAGTCACACCTTTCATTGCCTCACCCATTGCTTGTGTTGATTTCAGAGTCTGAAAAGTATAGAAAGTTTTAGTTTTTTGCCTTGAAGGAAATCGATACAACTATACGCTCTAGAAACTTTTGCTATGATTTGAAATCAAACTTTGACAATAACCAACCAAAGAAATAAAACATACCTGGATCCTGAGAGATACACCTTGGAGTTGGGATTTAAGCTTGTAAAACTTCTCAATCTGGTGCCGCGTTCTGATAAGGTCCTTTGCCATCACTTTCACAGCTCCCTGAGAGAAAATACCAAACCAATTCTAGTCAATATGCTATGCCTAAAGCATCAGCTAAACAAACACTGCAGAGTTTCATGTATTCTTTCTAAACATACATCATTGTAAATCTATTTGTTTTTGCCGATTGGTTCTTGCCAAGGATTTTCTAAACTAATCAGCTCAGGACTCCTACTTTAGCATCACTGCAACCATTTGGTGACACAGACAAGCCTGATGCCTAAAGTTGTGAAATTTGTTATCTAATCATACAACCTCAGCATATCCTGTGTTAAGTTTTAAATTCCAGATGGTAATGAAAGAAACAAGATTGTCAGCATAGCAAAACAGAAACAAACCATCTGGCCTTGCTTTGCGGTTTTTTTAATCTCAGCAATAAGTTTCTTCTCTTGTGATTGAAGGCCTTGCCTCTCTCTCTCTATGTCTCTGATCGACTTATCAAGCATCCTTTTGTTTTCCCGCAGAAGTTCTGAAACGAAACAAAGTAAGAAACCTCATTAAACCTTAAACCAGCATGTGCATGATTTAAACTCAGCATGAACATTCTTTAAGCTACAAAACAGTGCACATGGAAAGAACTACATAATCTCAGAACAGCAAAGCATTCAATCGAATGATATGTCACTTCAACAACAAATCGATTCTCGTTAATTTAAAACCAAATTACCCATTGACCCAATTCAAAAGATTGAAGATCCTAATGGTCTCGATGTCAAATAAATCCTAAAACTACAGATCAAACAGTTGCGATTCATCGAATTGGCGAAAGCGTTTATTGATGCAATCTCTTGTCAGTAAATGAAATTCAAGAAACAAATCGAGTGCCCAAGGACACAAAATTTTCACAGAAGTAAATCAGACCAATAAAGCGATGGAAAGATAAAGAACCTGCAGGAGTTTTACGCTTTCCGAAGATGGAATTCATCATGATTCAAAGAACAAAACTCAAAACTTTGCAGAAGATTTGACGAAATTAAATCCGATTCGAAATAGCAAAACTTTTCGATCGGAGTGTAAAAATTCACAACTTGAAGAATAGGAGCGACGAAGCTTCGGTCAGGTCACGCGGAAAGGCATTCTTTTTTTCTTTCTTCGTCTTCTAAGTATAGCTACTACAATCTTCTTCAAAATTTACTTTTGATACATTTTATATTTTGGAACAATGCCCTTAAAGATCTAATATTTTTAATTATCTCCTAAGAAAACACTATCTTATTAAAGCACCCTAAAAAATCATGACTCTTTATTAAAGCACCCTAAAAATCATGATTTATTTTTGGTTGAAATGTTAAGACTTATACCATTTTCTGAATTTTTTTAGAGGTAGAAATTATTACCTATTACAATAAAATAACCAAACCTAAATTACACCTAATAAATTATATGACAATAAATAAAAAGAAATAGAAAAAAGTAGCATAATACAATTCAAGAAGAGATAGAGTTTGAATCCTTTACGGGAAATGATAATAGATGGTTTCTTAAGACGCGGTCCAAGTATGATTTGATGGTTTGTATATGTCTCAAAGCAGACACAGGTTGTTAAATTGTATCATGGACTTAAAAACTCCGTTTGTTAAAGCATTGCCACCAATAGAGAGGCTGTAGAGAAATCTATGGAAGACAAAAACTGCTCCCATAATTTGTTACCTTATATGGAAGGCCTTGGTCGGAGCACTAGCAATAATAGAGAAGTTACTATCAATTATATAGGCCTGATTCAATTGTATAGTTGTTGATACCGGTTAACTTATGTTGGTTTAGTCTTTTGTTAGCTTTGGTTCAGTATATAATACATACATGTACATTGTAGACAGATTAGGAAAACTTGTAAATAACAGAATACATTTTTCCATCGTTATCATGAACTCTTCTTCTTTAATATAGGTTTCAGAGCAATCTCATCTCTCTGATTTCGAGCGTTTTTCTTTGATTTCTCTTTATTTTCACCATTTATTAGTCGCATTGATCTCGGACCTCTGAATTTTTCGACATCGGAAGCTCCCAAATCTGTTGTGTGAGCTTCGTCTTTGGTTTGATTCATCAATAGAGCTTCGGTCGACTATAATGGCGAAACAAGGAAGGAAACTACGCAATCGTTCACCTACCCAGACTGTTTCTGAGGTGAATGGATCTAGGATGAAGAATAAAGCTGAATCCCCTTCTTTCGATGATCCGGAACTCCTCGCACCTTCAATCCCTCTCGGATCTGCTAATCGCGCTACTTCTGGTATGATTTCTGCTAGAATGGAATCTCTGGATAATGTACACAGTCCATATTTCCTACATTCTGCTGATCATCCAGGTCTCTCTATTGTCTCTCATATACTCGATGGTTCAAACTACAACAACTGGTATATTGCGATGAGAATCAGTCTAGATGCGAAAATAAACTTGCATTTGTGGATGGATCTCTGATAGTTTGTTCAAAATCTGGATTTGTTGCAATAGTATGGTTAATGCTTGGGTGATGAATGTAGTGAACAGGGAAATTTATGAGAGTATTCTTTATTACGAAGACGCGGCTGAGATGTGGAATGATTTGTTCTTGCGATTTCGCATGAGTAATCTCCCTAGGAAGTATCAACTTGAACAAGCCATTTACATTCTTAAGCAAGGATCTCTTGATCTGTCTACTTACTACACAAAGAAAAAAACTCTTTGGGAGCAACTTGCAAATACTAAGTCTCATTCTGCGAAGAAATGCAATTGTGATACTGTCAAGGAATTGTTGGACGATGCAGAAACCAGCAAAAGCATCCAGTTTTTGATGGGATTAAATGATAATTTTGCTAACATCAGAGGTCAGATACTGAATAATAGGCCTTGTCCTGGCATGCCTGAGATCTATAACATATTAGATTAGGATGAAAGTCAAAGTGTGGTTGGTCAGGTTAACAGAGTTGTTCCAGCACCAGTTGCTTTTCAAATGCAAGACTCGACTACAACTGATCCTTCTCAGATCCTCTTGGCTCATGGTAACTTCAAGAAACCAAAGTGTTCACACTGTAACAAAAATGGACACACTGTTGATCGCTGCTACAAGTTGCACGGGTTTCCTCCTGGTCATCCAAAGACCAAACCTCAAACACAGTTGGTTCTAGAAATGTTGCATCTTTGGGCAGTCTTCCGCAGTTCTCTCAAGAGTCACAGATGGATCATTCTAAGGATAGTTTCGAGAATATGACCAATGACCAGATACAAACGATGATCTCCTATCTCAGTGTCAAGCTCCATCCTCCTGGTGTTAAAACTCCATCTGCTAGCACTTGTGCTTCAACTTCAACCTCTGCACCTGTTATCTCCTCGGTAACAGGTACATTTCTGGATCTCTACAATAATAAATACTATGACATGCTAATTTCCTCTATATCTACAGCACCAAAAGTGTTTCTTAGAGATTGAGTAATAGATTCAGAGGCTACTCATCATGTTACACATTGTAGAGATTTATTCATCACCGTTAAACCCTTAGCTAATACCTTCGTCACTCTCCCTAATGGATATACAGTTGAGATAGTGGGCATAGGATTCATTCAATTGACTGATGCTATTTCTCTACATAATGTGCTGTATATTCCTGAATTTATATTCAATTTTCTGAGTGTCAGTGTTTTAACTCGAACTATAAATTCTAAAGTTAGTTTCACTGCTGATGCGTGTTTCATTCAGACAATTACACAGGAATTGATGATTGGTCAAGGTAGTCAAGTGGGAAACCTCTATATTCTGAATTTCGATTCTGCAAATAATGAGATAACTTTATCAGATGTTTCAAGTATTTCTACTTCTTATACTAGCTTGCTTGTTGATTCTAAGACTTGGCATATGAGATTGGGTCATCCCTCTCAGTCCAAGATAGATGTACTTTCTGATGTACTGAACTTGAAAAGGAATAAAGATAATGAAAAGACTTCTAGTTGTTGTCATGTTTGTCACATTTCTAAGCAGAAACATCTCCCTTTTAAGTCGAAATAATATGTGTTCTCATGCGTTTGAGTTACTTCATATTGATACTTAGGGTCCTTTTTGTGTGCCAACTACTGATGGTTATAAATACTTTCTCACGATAGTAGATGACTATAGTAGAGCTACTTGGGTGTATCTTCTTCATGCTAAATCTGATGTCTTGTCTATATTTCCTGCATTCATTCAAATGGTTGTAACTCAATATGCCAAAAAAGTTAAATCGGTTAGATCAGATAATGCACATGAACTTAAATTCACTGACCTGCATACATCTAAAGGCACTGTTGCATATCATTCATGCCTGAAACTCCTGAACAAAATTCTGTGGTAGAGAGAAAGCATCAGCATCTTTTAAATGTTGCTAGAGCCCTCTTGTTTCAATCTCAGGTACCTTTAGAATTTTTTAGGGGGGGGGGGGCATTGTATTCTTACGGCAGTGTTTCTCAGTAATAGAATTCCATCTTTAGTTCTCGGTAACAAATCTCCATATGAGAAGCTTAATAATAAGATTCCTGAATATCATAATCTGAAAAGCTTATTTAGTTGTCTTTGTTATAGTTCAACCTCTCCTAAAGGTAGAAACAAGTTTGAACCTAGAGCTAGAGCCTGTGTTTTCTTAGGATATCCTAATGGTTACAAGGGATATAAGCTACTAGATATAGAGACACATTCTGTTTCTGTTTCACGGCATGCTATCTTTCATGACGATATTTTTCCTTTTGTATCGTCTACCATTACCGCTGATGCAAAAGACTTCTTTCCTCTATTACAGTCTCCTGCTTCTATAGATGTTCATTTGCCTCCTGTGCAAACATCTTCCGAGGCACATTATCACTTTGATGTGTCCTCTTCTGAGACTTTTATTCCTTCTGAGTCTATGTCTCGCAGACAAACACATTTACCCAAATAGTTGCATGACTTTCATTGCTATAACAATACTCTTACTAAAGTAACAACCCCTTATCCTATCACAAACTATATATCTTATTCCAATTTATCTGAGCCTTTTTGTGACTTTCTTAATACACTCACAAACACTCCTACTCCGGAGAAATATTTAGAGGCCAAGAACTTTCAGGTATGGTGTGATGCTATGTGTGTGGAGATGAGTGCTATGGAAAAGACTCATACTTGGTTAGTTTGTGAGCTACCTCCAGACAAGGTTGCTATTGGATGTAAGTGGGTGTATACGGTGAAGTATAATGCTGATGGTAGCATTGAAAGATATATATATATATATAAGGCCCGTTTGGTTGCAAAGGGTTTCACACAACAGGAAGGTATATATTTTCTTGATACATTTTCACCTGTTGCCAAGCTTGCCACGGTGAAGTTTTTGTTGGCTCTTGCTCCGAATTTGAAATGGTCACTTCATCAACTTGATGTTTCCAATGCTTTCTTGAATGGTGATGTGGACGAGGAAATATACATGAAGCTTCCACCTGGATACGCTGAGCTTAAAGGGGAAGTAGTTACACCAAATTCAGTGTGTCGCCTTTGGAAGTCTATATATGGTTTGAAGCAAGCCTCTAGACTGTGGTTCCTCAAATTCTCTTCTACTTTGACTAACTTGGGTTTTGAAAAATGTTACAGTGATCACACATTATTCATCAAACAATGGGATGGTAAATTCCTTGCAATCCTTGTTTATGTTGATGATATAATGATAGCGAGTACTGATGATGAAGTTGTGGTCGTATTGAAACATCAGTTAGAGTCTCAGTTAAAGTTGAGAGATCTTGGTCCTCCTAAGTTCTTTCTTAGTCTTGAGATTGCTAGATCTCATGAAGGCATCTCTATTAGTCAAAGAAAGTATTGCTTGGATCTTTTGGGTTCTATAGGGTTTTCTGGTTGCAAACTGTCTGCCATTCCAATGGAACCTAATCAGAAGCTTTGTAAAGATGAAGGTGTGGCCATTGATAATCCCAAAAAGTATTGCAAACTTGTTGGTAAGCTCCAGTATTTGACGATTACGCAACCAGACATATGTTTTGCTGTTTCCAAGTTGGCGCAGTACTCATCAGACCCTCGAGTTCCTCACCTACAGGCTGTTCACAAGGTACTTAGATATCTCAAGGGAACAGTGGGACAAGGGCTTTTCTATTCTGCAGATGCAAAACTGGATCTTCGAGGTTATTGTGATTCTGACTGGGAAGGATGTTTGGATACACGAAGATCTGTTACTGGATATGCTATGTTTCTTGGTGATTCATTGATTACTTGGAAATTTAAGAAGCAATCAGTTGTCTCTATGAGCACAGCAGAGGCTGAGTACAGAGTAATGGCTATGGCTGCTAAGGAGATGGTATGGTTATCTTACTTGCTTCAAGATTTTCGAGTCTCATTTACTCCTCATGCTTGCCTTTACACAGATAACACCTCGGCTCTGGGTATTACAAGCAACCCTGTGTTTCATGAACGCACGAAACACATAGAATTTGGCTGTCACAAGGTTCGGGAATACATTGACTCTGGATTCCTGAAGACCATGTACGTAAAGACTGATCAGCAACTTGCAGATGTGCTGACTAAACCTGTGTTCCCTGCTAAATTTCGCGAGAACATTAGCAAGATGGGGCTTCTCAACATATTTCCAGCTCCATCTTGAGGGGGAATATCAATTATATAGGCCCAGTTCAATTGTATAGTTGTTGATACCGGTTAACTTATGTTGGTTTAGTCTTTTGTTAGCTTTGGTTCAGTATATAATACATACATGTATATTGTAGACAGATTAGGAAAACTGGGAATAACAAAATACATTTTTCCATCGTTATCATGAACTCCTCTTCTCTAATAGTTACAAACCAGAGGCATCCAAATTGATTCATCTTGTTCTGCTTGTGGCTTAGCCTCAAAGAGCATTTTTCATTTTTAATATTCATGTCTGATTGCTCAAGAAGTTTGGTCCATCTCTCAGTTTTCAGCTCCATCATCCAGTTTGTCGAGGAACTCTATGATGTTGAATCTGCATAATCTCCTTAGTTGCAGTAAAAAAAATCTATAGTGTGAGATTATCTTTTCCATGGACTCTCTGGCAAATATGGAAGGAACATAATGTTCTAGTTTCAGTGAGAATTTGTTACAAACCTGCCTCGATTAGCAGTATAGCAAGGAAGTATGGTGGTATTTGGTTGAAATTTTATCAGGTGGTTGGAGCATACCACCTATGGACAATCTCAAATGTAACATCGGCTAGTCATAGATTTCTCCATCTGAAAATTGTGGCGTCTCATGGCTAGTGCAAAATTTCAGTGAAAAAGATCTGTTTCATAGCTGTTGTTCTTTCTCTTCGATTGAGTCGAAGCCTAAAACATAGTTACTAGCTATAATTAGGCAGTGAACTGTCTTAAAAATAAGGAGAAAATAATTTTCAAAGTTTGAACTGTAACTTTTAAAATAACATTAAACACGATTGGTTGGATTTTAGTGGTGTAGAAACATTTTTAGCTGTGGAGAGACCTTACAGCCACCACCAACCATCCCCATTACATTTCTCTCCCACTTAGCTTCTAACCAAACTTCAGAGTATCCTTCTCCTAAATACTCTGTTTGATTTTTCATTCTTGAGTAGATTCATTGACAACTTCATTAAGGTTATAAGTTCACTGATTTTGGGATATTTTTTGAAAATTTTAGTTATGTTGTTCTAAATCAACTTGTTGATTCAACAACAGCTTCAATATCTGGCCTATAAGTTCACTGATTCGACAACTTCAACGATTCTGATTTTTTTCTTTTATGTATGTCCGACAAGGATATGAGAAACAAACCACTGAAGGTTAGTTTTATTGATTCAAAATTTATGATAGATCATTACCAAGTTACATTTGAAAGATGTGTATGTCGCTAAGTAAGTAAATATTTGATCAGATGCAAGCATAATCATATAGAGATATAATCCAAAAGTCAATAGAGTGGGACTTCTAAAGCAATTAGGGGTTTTCAAGATTTTTAGCGCACATTAGATATTCTGCTGGCTCTGCCGTGTCTCGCCAGAGAAGATGACAGAAGTGAAAGTATTAACCCCACTTGCAACGGTCTCAACGCAGGAGCTGTTAAAAGTAGAGCCCCTTTGATGGCCCTATACCCAACAAGGGAACTACTCAGACATAACTTAACTTAACATGATCATTGGTTTTAAAAAGAAAGCAGTAAAATAAAAGAAAAGAGATGAATACAAACTTCTCTTATTGAAGAATAAGGTGGCGAGAAAGCTTCTCCACAAAGGCGAATAAAACTAAGAAAAATAAGCGGCTGAAAGTTATTCTTTGTCTAAAGCATGAAAGAGATATCTAAGAAAGACCTAAAAACATGTATTTATAGTCTTCAATCTCTTAGAGGCGTCTAGGGTTTACAGAAAAGAAGTCGGTGTAACTCTCAGGATCAAAACGGGCTTGTTGGGCTGAGATAGGTTGGCCGTGGGTATGTCCTCCTTGGCCGCGACGAGGCTGGTTCTTGGTCTGTCTTGTTTTTTACTTCAAGGCTTATCATCTGTCTTCAGTGCAAGGAGATGACTATCCGAGCTATGGTTTTGAAGAAGACACAGATGGTGAAGGATGTTATCTAGAACCACCAGACCTTGATCGAGATAACATAAGCCACAATATAGTTGGTATAGAGAGGATGACACTGACCAACAAAGCGACATAGGGGAAGCCTATGAAGAAGACTCTTGGCGAGAAGATATAGAATCTTAAATCAGTCTTGGAGAAAAAGATCACGAAGAGGAAACAAAACATGAGGGGTTCAATCTAGAAGAACAAGACCAGTACACGAAGCCGTACCATGAGAACATGATAAGAGAGTTTTTGGATCTCTTGGTTCAGTTAACCTTTGCACTATTGCGGGTAAAGGGTATCAGTCCAATGAGTGTGATTCAAACACTAGAAATGCATGAAACTACCTTAATCCAAGCAATCAAAAATGTGATGTTTTTAATTAAATAGAAGACTATGACAAATGATCAAACCAAATAAGCAAATAACTAAACAAAGACTGATCCAATAAGATAAAAGATAAGCCTCTATGTGTGATAATTAATTAGGGTGCATTCAATTTTAATCCAGGATGTTGAAGCAATCAAAAAGACATTTCATTTAGCTAAAAACTCTTAATCTCAATTAACTCACTCTCATGATGATAATTACCATGTTAATTAACTAATCAAGATCTAATTCTTATTAGTGAAAAGATTAATCAACAATAGAGGTGTCAAATTGGGCTCTGATCCGCGGGTTCGGCCCAAGTAAAACCGCAGTGGTGCGGGCTTAGGCTCCATAAAATTTGTCCAAATAAAATCGGCTTGGGGAACATCAGGCAAGACTTGGGAGATGTAGCAGCTTCATGACGTGGGTGAGTTACAGCAGCATTGGTCATGGCCAGACCGATGTTGTGGCCAGTGTAGAGATTTCCTTGTTCGGCTCCACCATTGGGCATGTATACATCAGGCAAGTCTTGGCCGATGTTGGTTTTTTAGTGCGTGAGAGAAGGATCAACATCGGTCAGAGTTTGGGTGATGTTATGGCTGATGTTCACTTCTTTGTCGGGCCCCAGCATCGGCCTAAGCACATCGGCCATAGCTTAGCTGATGGTCATATACATTTAGCCAAGAAACACTACTTCTTGTCCATTCTTCAAGTCTTTCCAAGCTCCATTTCATCCAAGTGCTACAAGCTGCTCCAAAGTACCTAGGTAGACTCTAAAACATGCAAAAAATACACTAGAACCTAATGCAAGACCTATCAAGACACAATTAAAACAAAAACACTAAGAAATCTATGAAAATGTATGCATGAGACACAAAGCAATAAGTAAAATGCATGCTAAAACAAGTGAATATATGATAATATCAGAACAAGCTATGGTATGAGGAAATGGACTTAACAATCAGTCTATAAAAGGCTGATCCGATTAATCATGAGTTTTGGAGCCATGAGGGTGAACCACAAGAAGACTATTGTGATGAAGCATAACTAGAAAAAGTAGAAGAGCCCAAGCAAAACCATTTCACCAACCAATCCAATCCATTGGAACATTCAACAGATGATGAAGGTGATTTTGAATCACACCACATCTATTTTTCAGATAACATCCAAGGACAAGAGGCTTAGCTTAGATGGGAGAGAGACAAAGAAGATTGGTTTCAAGCGAACCAAATACCTGAGGAGGAGAAGGCGTCTATTGCTGAAGAAACATCAACCGAGGATGCCTTTCAACATCGGGATCAAGACCCGAGCATTCAAATTCAGTATGATATACCAGATGCCACTTGGGAAGAGATGAAAAAGATATTGCGTGAATAGTTTGTGGAGGAGGCTGAAGTCAACTGACAAAGCTATGTGAAGGTTTATACAACTCCCGAACCAGGAAGGTGGATTTTAGCCACAAAGCCAATTCCAAAAGCTAAGCCAATGAAAGTGTTTCCAAACACTTCAGTAAAAAGGCAGAGATGACACCAATAGCCAAAGCAGAGAGTGGACAACCAAAGTTAGATCTTCAAACCATAGCTCACAAGCAAAGTTCAAATCCATTGCTTAAACCGCAAGTTAAGACAGATCAATGTAAGCCTTCTAAACTCTCTAAAGTAGATGACATGATCTGTTATAGATGGCATCAAAGAGGACATTTTGCTAAGTTATGCCCAGATAGAAAACAAGAAATTACTACGTCCTCAACTGAATCAGAAAAAAGTAGAAGCTAGAGAAGTAGAAAAAGATGAGTTGAATTCTGAAATTCCTGATTTTTGTTTAATGCACTTGTCTTTGCCAAAAGTTGTTGATGCAGGTCTAAAACAAGAAGTGGAGCACACAGTGGAAGTAGTTACCACGAGATAACCACTAGAGATGTTGAAGTTGGCATCAGAAACATCTTTCTTCAAGAAGAGCCACCAGATCACACGTTAACTCCACATGCCATGGCTCGAAAAGAACTTACCGAGAGTTCTGCTAAGGTAAATCCATTTATCCAACTTGTTTCTGATGATTCTAATTTTGTGATGTTGAATTTTCTGAGTACGGAAGAGTGCGAAGAAGATTTAGTCTCAATAAAAATATACTGATCCAATCGCTTATAAACTGCATGTGAATGAAAAATTAGAAGAAGTAGTGCAAACTGATTTATGTTCCTCTGTTTATAATAATTTTGTGAATGGTATTATGCGCCGATGAAGACAGTGGGGTGAAGGAGAAGAAAAGTTTAGCCTTTTCCAACAAGGAGGCTGAGCTACTATTGAAAAATTGTTTAGTCAAATGATTAGTAGAGAGATTAGTGCTATGAAGATAGATTAGTCTATTATAGTGAGCATTTGCCTTGGATTAAGCTTGTTTGAGGTTTGTTAGCACCACTAAGCCACTATTAGTCAGCCAAAGTCATTGACGTATGCCCAAGGTCCATGTCTCATCTTATAAGTTCTCAACCTTCAGTAGTTACTTTGTATATTCACATGCTTTGCATCACTGTGCTTTACATTCCAATCATAAGAACAACCATCTCCTCATCCTTAGAACTAAGCTAATAGGTTTTTTGCATCTAGATCCCGTAAGTCTTCTCAGTGGTTCGACCCTAACTTACATTTTGACATTGCCTTACACTTGGATTAGTTTAAGAGTGAGATTAGGAATTTCAAATTTGATTGCCTTTAGTTATTAGAACATCCATACGGGTTTATGTTTAGTTTTATTTTAAAACAAATTGTGTTATTGAGTCAGTCGTATCCTTTGTTCAGGGGTTAGATATAACATTACTCATACCTTGATAAGTGGACCAAAATAATTTCTATCCTAGGCGACGATAGAGTTAGATGTTATAAGTCTTGTAAGTGTGCATTTGACTACTCAATCCAGGACATAAAATTTATATAAAATCAATTATATTTATTAAGATATTTTTTATATATTAGTATTTTAATAATATATTAAAAAAATCTTGCAGCTTCAATCTCAGAATTTATATGTAGATTATGAGGTTTTACCGGTTTTGTTTTGAATCTGTATATGTCATGTTTAAAAACGTATTATTTGGTCAAACACTTATAAATTAATATACCAAAACCAACTAAAAATGTTGCAAATTAAACAAATGTTGTTTAATAAACATAATATTAATATGAAGATAAAATATTATTCATCATTTCTTTAAATCAATAAAATAATATATGTATATTTTTTTTATCATTTTCACTTTCATTATTGTTATATATGTGTTTTTTAAAGACAATAAAAGTAATAATTTTATAAGTTACTATTTTCTTTCTATAGTTTAACCAACACAAATTTCTATTTTGGTCTATTAATTTAAAAAACAAACTAATAAACACAACTCTTACTTTAAAATTAATAACAGTTTTTTAAATTTTGAAAACAAAAAATAAATGAATATGAAATAAATAAAATCACTCGAGATAGGTGAATTAAATATATTTTTACCAGTAAATTGGTTTTGGTAACTTTTAAAAGATTTCTCAATGATTATATCTGCCTCTTCCAATCAGAATGAATAATATTTTTCATCATGTTCATTTTTATTCTCAATATATCTGCATTTTCATTGATTATATCATTGATTATATCGTATTAAGGTTTTTTTTAATGATTATATTCAGTTTCATCATACTCATTATCACTTCATGCAATTACAAGTAAACAATAACCAATACATTTACATAATTTTTTTTTATAATAATAACAAATAGAACAATATAAAACTAAGAACTTCTATATTGATCTATGGCAATTCTAAGCCGAATATACAAAATGTACTTTTTTCGATCATTTTTGCACAATATATTACATGAGGTGATATGAAAATATGTTTTTTACATGGGACAAAAATTTGGATAAATGTAAATCATAATTATTAGTTATTTAAAATTTCATGTGGAAAGCCTTAAAATCAAGTAACTTCAATTTGTCTAAATAACATATATATATATATATAATAATAAATTAGTTTGTTAATAAAAATGGTGATAAAATTATTTCATCATAAGTAAAATTATCTTAATATTACGTTGGTTTTTTTTTGATAATGAAAATTTTAATAAATTTTTTATTTCTTTTTATTTTTTAACAGTAATATTAAAATTTGCATGGATTTTGGATCTTCGTATTAATACAACAAAGTCGGGTCTGTTTAACGGAGGTCGCCACCAGCAAGAATATATTCCACAGCAGCAAAGTTGGGAGTTCAGATTGGTTCCCTTCCGATTCGATATCTGGGATTACCTTTAACTACGAAGACACTTACAAGATAAGATTATGCTCCTCTACGCTTTCCTGGATATGTAAGCAACTATCTTATGCGGGCAGACTTCAACTCATTGCATCTGTTATAATGAGCATTTCCAATTTCTGAAATATGAAGTAGGCTTGGGTATTCGACGTTTGCGAGATGTCTCAAGGGTATTTGCTTTGAACCTTATTTGGCCATTATTCTCCCAGTCATGATCCCTCTGGGTTGCTTGGACAAAGCGCAATTTTTGAGGAACACGAGCTTTTGGGTGGCACCGGATAGCACAATTGGGTCTTGGATATGGAGAAATTTATTAATTGGGAAGAAGCTTCAATGTTCATTCAAAGCGTGGTCAGAGATGGAAACTCGATCTCATTTTGGCATGATAAATGGTTACCGGTGGGTCGTGTAATAGATATTATTGGATCATGGGGGCCTTGAATTCTGGGAATTCATATCAATGCTACAGCTAAAGATGCAATAGGACCAAATAGGTGGAGATTTTGTCGTATAAGACTTTGCTATCTTGATCCGCTATTCCAACAATTATGTGCACAAGGAGAATGGACGAGATTATTACTTGTGGCATCATGACCACTACGTATAAGGACTTATCCTCAATGCTCACTTGGGACCAGATTCGGGTTCATCACCCTCTAGTTCAGAGGTGGAGAGTTATTTGGTTTAATCAAGGCATCCCAAGATGCAAGTTTATTACTTGGCTGGCTGTGCAAAACAGATTTTCGACAGGAGATCGTATGCGTTAGTGGGGAGCAGAGCAAGCTTGTGTGCTTTGTAGAAAACGAGATGAATCAAGAGACCACCTCTTTTTTTGGCATGTTCATACTCCTTCAATGTATGGTTTGAGATTGCTGGGCAACGTGTTGGAAATCTTATATAAGACTCGGTGAGAGACTTATATGATTGAGAAAGAGATGGCTTGATGGGATCAACATGCTGGCTTTCACGCTCTCTCGTGTGGATCAGTGGATGGAGATGGTAAGACAAGGCTTGTTTCCACAAGACTTAAATCGAGATGGGATCTGTCAAGCTGGCTTTGATGCTCTCTCTTGAGGGATCGGTTAATGGTAGTGAAGTGGATCAAAGGCACCACTGAGGATCTCTGATACTTTAACACTTGGATCCGGTGAATCACACACACAAGAACAGAAGCAAAATAACTCTCAAGCACTCGCTAAGAGAAGAACTGCGTTATTTTATTGATCAAGGTAAAAAGTTTTGACTACCACAGCTGTGTGTGGGACTTTATAAATAGTCCGTCAGTTTTGAACCTGTTAGGTTCGACAAAAAGAAAAAGGACACAAAAGACTCAAAACTACATGACTTGTAAAAATAAACAAAAGAAATGGCAACACGTCTCATTTGGACACAAAAATGGAAAGTTCACTTAAACTAAAAAGAAAAATAACTTAACTACGTGCAGCCTTCTTTGGGCTTGAACCGACATTCTATGGCATTGTTTGCGAGTCTGGTACCACTAGGATACCTCCATATTACCTGCACAGATTGTACTAAATTGAAAATACCTGGTTATGGCCAGATGAGAGCTTAGTTGAAGCTGAGCTGTTTAAGACTTGTTCCGGTCCGAGAAAAAGCAACCAATACATGGTTTGGCTGATAAGCTCCAAATGCCTATTTTCATCATTTCTTCACCTTCTTTCACCATTTCTTCCATTGGTTCCATCTTTTCCACTCCAAATAAGCTCCCAAGCACCTCAATATCACTCCAAACATGCAAGACT
Source organism: Eutrema salsugineum (assembly GCF_000478725.1). Classification (NCBI taxonomy): domain Eukaryota; kingdom Viridiplantae; phylum Streptophyta; class Magnoliopsida; order Brassicales; family Brassicaceae; genus Eutrema; species Eutrema salsugineum. The sequence goes on along the minus strand of NW_006256686.1, from coordinate 1,283,766 downwards.
CCCTTGGACCTAATTCAAAGTCCTAAAACTCTAAAACAAAGACAAAACAAAAAGAATCTATCTAAAATGCATGCATGAGACTCTATTCTTGGACCAAAAATGCATCCTAAATATGCAATGATATGAATATATCAAGTGGAAACTTACTGGTCAGGGTTGTTTGGTGATAGTTAGTTGCGATCATAACAGTGACGTAGTCATACCTTCAAGCTCGAGTTCTAAAAGTTTTAGCTAGGATCTTTTAAATTACTTTTTAGCAATGTTTTGAATCGTTCATACCCCAGAGATAATTTTCCTGAAAACCCAGCGTCTCGTTTTAATAATATTACATCGATTTTTATTCAAGCTTTTTACGTTAAGTCTTATTTATTTTCCATCCAATTTTCTTAAGTTTTAGCATTAGGTCATTTTTAGTTTTTAGTCGATTCTTCTTTTCTCATGTAGTTTAGGATTTACGCTTTAGTGACACCCAAAACCCGTTTAAAATATTGATTAGTTCTAGACTTCCTTATTTCATTTTCTTTCAAAAGTTTTTGCACAAAAGATCCTCCTTCGCTGTGGATTCGATCTCTAAGTACTAGAATCTATTAGCTGTGCACTTGCGGCTTTTATTGATTCTGTTAGGCTAAAACTTGTTCTCGCACTCACACCACATCAAGTTTTTGGCGCCATTCCCGGGGAAGGCAAGTGCTTTCTCTTCCGAAAAATTCTAAGAAAGGTTAGTAAATCGACTCTAGAACACGTTTTCTACTTATTTTCGTTTTGGGTTCTCTTTGTTTCAGATTTTGAAGCAATGGATCCCATGAGCAGAAATCCCTACTATGAGAAAGGTTTCTACAACACTCCTATAGCCACCAGATGCAGAGGATAACAGTATATGTGCAATCTTCTCCACTCTGTTCAGAACCCTAATCCGAACCACCAGCTGAATGGACGTCGCGAGCCTCCTATGTACCGAGATGATCCCTACGTGCCTCCTTTTGTTAACCCTAGACCATATGTTCATCGCCAACCTCACCAAATCCTTCAGCAGGATAAGAACATCCAGATCAGTAACCGCTTGAAGCAACAATCAAGCAGTTCATCGATGCTCAAGTTGTCTCTAAGGCCGAACTTCATGAGAGAATTGATAGTATGTCAATACACTTCAATAAGAAGTTTTGAAGATCTCTTGCTCAGGTCAGGCCATTGAAACACAAGTAAACAAGGACGCTGAATTCATCCAAAGTAGACGACGTGGAAGGACGAGTTGGAGAGAACGAAATCAGCATCCGAAAAGCCAAAGGAAAAATCCGTACCTTAGGAATCAAGCTCGATGAGGCGGAAGAAACCATCAATGATAAATACAACCAGAACTACTTCAATGTAGACAAACTTTGTAGTATAGTGCACGAAGTTTGGGACAAAGCAAACAAGATAGACTCCACTGTAGACAAAATGGTCTTTGCATTTGATGAAGTTGAAGAAAAGGTTGAGAAGATCATTCAAGGACGTGAAGTATCAACCTTCGCACCTCTCAATAATGATCTTGACCTAGGAAATGAGCATATCAAGCCAGAAGATCCAGGAAACCACTTAGAAGACAAAGGAGAAGATGAATCAACCAAGTCACCTTTGAGACCTTTCCCCGCGTTCGCATCTCTTGTGACCACGGCCAACATCCCCTCAGCCGCGGTCATACAGGTTCCACCCGCAGCCACTGACCTATTGTGAGTTGTGAATGTAGATGAGTCTAGTGCAAGATTGCGTACACTTGCTTCTGAGGGCAGGGTGGTGATAATTGGAACTTGTAGGTTTAAATATAGTTACTCAAACTACTCATATCATTGTAGCATTTGAGGTATAAAACCAAATGGAGATTTCTAGGCACCCGGACTATGATGATCAATTCTTAATCCAAGTCTAATGAAATAGGTTGGTAACAAAGTGATCTAAAACATAAAAGAAACAAGAACAAGCAATAACTAAGAACTAGACAAGAAAAACAAACAAACGATATAGCTAAACCTCTAGATGTGATCATTGATCAGGGTGATTTCAATGCCTAATTCATGATCCTAAGCAAACAATGCAACACTTGCTATTCTTTAGTCTAGAATTCTAAATCAGATTAATTCACTCTCATGACAATAATCCTTTTGTTAATTACCTAATCAAGACTAATTCCCATTAGTGAATAAGCAATTAACAAGCATAAGGTTCCAAGCCTAATATGACCGAACAGCCTCTTTGTGCATTAAAATAAGAGCTAAGATAGAATGAATCTCATACAGAAAGAATAAACAAGCATCACATGATCTCAAATCCCATTCAACTTAGAACTCAAAGCAAGACAATTTCTTTCCCAATACAATGATCACTATATTAATCAGCATTCAAACCTAAATCTCATTAGTGGTAATGATGATCAATATGCATTAATAAACAGTCCTAACATGTCATTTATGCTTCAAACAAACATTCCCATGGCATTCAAAACATAAACCCTTAAGTTAGCTCATTCATGCATTTCATAAAACACTTTTGGTGCATGAAATGCATATGAATCCATATTTCGCTTTCTCAAGGAAATCTGGCATTAGGAGCAGCTAACTAAGAAAAGAAAATGAGAATCTAGAAACTAAACATCATAAATCAAACATCTAAGAACCCTAATCTACACACCTAGAAGCTTAAAAGAAGACTACTAACTAATCATGCTTAACACACCTAATCTTTTACAAGAGGTGATGTTAAACATGATTAATAAGATAGAAACGATGAAAAGAATGATAAGAAACAGCACTGATTAATTAAAAACGAGGTATCTCTTCACAATCTTTCACAAAAAAAGGCAAAGAAAATAATGGGAATGAAAGATGATCCAAAGATGTCTAGGGTTTTCTCCCTAAAAAGTATTTATACTAAGGGGATCTGGACCGGGTCAGCCCAGGAAAAACTGGGTACTGACCTGGATTCTTTGGGTCCTCGATGGTTTGCTGCGAGATGGTCTCCTTCTCTCCACCCGCAGCTCCAAATGTCACAGCCCCAAGCAATTGTACATGCGAGTCAGGTCTTCTCCTTCTCCACCCGCAGCTCCCATGTCGCAGCCCCAAGCGAATGTACCTGCGAGTCAGGTCTTCTCCTTCTCCACACGCAGCTCCCATGTTGCAGCATGGTCCTGGTGTTAAACACACGCTGCTGCGAATTGTTCAGTCATAGTCCCATCTTGCAGCATTTCATTTTTTCTCGGACCAGTTTGCATTTGAGGCACCATAACCTGCGGGGTACTGATGCAAATGACTCGAGACAAACTCCATGGGGAAGGCAGCGTAATTGCCTAGAATTTTTTCAAAAGAGTGCAAGTACATCCGAGGAGAGAAAGGCTTTCCAGTAAGCGATTCTTTGCATCAGATCAGAAGGTTCCGGTTTCTTGTTGCGGGACGGGTCTGTTCCTCGTTTGAGATATCTGCCAACTCATCATTTCAAATTAGATGATTCAAATCTTCCTGGAAAGATGACTCAAAGCTCTAAAATCTTTATGAAGGCCCCGGAAAGTGGATCGGAAGGGAAAGGCTTCGTCCTGGGTGATCTTTGAGGCGCATCGGATTGGGCCGGAATGGATGCGAGATATGTTCATCTTATGTTGGCCATAACTTTCAGCTCACTGCTCCAATTCTATTGACTCAAAGTGTTATGGAACCGTGGCTAAATATTCTTGATTTTTTTTAAGACACCGGATGCTGAATCTAACGAAAAGGGTTTCCGGTATCACGATCTTTGAAGTGTATCAACACCTGGGAAATTTGGCCAATCATCATATTCCGCGTTTGGCCGAGTCCTGATACCCGTGGTAAGGTTATTGACCGAGAAAAAGCGACCGATACATGGTTTGGTCGAGAAAAAGCGACCGACACATGGTTTGGCCCATAAGCTCCAAATGCCTATTTTCATCATTTCTTCAACTTCTTTCACCATTTCTTCCATTGGTTCCATCTTTTCCACTCCAAATATGCTCCCAAGCACCTGAATATCACTCCAAACATGCAAGACTTCCTTGGACCTAATTCAAAGTCCTTAAAACTCTAAAACAAAGACAAAACACAAAGAATCTATCTAAAATGCATGCATGAGACTTTATTCTTGGACCAAAAATGCATTCTAAATATGCAATGAAATGAATATATCAAGTGGAAACCTACTGGTCAGGGTCGTTTGGTGATAGTTAGTTGGGATCACGACAGTGACGTGGTCATACCTTCAAGCTCCAGTTCTAAAAGTTTTAGCTAGGATCTTTTAAATTACTTTTCAGCAAAGTTTTGAATCGTTCATACCCCAGAGATAATTTTCCTGAAAACCCAGCGTCTCGTTTTAATAATCTTACATCGATTTTCATTCAAGCTTTTTACGTTAAGTCTTATTTTTTTCCATCCAATTTTCTTAAGTTTTAGCATTAGGTCATTTTTAGTTTTTATTCGATTCTTTCTTTTCTCATTTAGTTTAGGATTTACGCTTTAGTGACACCCCAAAACCCGTTTAAAATATCGATTAGTTCTAGACTTTCTTATTTCAATTTCTTTCAAAAGTTTTTGCACAAAAGATCCTCCTTCGCTGTGGATTCGATCTCTAAGTACTAGAATCAATTAGCTGTGCACTTGCGACTTTTATTGATTCTGTTAGGGTAAAACTTGTTCTCGCACTCACACCACATCAAGTTTTTGGCACCATTGCCAGAGAAGGCAAGCGCTTTCTCTTCCGAAAAACAATAAGAAGGTTAGTAAATCAACTCTAAAACACGTTTTCTGCTTATTTTTGTTATTGGTTCTCTTTGTTTCAGATTTTGAAGCAATGGATCCCATGAACAGAAATTCCTACTACGAGAAAGGTTTCTACAACACTCCTATAGCCACCAGATGCAGAGGATAACAGTATATGTGCAATCTTCTCCACTCTGTTCAGAACCCTAATCCGAACCACCAGCTGAATGGACGTCACCGAGACGATCCCTACGCGCCTCCTATTGTTAACCCTAGACCATATGTTCATTGCCAACCTCACCAAATCCTTCAGCAGGATAAGAACATCCAGATCAGTAACCGCTTAAAGCCACAATCAAGCAGTTCATCGATGCTCAAGTTGTCTCTAAGGCCGAACTTCATGAGAGAATTGATAGTATGTCAATACACTTCAATAAAGAAGTTTTGAAGATCTCTTGCTCAGGTCAGGCCATTGAAACACAAGTAAACAAGGACGCTGAATTCATCGAAAAGAGAATAGACGACGTGGAAGGACGAGTTGGAGAGAACGAAATCAGCATCCGAAAAGCCAAAGGAAAAATCGTACCTTAGGAATCAAGCTCGATGAGGCGGAAGAAACCATCAATGATAACAACAACCAGAACTACTTCAATGTAGACAAACTTTGTAGTATAGTGCACGAAGTTTGGGACAAAGCAAACAAGATAGACTCCACTGTAGACAAAATGGTCTTTGCATTTGATGAAGTTGAAGAAAAGGTTGAGAAGATCATTCAAGGACGTGAAGTATCAACCTTCGCACCTCTCAATAATGATCTTGACCTAGGAAATGAGCATATCGAGCCAGCCTTAATTTTGTAAGTTTTTTTAAAAAGTTTTTTTCATTATAATTTATATTCCTGTTTAAATTTAAATCCTTATATAGATATAATTAGGGGGATTAGTTAGATTCTGAATTTAGATAGGCCCGGAATTTAGAAATAGATTATATAATTAATAATTATAATTAATTTAATTTTGTAAATTATTCAGATGGCTCCCCGGACCAAGAGGTTCCACTACCGGGAGATAGTTGATCCGGATGCTACCGCTCCGTCCACCTCAGCTACGGGGTCTGCCATCTCGAAGTCCTCAGGAACACAACGTACGGTTTCGCAACAGGTCGTTGTACCACAGCCTACACCGCCTCCACCACCACCAGCAAAACCAGCAGCACCAGCACCAGCCGCAGCCTCGATACAGCCTGAACTGTATGCCCAATTTACGGTTGAGGATCTTCTACGACAATGGGGTCGTGGGAGTATGAAGAAACTCGATCCGGATCGAGTCCCGGAGACGTTTTGGTATGATTTTTGTTTTTTTTCACAAATTTTTATTTAAAAGATATATATTTATAATAATTGAAATATCTAACCAAATTTTTTTTAAATGACAAGGTTTACGACCGATAACGCAGTCGGTCGTAACGTTTCCGACATCATCAAGGGGTTCTTCGTACAACCCCGTACCAGGTGGAAGAAGCTGGATCAGACAACTATTGACACTTGGTTCAAGTGTTTCGCGGTAAGTTATTTAAAATTACGATTTATATTATTATTTTTTATTTTTTACAATAATTACTAACTCTTTTTTTTTTTAGCAAAACTGGCATTGGGAAACTTCCGCACACGAACGTGTGAAGACGGCCTTCAAAGAGAAGGTCAAGTACCGGCTCAACAATACCGTTTCCGACTGGAAGCGGAAGTGGGAGGGTCTGTGCACCATTGGTTGACCCCGCACAATCAGACTATTGCCGCCAAGTTTTCTACATCCAGGTATTTTTGTAAATTAAATTAAAATGTGTTTAATTTATAATACTATATAGGTTTAATTACAAATCTAACTACTATATTTTTCAGGAACGCTACTGACGATGCGGGAAATCCAAAGAACGTCCCGCACACTTCCGGCCAGATTCCTTTCGTCGGGAGACGACTTATGATGGTAAGTTTTTATAATGAGTTTTTGTTTTCAATAAACCTTATTTGTCTTATTAATAATTTCAAATTGATTTTGTAGGTCGAAGAAAACGGGGGAGAACTTCCTCCGATGATGAAGGTCTTCGCCGAGACCAAAAGAAGAAGAACGGTGAATTCACAAATCCTTGGGCGGAGGAGATCTACAACGCCGCCTGTGCGGGGATCGAGGAGCGGCAGACGTAGCTCACACAGCAGGCGCCTCCGACGTCTCCCGGAGGTAGCTCGGTCCAGTCCACCCCGACATTGACGGTGGCGGAGATGGACCAGATATTCGAAGAGGTAAGTTTAATTTACTTTATTTTTTCTATTTAGTATGATTTTAACTATATATTATACTGTTTTACATAAGTTTTCTACATTTTTTCAGGTTGCCCCTCGGAAGAAGGGCCGGGTTTTAGGGATGGAATCCATCCGTGATACCCCAGTCGCTACGGCAACTGGTCATGTCCGGGCAGAGGATCCAGTCGTTATCCGCCAGGAGCTCCATCAGATGCAGACGCAGTATGAGAACAAGATCGACCAGTTGTACGGTCTCTTCGAGATTATGGGGGCCGACAACCCATTGCTCCAGGCTCAGTTGGACAGGTTGCGGGCAGCTGGAGTCGTCAAAACATTTTCTTCATCCTCTAGGAGGCAACCACCGGTGCAGACGGACGAGGAGATGTTCTGGTCTCTCGGGGTTGATCCTCCTAGAGCCGGGGATCAGGCGCCGGAAGCCTCCAACCGAAAAGACGGCAAGGAAACTGTGGAGCAAGATGGGGATCCGGAGCGGGACGATGCGGGGATAGACGACATTAGTTTAGAGTTAGATCTTTGATAGGTTTTTTTGTAATTATTATAATTTTTTTTTTATTTTGAATTTTAATTAAATTTAAGTTTAAATTTATTTCTTTTTTAATTAAAATTTTAATTTGGATTAAATAATTTTTTATTTCATTTATAAAAAAAAGTCATATAATTGTCGTAATATATTTATTATTTATTAAATAAATGTCGTAAAATCGTCGTAAACCATACGACCATATATTCGTCGTAAACCATACAACCATATATTCGTCGTATAGTATACGACGTATTGTTCGATGAATATACGTCACTGTTTTACGACGGTTTTATGTCGAAAAGAAAAAAAATTAATGAATTACGACGAAATATACGTCATATATTATACAACGAACATACATCGGTGTTTAACGACGACTTTATGACGGTTATGCTGAGAATCAAATCGTGGCAAATCGATGTAACCATTACGATGCTTTTATGACGTTCACTTTACGTCGATGTTATGACGATTTATAACCGTCCTAGATTGTACGATGATTTTATGACGAAATATCGTTTATGACGATTTCCAAACCGTCGCTAGTTCGTCGTAATAGAGCCTTTACAGCGAATTTACGATGGTTTCGACCGTTGTAAAACGGTGTTTTTCTTGTAGTGATAAAATATTTAAAGTTGCTGGAAGTTAAAGAAAACATGGAAGAAGAACGAAGACCAGAGTCGCAGATGGAGGCGCGATGATGCTCTCCTCAACAGCTCCTCTTCGAAGACGGCGGCCTCCCTAGGGTTTCACACGAAAATATCTCTCTCTTTCTAAGTCAGTCATCTCTTTTCTGTCTCTCCCTTTAGAATGACCTAAAGAGGGTATTTATGGCCTCTAGAGTGGTCCTGCACACTTAGAGCTTCAAAAATAATAAAAGGAATCGACTTGGGCTTTAATTAGGTCGTCTGGGAAGTGAACGACTACTGGCTGCGATCGCGGTGCTCCTACCCGTAGGGAAACATGCTTTGGCCGCGGTCCTGGCCAACATCCTCCTTCGAGACTGCAGTTTCTATCTTTATTGTATCAGGGATATCTAATGATCTAACCGTTGGATTGTCTCCAAACCAAGTGAATTAGAAAGCTGGTTTTACTTTCTATGTTGTCTCAAAGTTTGGGGGTGATCAGACGGTGAGAAGGGCTTCATCGCTTGGCATACTTCTGAGGGTCTGCATCTATCCAAAATTGCTTATTTGTTCAAAATTGCATATATTTTGCCCAAGTTTCCTGAAAAGTCTTTTGAAACTCTAAAAAATTGAAATTTTTTTAATAACCATTGAAAACAAAGTTAAAACACCTGCATAAGACATCATTATGATCCATAAAAGTGGTCAAAATAGGGTGTTATCAACTCCTCCAGACTTAAACCTTTGTTTGTCCTCAAACAAACTCAGATCAAGCCAGGAAATAATTTTAAAAATCGCAGGAACTAAAAAATATCTCAGTGACCCTCCTTCTAAACCATAACTTATCGTGGAACTTCTATTTGGATCTCTAGAAAATTTTCACCAAAATATAATCGAAACTAGTCCGTTAATCCGTCATGCGAAAATCTACACACTTAGATCTAACTTCCAGTCAACTAGCTCTCTACATTAAGTATATTGTGAATTCTCATCAAAGACATTATTCAGGGTAGACGGAGTTTGGCATTAAGGGCTATTTAAGTGGTGGAGTTTAAGTGTTTCAGGTTACCTGAAGATCTGGAGGATGCAAGATATTATGCAAAACCGCAAGAGAGAGTGGACCTGTTGATGTCCGCAGTTTTCAGTCACTTCTCCTTGCCAAATGTTGTCGCATAATTCTTTCCTCTTTTGTTGAAAAACAGTTGTTCCCCCAGACTTAGATCTTTTCCGAGAATCAGAGAGATAATCTCTAAAACTCCATATAATCGGACTCTAGCTTGCCTCAAAGATAAAATCCGATCCTCTTAGACTGTTTAAGGTTTAAAATTTCCTTTCCCTTTCTTCTTTTTCTTTTCTTCTCTTTTTCGGATTTTTTTTTTTTATGAAAGGGGGAAACAACCTTATATTAAGAGAGAGAGAGTCTAAGAGATGAAATTGTACCGAGATTTTGAAGTTTTTCCAAGGCCGACTGAGTTTTCCCTTTTTGTTGAATCATTCCAATGAAATCGCAGGTCTCCGTCTTCAGTGGCTGAAAACCACGTTGATCCTCTTCCTCTCCGACGTTTTTGCACATATATGCATGTAGGACAATGAGAAACAAGAGTGCATGTGGTTGGAAAGAGGTTAGTTTGGTGGAGAACTAGCTAAAGATGAACTAGCCATTCAGGATCAACAAAGAGTGGTAAAAGGATAAAAGAGTCATGAATGTATGATTCGTTTCTCTGATCTAATGCTTTAAAGAGAAAATTAAGTCAAAATTAAGTCCAGATAAAATGAGCTAGTATATTCTGTTAGAAAGAATCTCCATGAGTAGAAGTCCTCTGGTGGGAGTTCGTAATGCAAGTATTCTAGCTACTGCCTAGTGTAGGCCAAAAATTACAAAAAAGCAAAAAACGAGGAAATAGCGTGAAGCACACTGGTCTAATTAATTACAGTATTGTTTATTAATGTTCCTGGTTTGAAACTTTTTGAAAAACATTTTGAAAAAATTTTGAAAAAAATTTTGAAAAACATTTATATGTCCAAAACAAACTCAAAATAAATCAAATTTCGTCAGTAACGGATGAACATCCTCCCCAGACTTATATCACACTGTCCTCAGTGTGATAAATTTGGAAAGAATGGTAAAGAAAATAGAAATTGAAATGCCTAAGTGTACTTATCGTGCCGGAGAATGCGTTTCGTCTTTTGTATTTGTTCTTCCTTATTAAAAACCTGAAATTAAATGAAACAAAAACAAAGCAATGGAAATAGAAAATGAAGGTCAAAAGGAAATAAATAAAATAGCAAGCGGGTTGCCTCCCATTAAGCACTTGTTTTAAGTCGTTAGCTTGACATTGTTGCTCGATTAGACTTATCCAGGGTCGTGACACTCCTTGATCTCTTTCTTGGCCGATGATGGATCAATCAAAAGAATCACTTCTCTTTCGTCTTCTCTTTCTTCAGCCAGATATGGCTTGACGCGTTGTCCATTTACTGTAAATGAGTTTCCGGTTTTGTCCCATAAGACAATGGCTCCATATGGTTTGACTTCCTTTATAGTGAAGGGTCTGGACCATCTTGAACGTAGTTTTCCTGGGAAAAGCTTAAGACGAGAATTGAAAAGAATAACTTTATAATTAGGAGTAAAAGTTCGATGAATAATCTTCTTATGATGATATGCTTTAGTCTTCTCCTTGTAGATCTTTGATTTTCGTAAGCATTGTGTCAGATTTCTTCTAACTCGTGAAGTTGAAGTAGTCTTCGTTCTCCGGCTGTTTTCAAGTTCATGTTCATCTCCTTAATAGCCCATTGCGCTTTATACTCGAGTTCTACTGGAAGGTGACATGCTTTTCCGTAAACTTGATTGAATGGTGTTGTTCCTAACGGCGTCTTGAAAGCCATTCGATACGCCCATAATACGTCGTCAAGTTTTGTAGACCAATCCTTGCGATGAACTGCAGCTGTTTTCTGCAAAATCGACTTGATTTCTCTGTTTGAGATTCTACTTGACCACTAGTTTGGGGATGATATGGAGAAACAACTTTATGCGTAACTCCATTCTTTCTTAGAAGATTTTCGAAAACCTTGTTGATGAAATGCGATCCTCCATCGCTTATCCCAATTCTAGGAGCTCCAAAACGCCGGAATATTACAGATTTAAAAAGCTTCATGACGATTTTTGCATCATTGGTGGGACTAGCGACTGCTTCCACCCACTTCGCTATGGCATAGATGTTTTCTTCTGGAAAACTATCATTTAAAGGCAATCTTTCCTCAACTCGAATTCGTGAAAGATGGTCTGCAACTCCATTATATGCTCCTTTCCGATCACGAATTTTGATGTTGAATTCTTGCAGTATGAGGATCCATCTTATCAATCTTGGTTTAGCGTCTTTCTTAGACATTAAATACTTAATTGCCTTATGATTCAGTATGAACTAGATATAACCTTAGATCCTACGAGATAAGAACAAAATTTCTCAAATGCAAATACAACAGCTAGATGTTCTTTCTCTGTTGTCGCATAATTGCATTGAGCTTCGTCTAGAGTTCTGCTTGCGTAGTAGATTACGTGCAGTTTCTTATCTTTTTGTTGGCCAAGCACTGCTCCGACTTCATAGTCACTTGCATCGCACATGATTTCGAATGGGAGTTCCCAATCAGGTGCTTGCACGACAAGAGCGGAGACAAGGGCTTCTTTGATTTAATAAAATGCAGCTAAGCACTCATCATCGAACTTGAAGTTTGTTTCCTTGCAAAGCAAACGCGTACGAGGTCTAGCTATTTGAGGAAAATATTTTATGAAACGCCTATAGAATCCTGTGTGTCCTAAGAAACTACGAATTCCTTTCACATTTGTAGGGGGTTGTAGGCTTGTCATGACATTATTTTTGCTTTGTCAACTTCAATTCCTTTTCCCGAAATTCTTTGTCCAAGCACGATTCCGTCACGTACCATGAAGTGACATTTTTCCCAATTTAATACTAAGTGCTTATCTTCACATCTTTGCAGAAATTTACCAGGGTTGGCTAGGCATTTTTCAAAAGAAGATCCATAGACCAAGAAATCGTCCATGAATACTTCCATGAAATCTTCTATAAAGTCTGTGAAGATTGACATCATGCATCGCTGGAAGGTAGCAGGTGCATTACACAATCCAAAAGGCATTCGTCGATAAGAGAACGTGCCATATGGAAAGGTAAATGTTGTTTTTTCTTGATCCTCCGGTCGAATAGGAATTTGGAAAAATCAGGAGTATCCATCAAGGAAGCAATAGTAGGGGTGATTAGCTAACCTTTCTAGCATTTGATCTATGAAGAGAAGTGGAAAATGATCTTTCCTAGTTGCTGCGTTCAGTTTCCGGTAATCGATGCACATACGATGTCCAGTTACTGTTCTTGTAGCGATCAATTTATCTTTATCGTTTTAATGACAGTGACTCCTCCTTTCTTTGGGACAACATGAACTGGGCTAACCCAAGTACTGTCTGAGATAGGAAATATTATTCCAGTTTCTAAACGCTTCATAATCTCCTTCTTGACTACTCCATGAGATTAGGGTTTAGTCTCCTTTGACTTTCGATTGAGTTTTTAGCATTATCCTCTAGATTAATCTTGTGCATACAAAGATCTGGAGAGATTCCAGGTATGTCATCAAGTGAATATCCTATGGCTTTTCTATGCTTTCACAGTTCAGACAACATCATTGTGATTTCTTCTTCCGTTAAACTAGAGTTTATAATGACATGGTAAGTTGAATTTGGTCCAAGGAAAGCGTACTTATGTCCGACGGGAAGAGGTTTAAGCTCGACTTTAGGGGCTTTAAGCTCACTCCAAGGATCATTTATTTCTGCAGGAGTGTCCTTAGGAGGTATAGGAATGTTTGTTTGATCCTTAAGATCTAGATAGTGAAAAGGCTTTCTATAGGTTTCGGACTTATCAAGCATACACGCTCATTCACTTGAAATTTCTTCAAGGAAATTGCGTTCGTCTTTTGTGGTCTAAAGCGTGACACTTAAAGGGTCCTCGAGAAGCAGATTTTCATAGACTTCCTCAATAATTCCGTCTAACTCATCAATCCAACAAATTTTGTCATCCAAAGTTGGTTAATCGAAACTTTTGTTCATGTCAAATTGCATAACTAGACCGGCTATATGAAGGTCAATTTTTCCTTCCGGGACATTGATTATGGCTCCAGCTGTAGATAGGAATGGTCGTCCAAGAATAAGGGGATCCTTAGGTTCTCTTTCTAGTTCTAGAACTACAAAATCAGTTGGTATGGAACATTTTTTGATTTCGACATGAACATCTATTAGGATACCTACGGGTTGTCTAACAGAACGATCAGCTAATACTAAAGAAATTTTAGTGAGCTGGAAAGTGTGATGTCCTAAACATTTTGCAACTGAAAGAGGCATCACGTTTATGCTATATCCTAAATCACAGAGAGCACGCTCAAAAGCCATATTATTGATTCATAGATAGACACACGAAATTCCCTTTGAAAAATCCCTTTAAATCCAACTGGAAAACTTATCAAACATTTTGTAAACAAGCATCATAGAGTATTTAAAGTTGCTGGAAATTAAAGAAAACATGGAAGAAGAACGAAGAACAGAGTCACAGATGGAGGCACGATGATGCTCTCCTCGATGGCTCCTCTACAAAGACGGCGGCTTCCCTAGGGTTTCACATGTAAATCTCTCTCTCTCTTTCTAAGTCTGTCGTCTCTTTTCTGTGTTCCCTTTAGAATGACCTAAAGATGGTATTTATGGCCTCTGGAGTTATCATGGACACTTAGGGCTTCAAAAATAACAAAGAAAATCGACTTAGGCTTAAATTCGGATGTCTGGGAAGTGAACGACTACTGGCCGCGGTCCCGATGCTCCTACCCATGGGGAAACATGTTTTGGCCGTGGTCCCGGCCAACATCCTCCTTCGAGACTGCATTTTCTGTCTTTATTGTATTGGGGGTATCTGAAGATCTAACCGTTGGATTGTCTCCAAACCAAGTGCATTAGAAATCTCATTGTATCCTATATGTTGTCTCAAATTGTGGGGGTGATCAGATGGTGAGAAAATTTTCATCGCTTGCCATACTTCTTACGGTCTGCATTTATCCAAATGGCATATCTTATACCCAAGTTTCCTGAACAGTCTTTTGAAACTCTAAAACATTGAAAACACTTTTAAACCCATTGAAAACAGAGTTAAAACACATGAATAAGACATCATTATGATCCATAAAAGTGGTAAAAATACGGTGTTATCAGTAGCCTATGACATTCCTTTGAGGATAGGAGACTGCATTGTTCCTGTCGATTTTTACATTGTCAAGAGCAAAGATGATTCACATCCGATCATTCTATGGTGGTCTTTCCAAACAACTGCCAGAGACATCATTGGTTGGCCAAACCGGAGGATCTCATTTGCTAATGTTGATAAGGATAACTTCTTGAATGATGTTCCTTTTAACAGCAGAGCTGGAAACGTCTTGCAACAGAGGTGTTTGAAGCAGAACTTTGAAATGACGAAGAACCTGCAAGGCAGAACAAGGTGATTTAAAAAAAGACTTGTCTTAGGACAAGGTCTTCATCAGACTAAGCCACATCCAATATCAAGTCGAGCTAAACGACTTAAAACAAAAGCGTTTAATGAGACACAACCCATTTAGGTATTGTTTTTATTGAGGATTTTCATTATTTTTCGATTGATCTTTTTCTAATTCTTAATTTTAAGTGTTTCTTAAAAATGAAAAAGCCAAAAAATAAAAAACCAAAAAAACTAAAAAAAAAAGAATTGGTTCCCAACAGCTCGGCCTAGCAGGAACGAAGGAGAAGCAGGATTGTGCCATATTTAAGCCCCACGGTCACATGTGTCCGGACCGTGGCCAACCATACCTCGACCACGGTGCGGTACTCGTTGCCGCAGCCAAACATGCTCTACCCGCGGTCGTGTGAGTCCGGACCGCGGCCACTGGTCGTTACAAATGACCTCTAACCCAATTTCATCCATTCTACCTCACCATGACTCATTTCACCTTATCCACCACTTCCCACCACATCTTCTCGCATATTTCCGCATCTTCTCGCATCTTCCCGCATCGATCAGGTTCATTTCCATCAGCATCCCAGTTCAAAGTTCATGCATCATTCGTCCACCACAGCATCATTTGCATCATCAACACCATTCCCTAATGCATTCCTACAGAATCTGCATCATACATTAAGTACCGCGTCCAGGTAAGTTCTGAAACACCCCATCCCGGACTCTAAGTCTGTAGAGATTGTTCCCGGTCGGACCACTATATGGCTCTGACCCCATCAGTCCATTTTTAGGGTCAAGTCCTTTAATTAATCTGTATGCGATATGTGTATTCTGAGATTCACGTAGTTAGAGTCAATAGGCAGTAAACAAAAAAGAGAACAGATATTTTATTGATATAATAAGGATTCAATACAACTTAAGAGTCTGCATATAAGCTATTATAAGTCTGTTTATCCTAGCTATATGTTCTGTTAGACCACCCATCTTCCCTGGCTAAACGGTCCACGTGCCTAAGCCTTTTCCTTCCCACAATCATCGCTACCTTAGAGACTCGCGGTCGTTTTGCCCTTGCTGCGCCGCACTCTCTTCCTTTCTTTTTGCCGCGACCCGCCCCAGTCACTCCGCACGGTTCCCTTTCCACTGGACACTCGGTCACTCCCTTTATACTCTCGGTTCTGTTGTAATTTGGGCAGAGTTTCTCCCCTTAGTGGTGCGTGCGTAAAAATGCGGACAAAGGGTCTTATTTATAGTTTTTTCCCTCTTGTAACCGCCATATGCGAACAGGTGCGTGTTGGGCCGAACAGGTTCGTTGTTTGGAGAATAGGCTTCGGAACCCTTCGGCCATAACCGCCCATAACTGCCCAGCCCAGCTAGTTCAACTCCCACTCAACTGAACCCAGCTACCGATCACTTATCCTAGCTAAACTAAGCTTAGCTCAGCTGTCCAGCTAAATTTAGCTCCGCACAGCTTATTAAACTTCTTCTGTCTATCTTTTCGGTCTTCCCTTTCTTTTTCCCTGCTAAGTCTAAGACCAATGAACTTAGCCGATTACTTTGGACTTTGGACCGAGTCTTTGCTTAGTCTCTCGCCCCTTCTTTCCCATTTCTCGGACATGGTTCGTCTCGGTGATCCTATTGCGGATCGAGGACCTTACAAGTCTCCCCCCTTTGAAAGGTATTCGCCCTCAAATCTGGACTAAGGGGTAGAACCTTGTTCCATTCTTCAAACCACTCGGGATAATCAGCCTTCATCCGATACTCTATTTCCCAAGTTTTTTCTTTGACACCGTTACTTTCCCAAACGACTTTGACCATCAGAATCAGTTTTTTTCCTTGCTGTTTTTTCCATCTTATTAATGATCTAAACTGGTCTAGTCTGAACGGGTAGATTCCCTTTAAGGTCCGAAGGGATCTTGGCCAAGACTTTATCTTGATCCGAACTGGTCTAGTCTCAACGGTTAGATTCCTTAGTTTTGATACATGGAAAATGTTGTGGAACGCTTCTATCTCCGGTGGTAAGTCCAACTTGTATGCGACTGCCCCAACCCTTTCCAAAATCCGGAATTGTCCTATGTACCTGCGTGAGGGTGTCAAGTTTTACCCTTAAATAAAAACAAATGAAAGCCGCAAGTGCACAGCTAATCAGTTGTAGTATTTAGGGATCGAATCCACAGAGATTTGTGTGCCTGGTATTCTTCTACGATTTCTAACTTTATGTCTAGACTAGATTGGTTTTAGAAGTTGGTTGTTTGTCACTGATTAAACTAAAACAAAAGAAAGCAAATAAATCTATCTTAGAAAGCAAGTAGAAAAATCGAATGAAAAGCAAATGAAGCAAGAATAATATCGAACTAAACTAAATAAAATGCAGATCTAAATAAGCAAGTAAAAATCGATTGGTTTGTAAACTATGGCTAAAAACGCTGAGCTTTCGGGAACTTTACAGGGATCATAATCGGTTTTAACACGAGGGATGATAGATTGGGATTGACGGATATCAAAATATAGGGTTCTAGAGCTAGAGTACGGCGGTATGACTACGTCACTGTCGTGAACATAACCAACTGTTTCTAGCAACCCTGACCAGTAGGTTTCCACTCTGGTCCTGGAAGGAAGAGAACGCAAGAGCTGCACAAGACTCGTCAGTACTCACGATCTCGCTGCAGGTAGGTTTCCACTCCTACGGAAAAATCGTCTGTTTCATTCTAGGTCTGATACTTAATGAAAAGTTTCGCAACACTAACTATCTAGATCAGATACTAGGTGATCAATCAAGCATACATGCAATAAGAACGAGAATAAACAGAGAACAAAGTTAAAATCCCAGATCTATAAACCTAGATGTCTTAATTGATTATGAAAGCCCCTTTCGGGAACCCTAAGCCCAACTCGGGATCTACTCAGACATGGCTGAGGTCGACATCATCATTGCTTTTAATAAAAGTAATTCAAAAACAGTAAAGAAAAGAGATGAAAGAAAGCTTCTCTATTGAAGAAATCAGACTTGAACAATCTTATATAGAAATCGCATAAAACGGCTAAAGGAAAAGGGTTTCTGTAAAAGTATGATGGTGGCGTCTAAAAACGACATAAATGACAAGTATTTATAGTCTTTAATACTCCATGGTCTCTAGGATTCCGGAATTGAGGCTGAGAATGACTTTGGGCTTCAGAAATATGGGCTTTTAATCGGAGTTGGCCGGCCGCGGTCGGGAGTAACGTGACTGCGGGAAATAGGTGGTTGGCCGCAGTCCGGAAGCTTGTGACCGCGGGAAATTGGTGGTTGTCTGCGGTCGGGAAGCTTGTGACCACGGTAAATAGGCTTGTGGCCGCAGTCGCGTGACCTGCTGGCCGTCTTCGAGTGGCTCCGCGGCTAATGGAATATCTTGAGATCTAACCGTTGGAATGTCTCCAAACCAAGTGCATTTGAAAGGTGCTTGATTCTTCTATACGTTGTCCAATTTTGAGGGTGATCAGACGCTGAGAAGGTCTTCGTCTCTCTATGAGAGTTCTGACAGTCTGCATTTATCCAAAAGAGTCTTTTTGTTCCAATTTGTGCCTCTTTATCCCAAATTACCTGAAAAGTCTTTTATAATCCGAAAACATTGAAATCTTTTGAATACCTTTGAAAATGGAGTAAAAACAACTGTAAAAGACATTAAAGTAATCCATAAAAATGGTCAAAATCCGGTGTTATCAGTCTCCTTCATTTTTATCCTTAGGAACTTGATTATTTCCGTGGTTTCGTCCACAATGGCCGGCCCAATCGCACTTCGCTCCCCCACTTGGGTCCAACAAAGCGGTGTTCGGTACGGCCGCCCATATAAGGCTTCATATGGAGACATTCCAATGCTGGCTTTGTAACTGTTGTTGTAGGCGAATTCGGCTAAGGGTAAATACTTTTCCCATGAACCGCATCCAGAACGCAAGCCAGAAGCATATCCTCGAGAATTTGTATGGTCCGTTTTGACTGCCCGTCTGCCTGTGGGTGGTAAGCCGTGGTCTTGTTCACTCTCGTTCCTAAGGCCTTTTGGAAATCCCTCTAGAAGAGACGTGAACCGCGATTCCCGGTCTGAGAATATGCTTGCCAGAACATCATGCAAACGGACTATCTCGTCTAGATACCTACCCACAATTTGTTCAACACCATCCATCTTCTTGATCGCGATGAAGTGAGCTAACTTAGTTAATCGATCCAACACAACCCAGACCGCATCCTGTCCTGTCCTTGTCCAGGGAAAACCAGTCACGAAATCCATTGTTACATGATCCCATTTCCATTCCGGAATGGGTAAACTTTGTAACAACCCATTCAAAACTTGATGTTCCGCCTTTACCAGTTGACAAGTAGGACATCTTGCCACCCACTCAGCCACGTCCCTTTTCATTTATTTCCTCAAAGTGAACTCTTGAAAAGTGAACTCATTTCGAAGAAAATATTGGTACGTTCGCAAGGAATGCAGAAGATATGGCAGGGATAAGCATCAACCTAATATTTCACGAGCTAAAAGTTGATCCAAATTTCAACCAACTTTCAAGCCGATTAAGAAGAAAAGGAGGAAGCTCGGCCCTGAACGAGCCAAAGCAGTCAACGGCGAAGTGGACAGGTTGCTCAAGGTCGGATCGATAGTGATATGTTCATAAAACGACTCATTTAGTATGCCTTTTTAGTCCAAGAATAGAATCTAATGCATGCATGTTAGATAGATTCATTGTGTTTCATCTTTGTTTTAGAGTTTTAGGATTTTGCATTAGGTCCAAGTGAGTGTTGCATTGTTTGGAGTGTCAAACATGTATTTTGGAGGTTACTTGGAGTGAAAGAGGTTAAACCAGGTGAAGAAATGGTGAAAGAAGGATATCAATGGTGAAAATGGTGTTTTGGAGTTATCGGCCGCAGGAAGAAATTTCTTACTTGGCCAAAAATGCTTACTGGGTAGCTTCTGTCGAGCAAAACCTGTACCGCGATACGTGTGCATCGGCCAAAATTCCTGATCGCGGGTACGTTCCAATGATAACCTGATACGAAGCCTTTCCGAGGTGATTCAGCTTCCAGTGTCTTCATCAATATTTGAAATCATTGAGTCTAGTTTACAGAACAATTTGAATCACCTGATTTGGAGCAGTGAGTTGAAATTTATTACAATCGGGAGAAGGACATGTCTCGGAACCATTTCCTGATCATTCCGGTACGACTCAAAGATCGACCGTCCGAGAGACTTTTTCCTCCCCGGATGCAATCGGAATCTTCACCAAAGTTCGAGCTGGTTGAATCATATATCCTGTAGACTTGGTCTTGAGTCATTTGGATCACTCGCCTGGAAGTTAGATGAGTTCAGATGCACATATATCATCTCGGGTTCAATTTGTACTTGGTGCAAATTTCTGCTAAGTGTTTGAGGAGGCCACGAGAACAATGCCATGACAACATTCAAGGCGTGGTAAGATATTGTTTCATATGGTGGAAGACATGGGTACTTGCCACAGCAAAATACTTAGGCGTGTCAAGCTTGTTTCCACAAGAGAATCCATTCAGTGATTGACACGGCTTAATTGCCACGGCTTGCACGAAAAGAACCAGGAGACTGTTCTATGATTCCACAGCTTCACTGCCACGACTTTCAATCAGGCATGGCCAACTCCCCAATTTGTGCTGTAAATCATTTGGCGTTTGCCACGGCTCACTTGCCACGGGAAAATGCTTGCCATGGCAATGCGTGTTCTTGATCTGTGAACCTAGATTTCATTGCCACGGCAAGACTGCCACGGCAAGAACAAGCTGGACTTAGGCGTGGAACACTCACCAAGACCCAAGAAAACCGGGTCAGGACCCGGTTTGTCTTGGGCTGACCCGGTTCGTTTACCTTCTCTATAAATTGGGACTTAAAACCCTACTTATCTTTTATCCTCTTTTGGAACTTGCCTCTTTTGTGAGAACACATCTTGCAAAGGATCTAGTGTGTTAATTATGATTAGTGTGTAGACTTTTCATAAGTTTCTAGATATGTAGATTAGGGTGCATAGGTATTAGATTAGGGAATTTTGGAGTTAGATCATGCATTTTCCTTTCTCTAATTAGCTTTTCCTAATGCTAGATCTCTGATAATCACTTTGGTCTAGAGCTTAGGTATTTCACCACCCAAAAGGTGTTTGATGAAATGCCTGAACCAGCTAATTAGAGGTTTATGCTTTGTTCATCATGGAAATGATTTTTTAATGCATAAATGAAATTTCAGAGATGATTTATAATGCTTACTGATTCATGTTTCATAAATGGGAATTTGGCTTGAAAATGGATTAGTATAGAGATTAATACCTTCATGAGAGGATTAATCTACATTTGAGTTCTAAGTTGATTGGATTTGCTTGATTGTTATTATTAACTCTCTAGTTTAGCACTAATGCACCCTAATCAACTATCATGTCTAGGACCTTGCTTTTATCATATTCATATCTTATTTATTGCTTAGTTTAAGTCTTTAATCTTGTTTGAAATCTGTTTAGTATCTCTTCTCTCAAAACCAACCTAGTTTTAGCTTGGATTAAGTTTGAATCCTCATGAACTAGTGTCTATCTTCACACTTAACTACCTTTTATGCTGCAGCTGCTTAAAGGGATTGATACCCTAAGAACCTAAAAAGTCTTGTTTAGGTGAAGTCTTTAAGTGGAGTGACATGATCCTCCCAAAGATCGGCACAAAGAGGCTTGAGAGAGAGATAAAATAGAAACAGAAGGTGCGGAATAGACTTCCGTTCTGAGATATAAATCGATAAAGATGTTGCTAAGCAACGAATCGATCACAAAAGAGAGATAAGAGAGGATAAAGATGTTGCACAAAGCAACGAGTCACTCTCTGAGATAGATGAGAAATGATAAAGATGTTGCACAAGACAACGAATCACTCTCAAAAGACAAAGAGAAGTTTCTCACAGTTTTGATAAGAGAAAGAGTTTTTGATAAAAAGAGTTTGATTAATTTTTGGTGATCCAATCCAGGATGATTATTTCTGGGATCTTACATGAGTTTATAAAGAAATAAAAGTGCCAAAAACAAAGCAAGGCACGAAATTCTCAAAGCATTAAAGTGCAAAGGCTAGAAATAATGACTAAGGTTGAATAACTCTTCATCTCCACTTGCCATGACCTTTAGGCTTCCTTTGGACGAAATGATTGTTCTTCTGGCTGGGCATAAGTCTTGAATCAACAAACTGGGCTTGAAGAGAAGTGATCACCATTGCCTCCTTAAAAACCTTCCTTTGGAAAACCCATTGGGACAAAACCAAAGGTAAGGGAAAAGGAGTACAACTGGGACACTTAGCCATTTGTTGATCTTCTTGGGATTCTTTTACAACCAGAGTAGTTGTAAACACCTCTTCTTCCTCCTGGTCCAAGTGTCTTGGCCGAATATAGTTTTGAACAAGTATTCCTCCATTTGTTCCCTTGAGCTTCTCGGCATTAACTCGGGTCTTAGTACCATCTGGATCAAACAATGCCTCATTCTCTAGCTCATCCACTGGTACAAGCTCTGGTTCAGGCTCTGGTGCAAGACCCATTTCTTTAATGCTGGCCATGATCATATCATGGAGGTTCTCAGGATCACTGATGACATGCATAGAAGGAGCCGAGGCGAGGAAAATAATGCATGAAGTGCATAGCCGCGCGTGCGGAAATCACTACAGCCGAAAGTCCCTAGCAATAAAGATAAAACGGCACGGCTACTACTGACCAACGATGGTAAAAGATTGCGAGAAGTTCACCATGAAGTGCGAAAAGTGCCAGCAAAACACGACGACCATACACCAACCGACCAAGCTGTTGGCATCAATCTCATCGCTTTACCCCTTCATGAGATGGTCGCTGGATATTGTCGGGCCCCTTTGCAGATCGAACCAGAAGCGATTCCTACTGTTGCTTACTGATTACTTCTCAAATTGGGTGGAAGTTGATAACTAAGAGTTTTTAGCTCTTAGAAGGGTTATCAATCCCCTTGTCAAAGTAGTATAAGGGGTGTCAATCCATATGTGTGGTAGTTAGTCACTAGTTTATAATATAAGTTCTTAAGTCAAGTGATCAAAGAGGCTTAGTCACCATTTCCTTGCAAAAGGTGATGTTAATCATGATTAGAAGCAGAGATGAGATGATGAGATGATAAGAAACAGTCTTAAGATGATGTAATCTGCTGGATATCTCTTGATCAAACTCGTTTTTACTCTAAAAAGGAAAGAGAAACAAAAAGAAAACTAAGATAAGGGATAAGATAAAGCATAACTAGGGTTTTAGTCTCTAAAAACTATTTATAGAAAAGGTTGTTGGCCGGTTCAGCTGATAACACCGGATTTTGACCATTTTTATGGATTATTTAAATATCTTTTACAGGTGTTTTTACTCCATTTTCAAAGGTTTTCAAAGGATTTCTATGTTTCCGGATTTTAAAAGACTTTTCAGGTAATTTGGGATAAAGAAACACAAAATGGAACAAAAAGACTCTTTTGGATAAATGCAGACCGTCAGAACTCTCATGGAGAGACGAAGACCTTCTCACCGTCTGATCACCCTCAAAATTGGACAACTTATAGAAGAATCAACCAGCTTTCAAATACACTTGGTTTGGAGACATTCCAATGGTTGGATCTCAAGATATTCCATTAGCCCCGGAGCCACGCGGAGTCGGCCAGCAACTCACACGACCGCGACCAACAAGCTATTTGCCGCGGTCAGAAGCTTCCCGACCGCAGCCAACAAGCCAATTTCTGCAGTCACAACACTCCTTACCGCGGCATTCAAGCTCCGACTTAAAGCCCACTTATCTGAAGCCCAAAGTCATTCCCAGCCTCAATTCTGAAACCCTAGAGACCATGGAGTATTGGAGACTATAAATACATGTCATTTAGGTCGTTTTTAGGGAGAGCTTATTCATACTTTACAGAAACCCTTTTCCTTTAGCCGTTTTTATGAGATTTTCGTAGAAGATTGTTCAAGTCCGAGTTCTTCAATAGAGAAGCTTTATTTATCTCTTTTCTTTACTGTTTTTCATTACTTTTATTAAAACCAATGATGATGTCGAACTCAGCCATGTCTGAGTAGATCCCGAGTTGGGCTTAGGGTTCCCGAAAGGGGCTCTCATAATCGATTAAGACATCTAGGTTTATAGATCTGGGATTTCGACCTGTTCTCTGTTTACTCTTGTTCTTATTGCATGTATGCTTGATTGATCACCTAGTATCTGATCTAGATAGTTAGTGTTGCGAAAGTTTTCATTAAGTATCAGCCCTAGAATGAAACAGGCGATTTTTCCGTAGGAGTGGAAACCTACCTGCAGCGAGATCGTGAGTATTGACGAGTCTTGTGCAGCTCTTGCATTCTCTCCCTTCCAGGGCCAGAGTGGAAACCTACTGGTCAGAGTTGCGAGAAACAGTTGGTTATGATCACGACAGTGACGTAGTCATACCGCCGTACTCTAGCTCTAGAACCCATATATTGTTATCCGTCAATCCCAATCTATCTACACTAATGTTAAACCGATTATGATCCCTTAGAGTTCCCAAAAGCTCAGCGTGTTTAGCCATAGTTTACAATTCCATCGATTTTTGCTTGCTTTCTTAGACCTGCATTTCAATTTCCTTAGTTCGTTATTTACTTGCTTTATTTACCTTTCATGCGATATCTTACTTGCCTTATTAGCCTTTCATTCGATATTTGCCTATTCTAATTGCATTCCATTCGATTTTCTTACCTGTTTTTTAGGATAGATTTATTTGCTTTCTTTTGTTTTAGTTTAATTCGCAAGAAAAACAACCAACCTTTAAAACCATTTAGTCTAGACATAAAGTTAAAAACCGTAGAAGAATACCAGGCACACAAATCTCTGTGGATTCGATCCCTAAATACCACAACTGATTAGCTGTGCACTTGCGACTTTCATTTGTTTTGTTAAGGGTAAAACTTGTTCCCTCACGTAGCGAGCACACATCATCAGCCCAAGAAAAACTGGGTACTGATCCACCCTTTCTGGGTTTCTGGAGCCATCCCTCGACATCTGAAGAAGTCTCACACCCAGGGTCATACACCAGGGGGTCATGTGCTGGGTTGAAACTTTGATGAACACTTAAAGAACATGCATGAAACTTGTCTTTGATCTGATTAAAGCCTTGGAGCTTGAAGAAAACTTGTTCGTGATCTGGGTTGGAGAGATGAAGACCTCAGCATGGACACACCGAGGGGCTTGGTAGTCGAGGTTTGTGTTACAGAGGGGTCCGACGTGTGAAAGCCGAGGGGTTCACACCAAGGTCAGCTTAAACACTTAGTCGTTTTGGGATCATTTTGGTGATCAAGGGAGCCTCTGTGTTGAAAGACCGAGGTGCTAGCTCGAGGTTTAGGCTAAAAGCTTCGTAAACAGGTCTCCTAGTCATGACAAGTCGAGGTATTCACACCGAGGCATGGCACAACACTTAGCACACAGTCGCATCTCTTAAAACACGAATTGACCAGCTTCTCTTCTGTTCAGGGTACCTTTCAGCTCCCAACTCCAAATAATCTGCACTCGAGATTTTTGGCCGAGAAACTTAACCAGGCAGTACGTGTTTTGGCCGCGAGATCTACCCACAGGATGGATTTTAGCCGAGAATCTTCGACCATCAGTACAGCATTTTACCCAAATTGCTCCTCTACACCATTTTCGATCATTTCAACTCTATTTCTTCATCTGAATCACATTCTCCACTCCAAATAGGCTCCAAAAGCACCTGAATAACACTCCAAACCATGCAAAACTCTCTTGGACCTAAAGAAATCTCCTAAATCCTAAAACAATGCTTAAAGACCTAAAATGTAAGAAAATGAGACATTATTTGGACTTAAATATGTACACTAAATGATGAAATTTATGAATATATCAACTCCCCCACATTTATCCTTTGCTTGTCCTCAAGCAAAAATAACAAATGAGAGAGAGAGGTTGAATGCATTGGGAGTTCACATTTCCTTTGGTGAGAGAAGTAACCACAAAGAGATTCAGATTCCAAGTTGCCAATTCTTCATGCAATGCAAGACTCTACTTTAATGCTCAAAATTCAACAATGATCTCCACAAGCTTTTCTTTTTCCTCAGCTCTTTGACATTCATTAAGCTTTTACCATGTGAATCAAGTGATGCAAGTTCAAGCAGGCAATTTTTGGCTAAGGATGAGGCTATGAGATGAAGATGATCTCATTCATATGCAAATGCACAAGCAAGGTTCAAAGCAATCAAGGATCTCTCAATGAACGATCAGAACTTCGGAAGAATGCTAAAGGTAAAGAGCAATAGGCGCATACAAGAGCAAGACTCAACTCACTTCCCTTACCTAAAGACACCTCTAGCTCACACTCATACAATGAACCTCACAACTCTCTTCTCCCTCACTTTCATCTCTCAAGAGGGGTTTCTTTTTCACTTTAGACACACGGCTTGGGCTCTTTATTTACACACAGCTCTTTTGACACTCTGAATCATCTAACCTCTCACTTTCTTTTTAGACACATGAGCCTTTGGCTTCTTTTCTTTTCTTTTGCACTCAGAGGTTAGAAGCTTTTTTTTTCTTTTTTTTTTAAAAAAGCTTAGAGATTTCTTTTCTTTCAAAACACAAGACCCAAAACCGGTTTCTTTTCTTTTAAAAACCCTTAGCTCTCATCACTCTCATTTTTACAACTCTTCCTCTTCTCTCTCTCAAAAAATCTTTTCTCTCAAAGCTCTCACTCAAAGAAAACCTCTCCCCCACACTTATTCACAGCCTAGACCTAATAGTTCCTTGATGTTGGAACTAGACACTCATGAGACTTGCCTTTGTCGCTCTAAACCTAACACTTTCTGTTAAGCTTGATCCCAGGTGGCCTCACAATACACACATGAAATGCTTTTGGCTTGAAAGAAGGATGGGTTCAGGGTGTGGAGAATTGATCCAAATGCGGATTCAGCTACTTGAGCTAAGGAAAAGAGTGGTAAAAACGGGTTCTAGCTCAAGTATGTATATGTGTATCCACAATTCTCACTCAAACAATGCATCACATGATAATTACAAGTCAGGTTCAATGGTTTTCACTTATTAGAGCTAAGTTCAAATTCAAACTTGCTTCACAGATTCTGATCTTTTCAAGTCTCGCATGCACAAAAGAATCAACAAGCATGGAAATCTAAATTCTCAAGGTGATGCTCTCTCAAGGAAAAAATATATCATTACTCCCATTCAGTGATGCAACCTATATGATGCAGCTAGACTCAATCCTAAAAATGTGAATGCAACTAGAATGAACATTTTTTTTGTGAAAATTTTCTGGTTTTTCGATTTTTTTGGTTTTTATATGCACTTAGATGCAACTACATGAGACTCAAGACTCAAAGTGGGAAAAAAGATCAAAGAAAACATGATTAGTAAACACTAAACTCCTCCCCCACACTTAAATAACACAGTCCCTTGTGTTATAAAAATACAAGAGACGAGTGAAAAGCAAAAGCAAGAAAAATGCAAAATGAAAAATTGAGAACTAGATGCACATGTACACAGAGTTTGGAGTATTACCAGCCTTGTTTTTGATGGAATGGAGGCATTGGCCATGGAGGAGAATGCTGGTGCTTTGAACCCTCTGCTTTGACTCAAGTCTCTCAAGCGTCCCTTTTTGTTCATGCTGGTGCAAGGACCCCCCCCCCTACTTTGCCATGCCGAGGCTTCTACACCGAGGTGGACATGTTTCTGGGAAAGTTACAAGTGCACCTCGGTGTAAGCTTAAGAACACCTCGGCTTGGACTCTTTTGAGGAATCTCTGATATGTTCATAATTTGCATCATTTAGGTTGCATATTTCATTCCAAATCATGTCTTATTTCATGCATTTTAGGTCCTTAGGGTTTGTTTTAGGACTTAGGAGTTGCATTAGGTCCCAATGAGTCTTTGCATGTTTTGAGTGTTTATCAGGTGTATTTGGAGCTATTTGGAGCTGAAAAGATGAATCCAGGAAGTGGAATGGTGATCAAGGCTTGAAAGATGGTGAAAATGGGTTTTGGAGGTTCTCGGCCATTCTTGCATACCGCAGGAAGATTTTTCTCGGTCATTTTCGTGTACCGTGGCTGGTTTTCTCGGCCATTCTCATGTACCGCGGGTGGATTCCTTGGCCAAAATCTCCGGGAGTAGATACATTTCTGAAATCGCCTGTCCGGGGAACCTCCCGGTCCGATTCAGCTGTCGGGTGCTTCATCAAAGTTGGAGAAGACTGGATCACGGTTCCAGAGCAAGTAGAATCATAGAATTCGGAAGCGTGAGTCTCGCTGCCGTTTTGGACCAACCCGATGAGATCTGAAGAATGCAAAGGACGGTGCACTTCCAGACCTATTCAGTTTACAGGGCCTTCATGAGAATCAGAGATATTTGAGTCCTGTTTCCATAACGTCCGAGATCATTCAATTCAGAGCTATGACCAAGAAGATAACGTTTCCGGAATGGACACATGTCTAGACGCCTCTCTCTAATCGTGTAAATGCACTGCGAAGATGAGCCCTCCAGGAAACCTTCCACTTCCCAAGCACCAAAGCTTCCTTCACCAAAGTTGTAGATATATGAGTCTTCTGTCCTCTGAAACTGGAAGCACACAATTCGGACAAATATCTTAGAAGTTATGCTTCCCTGAACGCGAAGTGGTCCGAGGAGCCCTGAACGATGCGAGATTGATAACACCTATCTTGGCTTTGAAATTTTGCTAAGGGAAAGATGGCACGATGGAATGCCACGGTCCACACCTGATCGTGGCACTTAATTGCAGTCCTTCGGCGTTTGACACGATCTTCATGCCACGGTCTACACTTGACCGTGGCAAAGTAACATTTGGCCGCGGAAGGACTTTACTCACATTCGGCACTTGACACGGTCTCCATGCCACGGCTTAGGACTTGGCCGTGGTAACTTTGTGCAAACATTCGGCACTTGACACGGTCTCCATGCCACGGCTTAGGACTTGGTCGTGGCAACTTTGTGCAACTTCTCGGCGTTTGACACAGTCTCCACGCCACAGCCTAGACTTGGTCGTGGCAACCTTGCGCATACTTTCGGTGTTTGACACGGCCATGCATCACAGCTTCACATCTGACCGTGGCAACTTTGTGCGTTCTTTCGGCGATTGACACGACCACTTGCCACGGCTTGACCCAAACTTGCTAGACCGTGGCACCATGATTCATCCAAGAACACGAGATACAAGACTTGACACTCACTTGCCACGGCCTGACCAAGAACCTGCTAGACCGTGGCAAACTCATTCTTTACCCACCAAGGCCGGGTCAGTACCCGGTTTGTTCCGGGTTGACCCGGTTCGTCCAAGGCTTTTATAAATACTTTTTAGACCTAATTTGGAGAGAACTTTTATCCTATTTTTAGTCTCCTTTTCCTTTTTGGTGAAAAATCACTTGTTAATACCTTGCTTTTGAGTTTAATATCGATTTGAAGAGTGTTTTCCCCTTAATATATCATCTCCATCTCTATTTATCATCATTAATCATGCCAATCTTCTCAACTTGCAAAGGTTTAAGAGAGATTAGTATGATTAGTGAGTAGTCACCGTAATGAGGTTCTAGATGTGTAGGTTAGGGTGCTAAAGTGTTAGATTAGGAGTGCTTAGGGCTAGATTCATTGATTCATCTCTCTAAACAGCTGTTCTATATGCTAGATCCCTGCATATCACTTGAGATCTAGATTCTGGGAATTTCATGCACCAAAAGTGTTTGATGAAATTCCTGAAAGAGCTGTATTAGAGGTTTAAGCATTTGCTGCATGATGATGTATTGTTATTTGCTTGAATGATCATTTAGAACTGTTTATTAATGCATGCTGATTCATATTTCACAAATGATGATTTGGTTTGAAAATGGATTAGTATAGGGGTTAATACCTTCATGAGAGGATTAACCTAGATTAGAGTTCTTAATCCTTTGAATCATGTGTCATTGTCATTAGCATTCCTAGTTTAGCACCAAAGCACCCTAACCAACTATCATGTCTAGAATCTCATGCCTCCATCATATCATATTCATCTAACTTGTCATTGTTTAGTTCATCTTTAGTCTTTAATCCTGTTTTTAAGTTTGTAGTTGTCATTAGTTAATCAAAACCACTCTTGTTTGCGTGAATTAAGAATTTGATCACATAGTTTAGTGTCTAACACCACATATGGATTGATAAACCCCTTGTACTACAAGACAGGGGATTGATAACCTCACAAAGAGCCTTGAAAACTCTTAGTTATCAATTGGCGTCGTTGCCAAATTGTGGATTGTTTAGCATTAAGCTCTGATCTGTTCTTGAGATCAAGTGCTTATTTTCTTGTTTTTACTGATTACTTTCAAGTTCTGTTTGTGATTTCAGGTGTATGAACACCAGGTCTAGATCAAGAAGCTGTGGTCCACCTTTCCCTCTCAACGACAACATCAATCTTTTGGTACCAAGGAGGAGAAGGGACAGACGTGGCAGACAGATTGATCAGGCTGATATGGCAGAACAAAGAGAGCACGTGGTGGACATAGAACAACCGGTTCAGGAGCAACAGGCTCAGGGTAATGGAGCTGGTAATGGAGTTGGTAAAGGGTTAAATCAGGGTAATGTTCATCAGGAACAGGTGCATCACCAACAAGCTTATGTCCACCAGGGACAAGCTCCAGCTCATCAACAAAGGCATCAGCCCAATGTACAGCAAAGACAACAGGTGCACCACCAACCCCAGCCCTTCCAACACCAGCAAAGAAGATATGAGCAACCACAAGTCTATGTTGGAGAGAATGACAGGGCCAATGATCATCAGTATGGAGCTGGAATTCAGGCACCACCTGTGCAAAACAACAACTTTGAAGTGAAGGCATCCTTGTTGAATATGGTCCAGAACTCAAAGTTCCATGGATTAGCAATGGAAGATCCCTTGGAACACTTGGATCAATTTGATAAAGTATGTGACCTGACCAAGATTAATGGAGTTTCAGAAGACAGCTTCAAGCTAAGACTATTCCCATTCAGTCTTGGTGACAAAGCTCACCAATGGGAAAAAAATCTTCCAAGAGGCTCCATTCAAACCTGGGAGCAATGCAAGCAAGCTTTCCTATCTAAGTTCTTTTCTACCTCAAGAACTGCAAAACTGAGGAACCAAATCTCTAGCTTCACTCAGCACAGCAATGAGAGTTTTGGTGAAGCATATGAGAGATTCAGGAGCTACACAAACCAATGCCCACACCATGGGTTTAGTGAGGCTTCCCTTCTCAGCACACTATATGGTGGAGCTCTTCCCAAGATTAGAAACCAGCTAGATACTGCTTCCAATGGGAACTTTCTGGGAAAGGAGATACATGCTGCTTTAGAGCTAGTGGAGAACTTAGCAATGAGCAATGATACTTATGGTGAAGACTATAACAGATCAAATAGATCTGAAGGTTCAAGCTCAGAACAGAGGCTCACTAGGGAAGTTAAGGAGTTGAGAAGTGAATTGGACAAATTGAAATTCACCACTCAGAAGCCAATGCATTTTGTTGGAGAGTATGAGGAACCTTCTCAAATCTTTGAGAACATAAGTGAAGAAGGTCTCACCCAGGAGGAGCTTAACTACATTGGGAATCAGAGGTTCCAGAGATATCAGTATGGTAATGCCAATCCAAACCTTTCTTACAGGAACACCAATGTAGCTAACCCACAAGACCAGGTCTATCCCAATTCTCAAGCTCCACAGAACTTTGTTCCTAAGAACAACTTTCAAGTGTCTTTTCAACCTAAGAATCAGTTTGCTCAGAATCAGGGTTTTGGTCAGCAACAGCAACCATTTCAAGGTCCTAGTTTCAGTTCACAGCAGCAAAAGGCACCACCAGGGTTTGGTCCTCCACAGTTCCAACAGCAGGCGCCGGTTCAACAACAGTTTCAACCACCACAGGTTCAGCAGCCACAGATGGGGACAGATATGGTTGGTATTCTGCAACAACTACTTCAGGGTCAACAGATCTTTGCAAGCCAGAATACAGCCATGCAGCAGGAAATCAAGGAACTAAAGCAGAACCAGGCCTCAAGCTCAAGGAACCAAGGTCACCTACCTGGAAAACCAGAACCCAACCCCAAGGAATATGCTAAGGCCATTACACTGAGGAGTGGAAAGGAGTTACCTGGTATTGAGAACAACAATGTGATCATTGAGGACAATGATCAAACTGAGGGGGAGGCAGCCTTAACAGATGATCAAGTTGCTGAGAAACCAAGGACAGAAAAGGGTAAAGAGGTAGCAAACGAACCTGGACCAGAGAAGACATATGTGCCACCACTCACTATGCCTCTCATTGATGCCAAAGATGGGGAAGTTCTTGAAGGATGCCATTCTGAACAAGACTAAAGAACTTCAAGGCATGGTGGTACTAAGTCATGAATGTAGTGCTATCATTCAGAAGAAGTCCATTCCAAGAAAGTAAACTGATCTAGGGAGTTTCACACTCCCTTGTGCCATTTGACCTCTTCTATTCTCTGGATGTCTTTGTGATCTAGGAGCATCAGTCAGCTTGATGCCATTCTCCATAGCAAAGAAGCTGGGCTTTAGAGTATTCAAACCTGCAAGGATCTCTCTTATCCTTGCAGATAGATCAGTTAGATTGCCTGTTGGTATGTTGGAAGATCTACCTGTTAAGATATGTGGTTTTGAGGTTCCAACAGATTTTGTTGTGCTGGAAATGGATGAAGAACCAGTTGATCCTCTTATCTTGGGCAGGCCATTCTTGGCCACTGTAGGAGCCATAATTGACGTGAGAGGTGGGATAATAGAGCTTCAACTTGGGTCTGAAAAGCTCAAGTTTGATGTGAATGAGATGATGAAGAAACCCACCATTGAAGGTCAATGTTTCTATGTGGAGACAATGGATCAGTTGGCTGATGAGTTGCTTGAGGAGCTGAACACTGAGGATCCTCTTCAAGCTGCTCTAACTCAAGAACAAGGAGACAATGGGCTCTTAGCAGAAGCAAGTGAAGGGTACAAGTTCTATTTGGACAATGCTAGAGAGTTGGGTCCTGAGACAAGGTTTTTGGAACTGGAACAAAGTGGCTCTGAGGTTTTTGCTATCAAAGGATCAGACACCAGACAAAGCAGCTTGGACCAGGATTTGAATGAGGCTGATGCACCCCCTGTTGAGCTCAAGCCTCTACCAACAGGGCTCAGGTATGCTTTCTTGGGCTTAAACTCCACATATCCAGTAATCATCAATGATAGCATATTAGAGCATCAAGAGAGTGCATTGCTTAGTGAAATAAAAAAGTTCAGGAGAGCCATAAGATATTCTTTGGCTGATATTAGAGGGATCTCTCCTGACATTTTCACCCACAGGATTCACCTAGAGGACCAATCTATGTCCTCTATTGAGCATCAACGACGTCTTAACCCTAACCTTAAGGAAGTGGTTAAGAAGGAGATACTAAAACTTCTTGAGGCAGGGATAATTTACCCAATCTCTGACTCAAGATGGGTGTCTCCTGTTCATGTTGTGCCCAAGAAGGGTGGGATCACAGTGGTTAAAAATGAGAAGGATGAGCTGATAGCTACTAGGACTGTCACAGGACACAGAATGTGTATAGACTATAGAAAGCTCAATGCAGCCTCTAGGAAGAATCATTTTCCTTTACCTTTCATTGATCAGATGTTAGAGAGGCTTGCAAACCACCCCTTCTTTTGTTTTCTCGATGGGTACTTGGGGTTCTTCCAAATTCCCATAGATCCCCGAGATCAAGAGAAAACAACATTCACATGCCCTTTTGGCACATTTGCATACAAGCGAATGCCTTTTGGTCTCTGTAATGCCCCTGCCACATTTCAACGTTGCATGATGGATATCTTCTCTGACATCATTGAAGAGAAGGTGGAGGTGTTCATGGATGATTATAGTGTCTATGGCTCCTCCTTCTCGGATTGTCTCTCTAATTTGTCACAGGTCTTGGAGAGATGTGAGCAGCATAACTTGGTGTTGAACTGGGAGAAATGCCACTTCATGGTGCAGGAAGGAATAGTTCTTGGGCACAAGATATCTGAGAAGGGCATAGAGGTTGACAGAGCAAAGGTGGAAGTGATGGTGAATCTGCAAACTCCCACTTCAGTCAAAGGGATAAGGAGTTTCCTTGGGCATGCAGGGTTTTACAGAAGATTTATCAAAGACTTCTCAAGAATTGCCAGGCCCTTGACAAGGCTGTTGTGTAAAGAAGTTGATTTAATCTTTGATGCTGAATAAGAGGCCTTCAAGTTGATCAAGGATGCATTAGTCAGTGCACCAATAGTCCAGACACCAGACTGGTCCCTTCCTTTTGAGGTTATGACATATGCATCTGATTTTGCAGTTGGAGCACTTCTTGGGCAAGAAGCTACATGTTATCTACTATGCCAGTAGAACACTTGACTCTGCACAAGAGAAGTATGCTACTACTGAGAAGGAAATGCTGGCAATAGTCTGCCACCTTCCTGTTGAGTTGGAGTACAAGGCTTTGTGGGCTGTGAAGTTGCTGAACTTTGATATCAAGACAGCTCAAGAGAAAATGGTCATTCAACTCCATGAACTTGAAGAGATAAGGCTTGGGGCTTTTGAGAGCTCAAAATCTATAAGGAGAAGACCAAAGCTCTGCATGATCAAAAGATTCTGAAAAGGGAGTTCAAGGATGGTGATCTGGTGTTGCTGTTCAACTCTAGGCTTAAGTTGTTTCCTGGAAAACTTAAGTCTAGATGGTCTGGTACCTTTAAAGTTCTTGAAGTCAGACCATATGGAGCTGTTGTGTTAGAAGGAAAGAATGGTCAAGAGTTTGTGGTAAATGGCCAAAGGATCAAGCACTATCTGGTTTCACAAAAGAAGGAGGAAGTGATATGTGCATAATTTGCATCATTTAGGTTGTATATTTCATTCCAAATCATATCTTATTTCATGCATTTTAGGTCCTTAGGGTTTGTTTTAGGACTTAGGAGATGCATTAGGTCCCAATGAGTCTTTGCATGTTTTGAGTGTTTATCAGGTGTATTTGGAGCTATTTGGAGCTGAAAAGATGAATCCAGGAAGTGGAATGGTGACCAAGGCTTAAAAAAAATGGTGAAATTGGGTTTTTGGAGGTTCTCGGCCATTCTCGCGCACCAGGAAGGTTTTTCTCGGCCATTCTCACGTACCGCGGGTGGATTTTATCGGCCAAAATGCGTACCGGCTAATGATTCCTCTGCCAAAATCTCCGGGTGCAGACACGTTTCCAAAATCACCTGTCCGGGGAACCTTTCGGTCCGATTCAGCTGCCGGGTGCTTCATCAAAGTTAGAGAGAATTGGATCACGGTTCCAGAGCAAGTGGAATAATGGAATTCGGACGCGTGAGCAGAACGTTAAGCTCGTCGGAAGAAACTGCTGTCTCGCTGCTGTTTTGGACCAAGGCGATGAGCTCCTAAGAATGCAAAGGACGGTGCACTTCCAGACCGATTCAGTTTACGGGACCTTCATGAGAATCAGAGATATTCGAGTCTCTTTCCAGAACATCCGAGATCATTCAATTCGGAGCTATGAGCAAGAAGATACGGTCTCCGGAATGCACACATGCTAGACGCCTTTCCCTGATCGTGTAAATGCACTGCGAAGATATATGAGTCTTCTGTCCTCTGCAACCGGAATCACACAATTCGGACCAATATCCTAGAATTTAAGTCTCCCGGAATGCGAAGTGGTCCAAGCAGCCCTGAACGATGCGAGCTAAGGGAAAGATGCCACGATGGAACGCCACGGTCCACACCTGACCGTGGCACTTAATTGCACTCCTTCGGCACTTGACACGATCTTCATGTCACGGTCTACACTTGACCGTGGCAAAGTAGCATTTGGCTGGGAAGGACTTTACTCATCTTCGGCGATTGGCACGGTCTCAATGCCACGGTCTAGGACTTGGCCGTGGCAACTTTTTACTCATCTTCGGCGATTGGCACGACCTCAATGCCACAGTCTAGGACTTGACCGTGACAACCTTGTACACTTTCTCGGCGTTTGACACGGTCTCAATGACACGGCCTTGGACCTGACCACGACAAGCAATGAAGATTTTTGACACGCCCATAATGTCATGGTCGGGATTTGACATGGTCTTGAAGCACGGCCTGATGTTTGGCCGTGGCAATCACCGAATCATCAACACATTGCCACGCCCAACATGACACGGTCCAGATCAAGAACGTGGCAATCCAAGAAGTTCATCACCCAAACCCAGAAAAGAAGAGACACGGCCACTAGACATGGTGTAAATCAAGCCATGGCAACCTTGATCATGAAGAATCTGTCCAAGAACTTTGACACTATCAGTTTGCCACGGTCTGGCCAAGCATCATCTGACCTTGGCAAACCACACCACTATCCATCAAAGCCGGGTCAGGATCCGGTTTGTTCCGGGCTGACCGGGTCCATAACACTTAGTATATATAGCTTTTTGGAAAAAAAACCCTAAACATCTTATCTTCTACTTGGTTTTCTCTCTAGTTTTCTTTCCTTTTTAGTGTAAAAACGGGTTTGTTAAGAGATATCTCAAGGATTTAATCAATCTAAGTCTGTTTCTTATCATCTCATCATCTCATTTCTGCTTCTAATCATGATTAACATCATCTCTTGCAAAAGATTAGATGTGTTCTTCATGATTAGTGAGTAGTCATCTTTTAAGCTTCTAGGTGTGTAGATTAGGGTGCTTAGATGTTTGATTTATGATGTTTAGGGACTAGATTCTCATTTCGTTTCCTTAGTTAGCTGTTCCTAATGCTAGATCTTTGCACATCACTCTGGTCTAGAGCTTAGGCAAATCTCCACCCACAAGGTGTTTGATGAAATGCCTGAATGAAATCTAACTAAGGGTTTATGCATTAATGCCATGGGAATGTTTGTTAATTGCATAAATTACATATTAGAACTATTTCTTAATGCTCATTAGTTCATATTTCACAAATGGGAATTTGGTTTGAAAGTGGATTAGTGTAGAGATTAATGCCTTCATGAGAGGATTAGTCTAGATTAGAGTTCTAAGTTGAAATGTTTGAGATCATGTGATTGCCTGCTATGTCTTTCTGTGTAAGATTCAGTCTTCTTGGTTGAGAGATTGTTTGGTCACTTATTAGGCTTGATGCATTATGCTTGTTGATTGCTTGATTATATCTAATGGTTGTTAGACTTGATTAAGTGATTAGCAAAGGGATTATTGTCATGGGAAGGAATTAATCTGCTTTTGAAGTCTAGACTAAAGAGTAACTTGCATTGCATTATTGTTCTTAGCATCAAGAATTAATATCTACAGCACCCTAATCAATGATCACATCTAGAGGTTTAGCTTTTATCATTTGCTTAATCATCATCACTTTGTTTTGTTTGCTTGCTTTGTTTAGTTCATTCATCATAGCTTGCTTGTTTCTTGCTTTATGCTTTCTTGTTACTTTGTTCACTCCAAAACTCATCTTTGATCACTTGACTTAAGAGCTTATCACATAAACTAGTGCCTAACTACCACACATATGGATTGACACCCCTTATACTACTTTGACAAGAGGATTGATAACCCTTCTTAAGGCCTTAAAAACCTTAGTTATCAATTGGCGCCGTTGCCATATTGTGTGGGCATTGTTAGCATTAGTTTCTGATATAGTTTTTGAGATCAAGTTTCTTTTATTTTACTGATCACCTTTCAAGTTCTGTCTTTGTTTTCAGGTTTATGATCACAAGAAGCCAAGCAAGAAGACAAAGAGAAAGAGCTGTTCACTTGGAAAGGTTAGGAATGGATCAGCAAGTTGGGAATGAGCATCAGGCTCAAGTAGCTGATCACGGTCAAAGAGCTGGTAATGGGATTGGGATTCAAGCTCAACAGGCTCAGGTCCATCAGGGACACGCTCATGGTAACCAGAACCAAGACCTACCTCAAGTTAACCAGCCACAACCCTTCCCCAACCCACCCATACGTCATCAGCCTCCACCAGTCTTTGTTGGTGAGAATGACCGAGCTTATGCACACCAGTATGGAGCAGGAATCAGGCCACCTCCTGTCCAAAACAACAACTTTGAGGTGAAAGCCTCTTTGATCAATATGGTTCAGAATCAGAAGTTCCATGGCTTACCTATGGAGGATCCCTTGGAGCATCT
Source organism: Eutrema salsugineum (assembly GCF_000478725.1). Classification (NCBI taxonomy): domain Eukaryota; kingdom Viridiplantae; phylum Streptophyta; class Magnoliopsida; order Brassicales; family Brassicaceae; genus Eutrema; species Eutrema salsugineum. The sequence continues at coordinate 1,245,899 of NW_006256686.1, read as the reverse complement.
GGATCAGTTTGACAGAGTTTGTGATCTCACTAAGATCAATGGGGTATCTGAAGACAGCTTCAAACTGAGATTGTTCCCATTCAGCCTTGGAGATAAGGCACATCAGTGGGAAAAGAACCTCCCAAGAGGATCCATCCACACATGGGAGCAATGCAAGATTACCTTTCTATACAAGTTCTTCTCAAGCTCAAGTACTGCAAAGCTAAGGAACCAGATTTCCAGCTTCACTCAACATTCTAATGAGACCTTTGGAGAAGCTTTGGACAGGTTTAGAAGCTACACAAACAAGTGTCCACATCATGGCTTTTCAGAAGCCTCTCTCCTTAGCACTTTGTATAGAGGAGCTGTTCCTAAGATCAGGATTCAGTTGGACACAGCATCAAATGGAAATTTCTTGGCAAAAGAAATCAATGCAGCTATGGAACTTGTTGAGAACTTAGCCATGAGCCAAGACACTTATGGGGAAGATTATGATAAAAGCTTTAGAGGAGAAGATTCTGGTAGACACCAAGGGCTGGAAGTGAAGTTTAAAGTGCTGAATATAAAGCTTGACAAAGCCCTAGCTGCCACTCAATAGCCTATACACTATGTGAGTGAGGAGAAGAGATGCTTCACAAATATTAATGAAGAGGGTCTCACTCAAGAGGAGTTGCACTTCATTGGGAATCAAAACAAGTTCAATGGTTACAACAACTTCAACAAACACCAGAACTTGTCCTATAGGAGCAACAACGTGGCCAACCCCCAAGACCAAATATACACTCCTCAAAGCTTTGTCCAACAGAATCAGTACCAAGGTAACTCCCAAGGTCAACAGGATTTTCAGCAACCAGCGGTTCAGAATCAAGGGAATAGCTTCAATAACCAACTCAGATTCCAAAAACAAAGGCCACCACCTCCTGGTTTTTCCCCACCACCTGTTCAACAAAGTCCTGATTTCAATGTTGTTCTCCAACAGCTCTTACTAGGAAAACAAAACATGGTATCTGACCTGGAGACACTGGGCGCTGAACTAAAGGCTATTAAAAAGAACAAGGGCATCTGCACTTCTGAACCACAAGTCTCTCTTCCTGGTAAAGCTCTTCAAAACTCAAAAGATTACTGCAATGCCATCTACTCCAATGATGACCACTCAACTGCTGTGAAAGAGATAGAAGACCTTCTCTATGGTCAAGTCTCTAGTGAACCTGCACAAACTCATGTGGATGAGAATGCCATTATAGAGGATTTCATGGGCTTCTTACATGAACTCGATGAGGACATTGAGAATGAAAGTGTGGGGGCAGCCGGTTCAGTTTTTTCTGTTAAGCAAGGGAATGATTCAGTGTCTATTGAAACAAAGGAGCTGCCAACTGGTCAAGCAAAGCCAACAGATAGTGCCTCCACCTCTGAATCAACTCAGATGAAACCCACCTCCCTCCCAAAGCTAGGTAACCCAGGGAAGTTCACCATCTCTTGCACTCTTGGCAACTTTAAAGTGGAGAATGCTTTGTGTGATTCAGGCTCAAGTGTTAGTATAATGTCTAAGGAAATGATGGAGAAGCTAAAGGTCAAGTCTATAACTTCATACCCTTCTTCTATCACCTTTGGAGATTCCTACTCCAAGAAACCATATGGGTTTCTGGAAAACTATCCACTACAGGTTGGTGAATGCATAATTCCCACTGATTTTGTGATCATGAAGATGAAGAAGACCAAAGAGCTCCCCCTATTGCTTGGAACTTCATTTCTCAACACCACTGGTGCAATGATTGACTTTGATACTCAAAGAGTGGTGCTTTCAAAGGTGGATAAGGATGTCTTTTACCCTGTTACACCTCCTTTGGCTGAATTTTGTGGATCAGTTGTTCAAGAGATAGAACCTCCTAAAGTACTTGAGATGAAGTATGTGGGCACTGCTGGAATTCTAGATGGATCCCAATCTTTTTCAGTTTTGGAAAAGGAGAGAGACTCTCACCCCAATAGTTACAAGTATGAGAATGGAGGGTCATTGATCAGAGAAGAAGACATCTTGCTCTCATGGTCTCCTACACCTAGGGATCTAAGGATGATTAACACCAAGAGTGATGGCTCAGCATCAGAAGACAAGAGTATTGAACCTGCTCTTCCTTCCCAAGACTTTGATCTCACTCCTTGGGTTGATGATGATGGATCTCTGAAGTATAAGCTGGATTGCAATGGGAAACCAGGTCTGTTTGCTGAAGTGAGGGCATGTCTCACAAAGGCCATCTTTGATAAAGACCCAGATGGTATTCATGAGCTGGTGGACAAAGGTCTCAAGATGGGATCTCAAGGACAAGGGTCTAATGGTTCCCAAAGGCAGCAAACCAACTCAGCTTTCTTGCTCAGGACCATTGAAGTGCTGAAAAGCATCAGTGCTCAACCTCACCCCAGCTAAAAACAGGTTTTTCAAAGTCAAACTTAGTGACTTTAAACAAAGTGCTCTTGGGAGACACCCCAAGCTTATCCTTGTATATAATCTTTTTAATCTTTTCTCTCCTTTCTTTTTATGTTTTAGGATCGTTTGATGGGTTTTGTGAGCTGTTCTCAGGTCCCAGGTAACTTTTGAAGGCTATGGCTCAGGGACAAAGTGGAATGAAGCATGTGAGAAGGCTGAGAAAAGGGTTTACGGCATGGAAACTTGATGGACACCTGTGTGCTACTTAAGTGTGCGAGTTGGTCCCAGACAAGTCCATGCCGCACAAGGGAGTTCAGGCCAAGCCAAACCCATCTCCAGTGATGTCTGGCCTCATCAGGTGCAGATACTCACTTCCCTTTTGCATAAGAACCACACCAGGTATCACTCCAAACCTTTGTAAATATGCATCTAGCTTAGCTTATTTTTCTCTTTGCATTTTGTGATTTTGCTTTGCACTTCTCCTTCATGCTTTTATAACACAAGGGACTGTGTTATCTAAGTGTTGGGGGGGGGGGTTGTGTTTACTAATCATGTTTATTCTGCTTTTATTTTCCTTTTCACTTTGAGTCTCATTTTGCATTCATCTAAGTGCATATAAAAACCAAAAAAATGGAAAAATCTGAAAAATTTTCACAAAAAAATGATCATGTAGTTGCATTCTCATTTTTAGGATTGAGTCTAGATTGCATGTTCATGTAGGTTGCATCTTGCAGGGAGTAATGATAGGTTTTCTAGAGAGTACATCACTTTGAGAACTTGAACTGAATATGCTTGTGAATCTTTTTCTGTGCTTGCAAAGTCTGAAACGATCTGAATCTGAGAAGCAAGTTTGAATTGAACTCAACTCTAGTTAAGTGAGAACCTTGAACTTGACTTGAAAATATCTTGTGATGCATTGTTTGAAAAAGCTTGTGGATACCGACATACATACTTGAGCTAGAACCTAACTACCACACATATGGATTGACACTCCTTATCACTTGACTTAAGATCTTACCCACTCATCTTTGATCACTTGACTTAAGAGCTTATCACATAAACTAGTGCCTAACTACCACACATATGGATTGACACTCCTTATACTACTTTGACAAGGGGATTGATAACCCTTCTTAAGGCCTTAAAAACCTTAGTTATCAGGAAGCTACATCAGTTCCCCTTCTTGATCCACCACCAGCCTGTTAAACAGGTTTCCAAAGTCAAACTAAGAGACTTTAAACAAAGTGCTCTTGGGAGACACCCCAAGCTTATCTTTTGTAAATATGCTTCTGATCTTTTGATTTCTTTTTTTTTTTATGTTTTAGGATGTTTTGATGGGTTTGTTTAGTGCCTACAGGTTACAGGTTTGAGTTTGGACCCTTGTGAAGTGAATAAACGATGAAAAGGAATGAAAGAGTGGGCAAAAGCTTATGCCCGGTTTTGAGCACGGTCGCCGGCCACGATCAGATAACAAGGCGTGGCAAGCTTTTTAGCTATGCCACGAGGGTGGAGTCACTGTCTTAGGTGTGGCTGTGGCAAAAGATGCAATTGTTTGGTGTTTGCCACGGTCAATGGACATGGAACCGCAGGCGGCCGTGGCAAAGGCAAGAAGAATGAACCTTTGGTTCGGGTTTTGACACGGCCACGAGACACGGGATCGCAAGCTGGCCGTGGCAAAATATGTTTGGAAAGACGAGGGTTCGGACTTTGACACAGTTAAAGGGCTCGGTTAAAGATCTGGCCGTGGCAAAGCAAAAAGAAATGGGCCAATGTTCGGACTTTGACACGGTTCGGAAGGCACGGTTAAAGATCTGGCCGTGGCGGGGAAAAAGAGGAATTGACCGAGGCTCGGTGCTTGCCACGAGGAGTTTGCCACGGGAAGACAATTTGACCGTGGCAACAGGTTGGAAAAGAAGCAGATCTTCGGGGTTTGCCACGGTTAAGAGGCACGGAACAACCAGGCCGCGACAAAGAAAGCATGCATACTCGGGTTTTGACACGGTCACGTGCCACGGTCAACGATGGCGCAGCAACATTTTTTGAAAATCGTTGACCGTACGAACGTTGACCGGTCAAAGAGGCGCCATACAGCTGTTCCCCACCTAGCCTTCTTCTTCTTCACACGAGTCTGCTCTCTTTCTCACCATTTCTTGAACTTTAAACACTCATATCTCTCTCGTTCATGAACCAAATTGAGGAATTCCAACTGTACTGAACTCTTAATCCCAGCTAGTTTCTTGATGCACATTCGTTTTTCACTCGAAACTTGAAGATTCCAAGGTACTTAGTCTGTTAAAACTCACCTTTTCCATGTCTTAGTGTACTGTTCATGAACAGGAAACAAATGGAATCGATTTTAATAGACCTCTTGATACCTTGGAAACATTTTGTGAATGTTGTGCAAGTAGAATGGATAGGAAATGCTTGGATCTTGCTTGAGAATAACCTTTTCTTGGAATTTTTGAGAAATTTCTTGAAATTCATCAAGTATTTCGATTTTTTTATAGAAATTGTGTTTTAAGCTGAACTCTTTGTGTGCATTGCTTCTTGCCATTGCTTTGAGTTAACTGAGTTTTTAACCAGCTTAAGACACATTCTTTTCTAGTGAAATCGATCTGTGCCACACATGAACTTGGTGAACTTTTGGAAAACTTTTGTTATTCTCTTGTTTTGGTGCTCATAGCTGTTTGAGAAAATGCAGGATGGGAGGAACAAAAAGAACAGCAGCCATGGAGAAATCGAAAAAAGAGAAAGATGGAGCTTCAGAGGATCAGATTATGCCTTTTGGGGATAAAGTTTTCAAGAAACAGAAGAAACAGAGAAAGCCAAAGAATCCAGCTGAGAAGAAGGCAAAGAGTGTGGCTGCACCAAAGAAAACCAAGGCCTCTACTTCAAAGAATTCTGGTAAAGAACTGGCGCTGGTTGAAGTTGTTCAAAGGGCAGGAAAAGAGGTGGCTGTGGCTGAGGATGAAGAAGAAACAGAGAGTGATCCTGAAATAGCATTGCAGCCGGTTAAGAAAGCAAAAAGAAAACCAGAACCTGAGGAAAAAGAACCAACTTTTGATGACTACTTTGCTCTGCTCAAGAATGTAAAGGTGCTGCAAACCAAGTTCCCTGACATGGAGCTGCTGAAAAAGATGGGGATTCTTGAAGAGGTTCAGCTCTCATTTTTAACAACATGGGATTTGGTGGATTCTTTGAGATGAAAGATGTGGCTCATGATGGTGTAACACAAGAGTTCCTTGCATCCCTTGAAGTTTGTGGATATGGCCCAAGAGATCAAAGGATCATGGAGGGAAATGGTCTTGGGCACATAGAGTTCACAATCAATGGTACACAATACCATGTAAGCTTCAAGGAACTAGATGAGATCTTTGCCTTTCCAAGACCTACACAGGATGAGACACTGAAGTACACATACCCTGATCACATGATTACTGACCTGTGGGATACAATTGCTTTTGGGAGTTTCAGAGGAGGAAGATGCAAGAGTTCATGGATAAGAAACCCAGCCATCCGCTATGCTCACAAGGTGCTTTGCCAAATGTTCTTTACCAAGCACAATGATGGTGTGGTTCATCTAGCTGATATGGAACTACTGGGTATGGGTCTACATCCTCTCATCAGTCACTTAAGGAGCAAGAGAGAATTTCGTCTCCCACATTACATCCCATCTAGTGGTGCATTCTTGGCACGCCATATGCTGATATACAAAGAAATTGCTTGGAGTGAGGGTAAAAGGCAGAAGCTCACTAAGTTGCACAATGGATGGCTAGTGACAAAGATTTTGAAAGCAAGAGGTTTTGTCTTTGATGATGTTGAGGTCAAGAATGAGTTGATTGATGAAGCTACCCTCACCAAGGTTGGGTTCTTGGCAGAAAGCAATGGTGAAAACTTCTTGTACACCTTCAAGCTCTTACAAGATGAGAAAGTTCAAGTTCTGTTGCCACACCCAGCCATCACCACCCTCACAGAAAGGCACAATGTCTCCTTTATTGTTCTAAAAGATCAGCTCTACAACCCAGCCATTCACCCTCCAATTTGCAAATGCAAGAGGACTGCAAGTTCCAAGGGTAAAGAGCCAGTTGAAGAGCAGAGCACAACTAGGACCGCCGGTTGTGAGAACGAGGAGCCAAGAGATTTTGAAAGAAGGATGGGAGCAGGCCGGTACCACTTTGATCCTTACTTTTGGGGTGAGCCTGATATCACACAAGGAAGCTGTATTCCAGAGTTAACAGCCTTCAGAAATGGTGCAAATGGCAAGACAAAACGATCCACAAGCTCGTTGACTGTGTTAGGCAACTTAAGAAGAAGGTTAAAAAACTCAAAGCTCCAGCCACCTCACCCAAACAAGATGCAAGAGAAGATGTGGCAGAAAGCTCAATCGCTCATGACCTTGTGTTACCACCAGGAAAAGAAGACTGGGTGAACCCGGCCACAGCGTTCCTACCAGACTCACCTGAGAGCAGCCCACCTAGATACTCAACTCCATCATGTTCCACCTCCAACCCATCCCACTACCTGGGATCAGACCTCAGTGATTGAGGTAAACACTCAAAACTCTGTATATATGCATGTAGATCTTCTTTTCCCTTTTGCATTTTACTTGTTTGCTTTGCTTTAACTCCTTTCTCATGCATTTATAACACAAAGGACTGTGTTATTTAAGTGTGGGGGAGGAGTTTCATCCTTTACTAATCATTTTTTCTCTGTTTTTATTTTACACTTTGAGTCTTGAGTCACATTCTTGCATGCATTCATGTAGTTTCATCTAAGTGCATATAAAAAACCAAAAAATTTGAAAAATATGAAAAATTTTCACAAAAAAAATGATCATGTAGTTGCATTCTCATTTTTAGGATTGAGTCTAGTAGCATATTCATGTAGGCTGCATCAATGCAAGGGAGTAATGATAGGTTTTTCCTTGAGAGAATATCACTTTAAGAATTCAGTTCACTGCCCTAGTTTCTAGTTCTTTGCTGCATGTAAACTAGAATGAAATCAAGACTGATCCATGCTTTGAACTTGTTGAGTGAATCAAGCGTTGAATAGTCCAGCCTTATCTAAGTGAGAACCTTAATTTGACAATCTAGCTGCATGATGATGTATTGTTATTTGCTTGAATGATCATTTAGAACTGTTTATTAATGCATGCTGATTCATATTTCACAATGATGATTTGGTTTGAAATGGATTAGTATAGGGGTTAATACCTTCATGAGAGGATTAACCTAGATTAGAGTTCTTAATCCTTTGAATCATGTCTCATCATTGTCATTAGCATTCCTAGTTTAGCACCAAAGCACCCTAACCAACTATCATGTCTAGAATCTCATGCCTCCATCATATCATATTCATATAACTTGTCATTGTTTAGTTCATCTTTAGTCTTTAATCCTGTTTTTAAGTTTGTAGTTGTCATTAGTTAATCAAAACCACTCTTGTTTGCTTGAATTAAGAATTTGATCACATAGTTTAGTGTCTAACACCACATATGGATTGATAAACCCCTTGTACTACAAGACAGGGGATTGATAACCTCTACAAAGAGCCTTGAAAACTCTTAGTTATCAATCTCTCAGCACTTAGTCTCTAAAAGGATCAGCTCATGGCCTCGGTATGAGTTAGGGCGAGGTGTCTGTCCGAGGTTTTTACATACCACTCCTCGGCATAGGCTATACCGAGGCCATGTTCACTGCTCCTTTGAATCACAAGGCCGCCAGCTTTAAACTCCTTCCTGCACTTGTTCCTTCAAACCATTGAGCAAGAACACTTCCTAGAACCTGAGATCACTTAGCAAACCCATCAAAACATTCCAAAAACACTAAAGAAAAGATTATAAAGATCTATATACAAGAATAAGCTTGGGTTGTCTGCGAAGAGCACTTTATTTAAAGTCACTAAGTTTGACTTTGCAAAACCTTTCTTAGGTTGGGTGAGAAGGAGCACTGATGCTCTTGAACATGCCAATTATCTTAAGCATGAAAGCTGAGCTTTGCTCCTTTAGAGAAACATCAGACCCATTTCCCTTTAACTCAAGCTTGAGACCCTTTTGCATCAGCTCTTGAATACCATCAGAATCCTTGTCAATGATTGCCTTTGTGAGACCGGTCCTGAGTTCAGCAAATGGTCCTGATTTTCCATTGCAATCAAGCTTGTACATTACAGCTCCATCATCACATGTCCCAGGGGTGAGAGGAAAGTCTTGAGAAGAAGATTCAGGTTCAAGGTTCTTTTCTTTTGATTCAGAACTTTCACCTTTTTTTTTATCAGCTCTAACTCACTTAGTGTAGGAAACCATGTGGGGAAGATATCTTCTAATCTAATGGAAGGCTCTCTATTTTCATACTTATAGACAGATTTGATGTGGGCTTGTTCTCCTTTCTCCACAGATGAAAGGGGTTGAGTTCCTCCTAAACTGCCAACACTTCCCACATAATGCATCTCAAGCACCTTTGGCTCTTCTATCTCTTGAACAGCTGATCCACAAAATTCATCTAAAGGAGGCTTAACAGGGTAAGAGACGTCCTTATCCATCTTTGTAAGCACCACTCTTTGAGTATCAAAGTCAATCCTTGCACCTGTTGTGTTAAGGAATGAAGTCCCAAGCAAAGGTGGAAGCTCCTTGGTCTTTTTCATCTTCATGACTATGAAATCAGTTGGAATTATGCACTCACCAACCTTCAATGGATAGTTCTCTATCAGCCCATGAGGTTTATTTGAGTATGAATCAACAAAAGTGATGGAAGAAGGATACTCCTTTAAGTTCTTGATCCCAAGTCTCTCCATCATGTTAAGAGACATCACATTTACACTTGAGCCTGAATCACACAAGGCATTCCCAAGAGTGCAAGAGATAGTAAATTTCCCTAGATTACCCAGCTTTGGGAGTGCTGTAGGCTTCAAATTTGGTGAATCTAGGCTGGAGACATCATTCTTTGTCTGTACGTGAGTAACCGGCTGGTCCTTTACTTCAACAGTCCCTGCATTGTTCCATTTCTCAACAAAATTATTCCAATGCTGCAAATAACAAACTCAACAGGCTGCCCCTCCACCTTGTTTTGCAATGTCCTCATTGAGATCAGGTAACAAGCTCATAAAGTCCTCTATAATGGCGTCCTCTTCCTCATTATTAGGGCTGGACCCATCAGAGATTTGACCATAAATAAGGTATTCAATCTCTTGAACAGCAGCTGAGTGATCATCACTTGAGTAGATGGCATTGCAATAATCTTTGGGGTTTTGAACAGCTTACCAGGAAGAGAGACTTGAGTTTCTGAAGTGAAGATGCCCTTGTTCTTTCTAAGAGTCTTAAGTTCAGAGCCTAGTGTCTCCATCTTAGAAGTCAGGTCAAGACACTTAGAATCAAGCTTTTGTTGTCCTTGTAATAGCTGTTGGAGAACAATACCAATATCAGGACCTTGCTGTGGCACAGAACCCTGCTGAAACTGTGTCTGACCGAATCCAAGAGGTGGAGGCCTTTGTTGCTGAAAGCTGACTTGGTTTGTGAAGCTGTTCCCTTGTGCCTGAACCGCTTGTGGCTGATAAGATTGTTAAGCAAAGCCTTGAGGAGTGTATCCTTGAAACTTATTCTGGATCCCAATGAAGTGAAATTCCTCTTGAGCAAGACCAGCTTCATTGACATTGGTAAAGCAACTCTTCTCTTCAGCCACATAGTTTATAAGTTGCGAGTGGCCATTACAAGCTTTGCAAACTTAACTTTCAACTCTTCTAGATCCTTTTCCAGCTCTTGTTGTTTACTAGAAGCTTCTCCTCTATAGCATCGGTCATAGTCTTCCCCATAAGTGTCTTGGCTCATGGCGAGGTTCTCAACAAGTTCCATAGCTGCATTGATTTCTTTTTCCAAGAAATTTCCATTTGATGCTGTGTCCAACTGAGTCCTGATCTTGGGAACAGCTCCTCTATACAAAGTGCTAAGGAGAGAGGCTTCTGAAAAGCCATGATGTGGGCACTGAGTTGTATAGCTTCTAAATCTGCCCCAAGCTTCTCCAAAAGTCTCATTAGAATGCTGAGTGAAGCTTGAAATCTTTTTCCTTAGCTTGGCTGTTCGAGAAGTTCAGAAGAACTTAGACAAGAATGCTAACTTGCATAGTTCCCAAGTCTGTATTGAACCTCTAGGTAGGTTCTTCTCCCATTGGTGTGCCTTGTCTCCTAAACTGAATGAGAACAATCTGAGCTTGAAGCTATCTTTAGATACACCATTGATCTTAGTTAGATCACAAACACTGTCAAATTGATCTAAATGCTCCAAAGGATCCTCCATTGGTAAGCCATGTAACTTAGAGTTCTGCACCATGTTTAGCAAAGAAGCCTTCACCTCAAAATTATTGTTCTGAACCGGTGGTGCTTGAATCCCTGCTCTGTATTGGTGTGTATTGGCTCGGTCATTATCTCATACATAGACCAGTGGAGGCTCTTGATGCCTGGGTGGGTTTGGGTGGGGTTGCGGTTGATTAACCTGAGGCCGGTCTTGGTTTTGATTACCCTGAGCTTGTCCCTGATGGACCTGATCCTGTGGAACCTGATTTCTGTTCCCATTAGCTCCAATACCAGCTCCTTGACCATGCGCAGCTTCTTGATCCTGGTGCTCAATCCCAACTTGCTGATCCATTCCCAATCTTTTCAAGTGAGCAGCTCTTTCTCTTTGTCTTCTAAGTTGACCTCTTGTGATCATTCACCTGAAAACAAAGACAGAACTTGAAAAGGAATCAGTAAAACAAACTAAACTTGATCTCAAAAACTATATCAGAAACTAATGCTAACAATCCCCACACAGTATGGCAACGACGCCAATTGATAACTAAGAGTTTTTAGCTCTTAGAAGGGTTATCAATCCCCTTGTCAAAGTAGTATAAGGGGTGTCAATCCATATGTGTGGTAGTTAGTCACTAGTTTATAATATAAGTTCTTAAGTCAAGTGATCAAAGAAGGGGTTTGGTAACAAGTAACAAAATAAGCCTAAACAAGAAGCAAACAAGTAATGATTAATGAACAAAACAAGCAAGCTAAACAAGAAAGATGATGATTAAGCAAATGATTAAAGATAAACCTCTAGATGTGATCATTGATTAGGGTGCTTTAGATATTGATTCATGATGCTAAGAACAATAATGCAATGCAAGTTACTCTTTAGTCTAGACTCCAAAAGCAGATTAATTCATTCCCATGACAATAATTCCTTTGTAAATCACTTAATCAAGATTAATTCACCTTAAGCAAGATCAAGCAATCAACAAGCATAGAGTATCAAGTTTAATAATGAACAAACGGTTTCTACTTAAGGGAGACCGAATCTTACAAAGAAAGATGCAACAAGCAATCACATGATCAAAAGGAAATAAGTAAAATACCAAGCGGGTTGCCTCCCACTAAGCGCTTGTTTTAAGTCGTTAGCTTGACTTGGTCGTTTTTTAGGCATTAGGCGCATCTGCTAAGGAGATCGGATCTTCCTTTTCTTCTTGAATGTCTGCAAGATATGGCTTAAGACGTTGTCCATTGACAGTGAAATCGCCTCCTTGACGGTTTCATAGAACCACAGCACCATATGGTAAAACTTCTTTGATCTTGAAAGGCCCTGACCATCGTGATCTAAGCTTCCCAGGAAATAACTTTAACCGTGAGTTATAAAGTAGAACCTGGTCATTAGGTGAGAACGTCTTATGAACTATTTTCCTGTCATAAAACTCCTTCGTCTTCTCCTTATAGATCTTAGAATTCTCATAGGCGTTATGGCGAATCTCGTCTAACTCATTTGGCTGAATCAAACGTTTTGCACCTGCTGTCTGGATGTCGTAATTCAGCTTTCTTATGGCCCATTCTGCCCTGAGCTCTAAATCCCATGGAAGATGACAAGCCTTACCATAAACAAGTTGAAAAGGTGTAGTACCCAATGGGGTTTTGAACGCAGTTCTATATGCCCAAAGAGCATCATCAAGCTTTGCTGATCAATCTTTTCTTGTTGGTCCTATTGTCTTTTCCAAAATTCTTTTGAGTTCTCTGTTTGATACCTCCACTTGGCCACTCTTCTGTGTGTGATAAGGTGTAGCTACCTTATGTTTCACTTCATTTTTCTTCAAGAGATTCTCAAACACTTTGTTGATGAAGTGAGAACCACCATCACTGATGACGAGTCACGGAACACCAAATCTTGGAAATATGATCGACTTGAACATCTTCATTACTACTTTTGCGTCATTTTTGGGGCTGGCTATGGCTTCTACCCACTTAGACACGTAGTCAACAGCAACAAGGATGTACTTGTTTCCAAAAGACGAAGGAAAAGGACCCATAAAGTCGATTCTCCAAACATCAAAAACTTCGACTTCTTGAATGAGGTTTTGTGGCATCTCATGTCGTTTGCTGATGTTCCCTTGTCTTTGGCAAGCATCACACTTAGATATGAATTTATGGGTGTCCTTGAACATGGTAGGCCACCAATAACCAGCTTGTAAAACCTTCGCTACAGTCTTATCAGTAGCAAAGTGTCCAGCATAGTTAGATCCGTGACAATGAAAAAGGATTTCTGGAACTTCGTCTTCAGAGATGCACCTGCGAAACAAGTTATCTGCACACTGCTTATAAAGATATGGTTCATCCCAAAAGTACCTTCTTATATCACGCAAGAACTTCTTTTTGTTGTAGCCAAAGAATCGTGGCGGTTCAACCTCCGCTGCTAGGTAATTCGCGATATGCATAAACCAAGGAAGCTCGGAGGGTTTTGCTTTTGGAGGTGGGGTTGGACGTTTCTATGGGGTGACTACTTTAGCATTACCATCTTTCTCCACGTCTTCAATAGGGTTTTGAGAAGTCAATGTCGAGCTTGCATCAGGTGAGGTAGTGTTGCCCTTAGATTTCTTTGATTTGCGCTTAGACTTCCTTGCTTTGTGCTTAGATTTTCTCGATTCGACAACTCCCTTAGGCTCAACTGAAAGGGCTTGTATAGAAACGTGTTGGCACCTTTCCTTGTTATCTCCAGGGTCTAAAATCGACTTCTCTTCCTTGTAGATGGTTATACAGTACGAGCTTCCACCACTACAGACTGCAGGATAAAAGATTCTCTTTTTGACTTTAGAAAAACAAACTCTTCGGTTGGGATAATCAACAACTGCCCCCACTGTTGCAAGGAATGAACTTCCAAATATCAATGTCCTGCGAGAGTCATTTTCCATCTCAAGAATGTGAAAATCAACAGGAACAAGACACCCTCCTACTTTCACCATCAAATCTGTTACGAAACCGTATGGAATCGTGCTTGAATTGTCTCCAAACATAACAGAACCATGAGGAGGTTTGATATCAAACATCCCCAGCTCGTTTGCAACTGCTTTGGACATGACATTCACATTTGCTCCTGTGTCACATAGAGAGTCAGAAAATTCCCTACCTTTAATAATGCAGGGGAAGACAAACTTCACTGAATCATTTATCTTATGAAGCTTCCTTTGGTGTGGAACTTTGCCTATTGCATCATACTCTTCCGGACATGCTGGAGATTCAACTTCGGTGTCTTGATTGCTAGGAATAGGCGTGAATTCTCTCTCACCATCAGTGTTTAATTATGACATTGCAACGCCACATTGGATTGTCTACGGTTTTTCCCGGAAGGTGACCATCTTGTCTCTTCACACTTTCTCCAATTTGTCCAATTTGTTTCTCGAGCATCTTGACATGATTTGAGAGGTTAGTGAACTTCTGAAATGACTCCTCATTGTTCTTGTTGAGGTGATCATTCATGATGTCTAACTTGTACCCAAGATCATTCATGTTGTCTAACTTAAGCTCAAGGTTGCGGATGTCTTGGGCGATTTCTTCATGTACCTCAGTGATTCGTCTCTCCATAGCTTCAGTGCTTTTTGAACTATCTATGATTTGCGATAACTGCATGTGCATGCTATCAACATGAGTGGTAAGAGCTTCAAATTTACCATTAAGGTCAGTGTATAAGCAGTCCACTCTTATATCCACATCGTCTGCTAATCTTTGCAGCTTCATAAGAAGTGGTTGCACCATAAGCTCGAGCTTGTTGTCTTGAGAGGTTGGAGATGATTTTGGAGAAGATTGGAGATTCATATGGGCGTGATCTTGTGCTCCAGGTTGATGATTAATCTCAGCTGCATTAACTTCTTCGCAGACATTAACAGAACGCTGCTGATTTTGGAGAAACAATTTCACCATGGCTTTAAGTTCTTCAATCTCCTTATGATCATGGGAAGTAGAACATGATGTTCTTCCTTGATCAGGACAATTGTTTCTGCTGCTTGCAGCAAGATTATTAATCAAGATGCAAGCTTCTTCCACAGTCCTTGTCATGAAGTTTCCATCGCTTGCTACATTTGGAGGTGCCTTAGATGTGCATTCAAGACCTTCGTAGAAAGTGTTCAAGATGCATGTCTCTGTAAAACCGTGGTGATGACATTCTCTAATGTACCCTTTATAACGATCCCAAACTTCATGAAAAGGTTCGCCTCCTTTTTGTTGGAATCTATAAATCTTGTCTCTAAAGATGTTTGATCTAGCGGTGGTGTAGAAATGGTTAAGGAAGGCAGCCTTGCATTCGTCCCATGATTCGAGTGAACCAGGAGACAAAGATTTGAACCAAGCATGCGCCTTATCACAAAGAGAAAATGGAAACAACTTGCACTTTATGTAATCTGCAGGAAATCCGATGGATTGCTTGGTACTGCAGATTTCTTCAAAATCTTCGAGATGGTCCATAGGATTCTCCGATGCATCGCCATGGAACCGGTTCTGCTTGACCAATTTTATGAGCTTCGGGCTAATCTCATAGTCTACGTTAATGGGTTGTAGACTAATGGAAGAACGGTTCTTATAGAAAACATACGGAGTGTTATAATTTCTTAGAGTTAAGCGAGGAGCGTTTTGGAACCTAACGTGCTCATCAAGGTTTTGTTGGACGTGGTGGTTATCTCTAAGCCTATCTAAACCTTGCAAGTGTATATTGTTATCGCCCATCTCTAATTTTTGTGTGTGTGTGTGTGTTTTTTTTAATTAATTAATTAATTGATATATTTTTATATTATATATATTTATAAATTTTTGTTTTTGTTTTGTTTTTTTTTTAGTTTATATATGTATATTATATTTTTTTAAATTTCTTTTTATGTTTATATATATATATATTTTAGAAAATAATAAATATATATATTTTCAGTTATATATATATATAAAATTATAATTTTTTCGTTTCTTTTATATTAATTTATATATATATGTATATATATTTTTATATAAAATAATAATTTTTTTTTTCAAAAATAAACAAGAGAACGTATGATTGGGTTTGTAAACGGGGTTGGTTGTTGTTTTCGTTTTACTAAGCTTCAGGTTTTAAATTTATAACCCCTAAATGTCTGCAAGTGCACAGATGTGCGCTGTAATACTTAGGGTATCGATCCACAGAGACTTAGTTGTTTCAGTACGAATTCACTGCAACGCTTAAATCAGATTAGAACTAAACAGGTTTTGGTTTTGGTTTTTGGTTGTCGCTAAATCTAAACTAGAAAGCAAGTAAAAACTAAAGAGCAATTGAAAAACGAAAGCAAATAAAAGCAAATAAAATCGATTAAACAAGGTGAATGAAAGCAGGTAAAAGCGAATAAATCAAAGACAAATTGAAAGCAGGAAAAATCGAATAAGAAGCAAAGGTTGTAAGCAATGAAAGACAAACGTTGGGGCTCAAGGGTATTTCGCAGGGGTTCATGGTCTATGCTAGGTCGATTTTAAACAAGTGATAAAGGTAATCAACTACGTATGTTCTAGAACTCGAGGCACGGAAGTATGAATAGCCTACTTTCGCAGCACTAAACAACTATCTCTCGCAACCCTAATCAGTAGGTTTCCACTCTGATTCTGGAAGGGAAAAGATGCAATAGCAGAACAAGACTCATCAATATTCACAACTCAACTACAGGTAGGTTTCCACTCCTATAGAAGAATTGCTCGTTTCACCCTAGTTCAGACAATCAATGAAAACTTTCGCAACATATCATATCAGATCAGCTTCTAAGTGGCCAGCAAAGAATCACGCAGTAAGATTAAAGGCAGACGAAGAACATCTAGAAGATTAATAATCCTAAATCTATCGATTCATAAGCAAAGACACATGAAATTCCCTTTGAAAAATCCCTTTAAACCCAACTGGGTAACTACTCAAACATATTATAAACAATCATCATAAACGAAATTGAAAGTGCAGGAAACTAAAGAAAAGAAGGAAGAAGAACGAAGAACAGAGAAGCAGAAGGAGGCGCGATGGTCACTCCTGCGGCGGCTCCTCTTCGAAGACGGCGGCCTCTCTCTCTCTCTCTAGGGTTTGTGTAAGTTTCGGTTCTATTGGTCTCCTCTTTAGAATGACCTAAAGGGGGTATTTATAGCTTCTGGGGTGGTTCTGGACACTTAGGGCTTCAAAAATAACGAGAGGAATTTATTTGGGCTTTAATTAAGTCGTCGGGAAAGTGAACGACCAAAGTCCGCGGTCGCGGTGGCTCTACCCGCGGGAAAATGGGTGTTGGCCGCGGTCCCGGCACTTGCTCTCTTCCGGAACTTCATTTTCTATCATTTTTGCATCGGGAGTATCTGAAGATCTAACCGTTGGATTGTCTCCAAACCAAGTGCATTAGAAAGCTGGTTGGATCCTCTATGTTGTCTCAAATTTTGGGGGTGATCAGACGGTGATAAGGTCTTCATCGCTTCTCATACTTCTGACGGTCTGCATTTATCCAAAATTGCTCATTTGTTCCAAATTGCATATCTTTTACCCAAGTTTCCTGTAAAGTCTTTTGAAACTCTAAAACATTGAAAACACTTTAAAAACATTGAAAACAGAGTTAAAACACCTGCATAAGACTTTATTATGATCCATAAAAGTGGTCAAAATACGGGATTATCAACTCCCCCAGACTTACCTTTTTGTTTGTCCTCAAACAAACTTAAGTCAGGAAAGAATTTTTTCAAAAAATCGCAGGAACTAAACAATATCTCAGTGACCGTCCTTCTAAACCATAACTTATCGTGAAACATCTATTTGGATCTAGTCTAGAAAATTCTCACCAAAATACAAGCAAACTAGTCCGTTAATCCGTCATGCGAAAATCTACACACTTAGATCTGACTTCCAGTCAACTAGCTCTTAACATCCATTAAATCTCGGTGGTTCTCATCAAAGAAAGTCTAGGCAAGGCAATCTAGGCTAGGTGTATACACTACAAAACATCATTTTACAATGGCCGAAATGGTCGTTATTTCGTCGTAATAGGACCATTACGACGGACTACCGACGATTTCGAAATCGTCGTAAAGTCATCGTCGTAATAGACAAATCGTCGTAAAATCGTCGTATAATATACGACGGTTTTGTTTCGTCGTAACTTCGAGGGAAACAAAATCGTCGTAAATGCGTCGTACATCGAATTGCGTCGACTTGGTCTTCGCCTGGACCGTCGTTAAGTGGTCGTTAATTGTCGACGTAAGATCGTCGTAAAATGTACGACGCATAAATCGTCGTAAATCAATAGTAAAGTATTTCTTCATTGCGTCGTAAAATCGTCGTAACTCTCGGACGTATAATCATCGTATTTATCGTCGTACATTGTAGTCGTAAATTCGTCGTAATATTTACGACGAATGTACGATGGTTTTAATAAATCTATTCCGACGATTATACGACGTTTAATATAATTGAAAATTAAAAAAAAAATAATTCGAATTAAAATTTAAATTAAAAAAATAATTTACAATTTAAAATTTATGAAAATTTGAAATTAAAATTAATTGCAATTTACAAAAAAACCCTACAGATCTAAATCTAAATCGATCCTGTCGATCCCGTCACCGGCCTCCTCCCCATCGTCCTGGACGTGTTCCTTGCCGGGTCTTCGGTTTGATGCTTCCGCCGGTGCCTGATATCCGGCTCTAGGAGGCTCAACCCCGAGAGATCGGAACATCTCCTCGTCCGTCTGCACCGGCGGTTGTGTCCTAGTGGATGACCCGGCGGCAGACGATCCGACAACTCCATCAGCCCGCAGCTTGTCCAACTGCGCCATGAGTACCGGGTTGTCGGCTCCCATGATCTCGAAGAGACCGTAGAGCTGGTCGATCCTCGTCTCGTACCGGGTCCGCATCTGATCGATCTCCTGGCGGATAACCGGATCCGGGACCCGGACGTGACCAGTCGCCGTAGCTCTCGGGGTATCACAGATGGACCACATCCCTAATACCCGCCCCTTTTTCTTTGGGGCAACCTACAAATATTTAAAAACATTATGGTTAGAAATATAATTTAAAACTAAAGTTACATTAATTAAATATAGTAATTAAAATTATCTCTTCGAAAATCTGGTCCATCTCCGCCACCGTCAGCGCCGGGGTCGATTGGACCAAGCTACCTCCGGGAGACGTTTGACGCGCCTGCTGAGTCAGCTGCGTCTGTCGCTCCTCGATCGCCGCACAGGCGGCGTTGTAGATCTACTCCGCCCGAGGATCCGTGAATTCGCCGTTACGCTTTTTATGCGTCTCGGCGAAAACCTTCGTCATCGGAGGAAGTTCTCCTCCGTTATCTTCGACCTACAAAATCAAAATGAAAAAAAATTAATTAGTATCAAGAAATAAGAGTTAATTATTTGAAAACAAAAAAATTAATAATTTTAATTTACTTACCATCATAAGCCGTCTTCCGACAAAAGGAATCTGGCCGGAAGTGTGCGGGACGTTCTTCCGATTTCGCGCATCGTCAGTAGCGTTCCTGAAAAATATTTTGATTAGAATCTATTATAAGAAAAAAATAATGCAAATATTATTGAAATTAACTACGACTTACCTAGATCCGGAACACTTGGCGGCCGTAGTCTGGTTGTGCGGATCCAACCAGTACGGGACAAGGCCCCGCCAGACGGTATTAGACATAGGCGCCGGCTTGGCCTTGTCGCCGTCAACCTCCCACTTCCGTTTCCAGTCGGAAACGGTGTTGTTGAGGCGGAATTTGACCTTCTCCTTGAAGGCCGTCTCCACACGTCCGTGTGCGGATGTTTCCCAATGCCAGTTTTGCTAGGAAAAAAAAAAGAAGTTAGAAATTATTGTAAAAAGTTAAAATTTAAAATTAAAATTAAACGAAATGGTAAATTACTTACCGCAAAACACTTGAACCAAGTGTCAAGTGTGACCTGATCCAGCTTCTTCCAGCTGGGGTTGTACGAAAAACCACTTGATGATATCCGCAACGTTACGACCAACTGCATTGTCGGTCGTAAACCTAGTCAAATGGAAAGAGAAAAAGTAAATTAATATCAAATATATAAGAATAAATATTAATTAATTTAAAAATATTGTAGGAAAAAAATTACGTCCAATAGGTGCCGGGGGCTCGATCCGGGTCGAGTTTGTTCATGGTCCCACGACCGGGTTGCGCCAGAAGATCCTGTACCGTAAACTGGGCATACGGTACAGGCGGGATCGGATCAGCCTCAGGCTCGGCCTGTGCGGGAGCCGCTGGTTCGGCTGGTGGTGGTGGAGGCGGTGCCGGCTGCGGAACAACGACCGGTTGGGAAACCGTCCGTTGTGTTCCCGAGGACTCCGGGATGGCTGATCCGGTCGCCGAGGTAGACGGGGCCGTACCGTCAGAATCGACGAGCTGTCGGTAGTGAAATCTCTTAGCCCGAGGAGCCATCGAGACAGAATCTACAAAATTTTAAAAAATTTGTTACTAATTTTTCAAATATTTATTAAAATTTACAAAATCCGGGCCTATCTAAATTCCGAAACCTATATCTAAATTCCGAACCTAAATCTAAATTCCGAACCTAAATCTAAAATAATATGTAATGAAATTACTTTAAAAAAAAACTTACAACTTTTGGCTGTGAGAGTAGGGAGAGAGGGAGTGGTTTAGGGATTAGAGAGAGAAAGTATTGTAGAGAGAGAGGGGAGAAGAGAGGAATGAGCGACGAAAGGGGGAAATCTCACGTCCCTTATATATATTTTGTGATCGTCGTAAAATCGTTGTAACTTTACGACGGTTTTACGACGATTTGGTTGTAGAACAGTGGGTCCACTGCATGACATGACACGTGTCGTGATGGGAGCATTTGACCGTTACGACGGTTTTACGACGATTTAACCCTAAACCGTCGTAAAATCGTCGTAATGTCTAAACATTTATAACCTCGTACCTCGGATCAAGAGCATATCCGGTGCAAACGTTACGACGGTTTTACGATGGTTTTGGGTTTAGTCGTCGTAAAACCGTCGTAAATTTACGATTATATTACGACGGTTTTACGATGTTTTTTAAAAAAGTGAGTAAACCCTAAATCTTATAAATGGGATATTGCATAAAGAACAATGCAAAGGTTATTGTATCCTAACATATAATAAAAGGTTTACAACTTTGCATGTATGATGGATTTATGACATGAGATAGTAAAAAATGAAATTCCGTAATCTAATATATAACCTTTCACTTAACATTTACGAAAACATGCATGAACTTGTAAATATGTATGTTTTTTTCAAATTTTTGATTTTGATCAGATTGATAGCATTTCATATAAAATAAGATAACCAATCAAAAACAATTGTGAAATACCTTACAACCAATAAGATATAAAAGATTCAAATTCTTGGATTTAGGCATTACGACGCTTTTACGACGAAATAGTGTACTCGTCGTAAAACCGTCGTAAATTTACGACGATATTACGATGGTTCGTCGTAAAGACGTCGTAATGTTGAAACCCTATTCATTCAGGGCTTAAAACCTAGACTTAGGGTTTATGGTTTAGAAAAACCGTCGTAAAACCGTCGTAAAATCGAATTTGAGGGTTTTTAAAAAATTCAAACAAATAAAGTTACAAATTACATAATAACAAACATTCACTAAATACAATGCATGAAACTCAATCAGATTCATCTTCCTCTATTACTTCATCACCATCATCGTCTTCTTCCGCCAAATCGTCATCATCGGTTTCAGCAAACTCATCATCACATTCTTCTTCTGTATCATCGGGAAGATCTTCAACTTGCATGTTCCGAGGGTCTATTAAGAAAATCTCCTCATCAACATCTGGTTCAGACAGATCTACGCAAGTGTCCTGTTGAAGTGGAACATCCTCAACCCCTACATTCTTGCCCCTCGGAGCCACTTTAACTACAGCTAACCATGAAATTCCTGTTGATCGAACTCGAGGGTATGGCAGAAACATTACCTGTTCTGCTTGAGAAGCTAATATAAATGGCTCAAACCTGTTGTACCGTCGTGATTTGTTCACGTCAACAACTCCAAACTTGTTTAGACGTACCCTTCGTCCAACAGTTGGATCAAACCAATCACATTTGAAGAGAACAGTTTTCAGCCTTAACAATCCAGGATACTCTACTTCAATTATTTCTTGCACAACTCCATAAAAATAGATTTCACCCCTCACACAAACTCCATAGTTTGTTGTCGCCCGCTTTGCACCGTGACGGTATGTGTGAAAAACATAGCCCCGAGTGAAATACATTGAGGCTGTAGTTATTTTTGCCATCGGACCTAGTAGTAACTCATGGAACCATGTTGGAAATTCATCCGGATCATTCGGGTCCACCTAATAAGAAATAAATTCCGCTTTTATTTCTTGATTTCGATATATAGCAAATTAAAGTAGTACTCTTTTAATTAAAATTTTATACGTACTTGCCCTTTTAACCACTGGGCATAGTGTTGATCTTAACGATCATTGATTTCAGTTTCAGAAACTCCAGATATGCATTCTTTAACCTCATCAACAAATGTGCTGAGAAAAACAACAAATAGTTATTAATACTGACAACTCATATAAAGATATTATTAATTAAAAAGGTACCTTTCATACGATGACAACTCTTCACAATTTAACAGGATGTACGTATGTGCACTGTGATAATCTTTTTCATTGGACCACCAAACATCTTTTAGTTTTCCACTAAGACGTCCGATCGGCGAGAATATGTCAGGTACACCTTCAACGGCATATGTATGGCCAACTCCTCCATCATCATATCGACGAGTAGCTCTTTTGCGTGTTCGTACTTTCGGTGCAAAATAGTATGAAGTGAAGTGTGAAGTCTCTTGCGTTAAGCTTCCCGCCACAATTGAGCCTTCCACTTTAGCTAGGTTTTTGGCTTTACCTTTAAGATGCTTCATGAAACGCTCGAACGGATACATCCACCTGTACTGAACGGGTCCACCGAGCTCTGCTTCGTATGGGAGATGAACAGGAAGATGTTCCATAACATCAAAAAATGATGGTGGGAAGATCTTTTCCAAATTGCACAACAAGATTGGAATATTCAATGCCAGTTGTGATATTACATCAACTGATAATGTTCGTGTACTAAGATCCCGAAAAAAAGCACCAGTGCCTCCAATTGCTTCATGGACGTTTTTGGGCAAGAGTTCAGCAAATGCAAATGGAAATAATCGTTGCATAAAGACATGGCAGTCATGGCTTTTCATCCCAGCAAACTTTACCCCCTTCTCAACAGATTTGGAAAGATTAGAGACATACCCATCAGGAAAATTAACGTTAGAAGAAACCCATCTGAACAATGCTGACTTTTGATCTGCACTCAACCGAAATACAGGAACTGGTGCTTTCCCGTTTCTCAGTAGATGCAACTCACTTCTGTTGCATAAATCAGGCAAGTCCAATCTTGATTTACCATTGTCTTTTGTTCTTCCCGCTACGTTCATAACTGTATGCATGATGTTATCAAAAAAGTTTTTTTCAATGTGCATGACATCAAGATTGTGTCTGAGCAGATGATCTTTCCAGTAAGGTAGTTGCCAGAAGATACTTTTGTTGTGCCAATTATGATGAACTCCATAACCTTCAGGCATATTTGCAGGAGTGTGCCAGTTTCCCCCACGAGTTACTGTTTCTTCTGCCCTCCAATGATCTATTTGCGCCTGTATATCAGCTCCTGTTAAATTAACGGGTGGAGGAACACGTACACTTTTGTTCTTCAAAAATAACCTCTTGTTCCTCCGATATGGATGGTTATCCGGTAAAAACCTCCGGTGACAATCAAACCAACAAGTTTTTCTACCATGTTTTAGCTGAAACGCATCAGTTTGATGAAGACAATAAGGACAAGATAGCATCCCATGTGTAGTCCATCCTGATAGCATACCGTAAGCGGGGAAATTGCTTATTGTCCACATAAGCACAGCCCGCATAGTAAAATTTTTCCTCGTAGAACAGTCATATGTACGAACGCCAGTATACCATAACTGATTCAACTCATGTATGAGTGGCTGAAGAAATACATCGAGAGCTCGCTTCGGATGATTTGGACCTGGAACCAAAATACTTAGGAAAAGAAATTTCCTTTGCATGCACAAATCTGGAGGAAGGTTATAAGGAGTTAGGATTACTGGCCATAATGAATATTGTCTACCAGATATACCAAATGGACTAAAACCATCAGTGCACAGACCAAGATAGACATTCCGTTCCAACGATTGTTTTCTTGTAGTGATAAATGGTTATTCGAGGGGTAAGGCTTAAAGTGTTTACGGGTTACCTGAAGATCTGGAGAATGCAAGATATTATGCAAAACCGCAAGAGAGAGTGAAGCTGTTGGTATCCACAGTTTTCAGTCACTTTCTTCTTGCCATAGATTACTGGCCTTCTTCCTCAGGTTCTCTCCTAACTCCCCCAGACTTAGATTTTTGTAAATCTTTCAAAAAGATAGCTCTATAAACGCTTAATAGATTCTTCTTGCTCCACAAATTTCGACAATCTAGGACTCATTAGGCTTTTTGTTTCCCTCTCTCTTTTCATTCGTTTTTTTTTTTTTTTTTTGATAGAGAGGGAACACCTTTAGATATAGAGTCTTAGAGAGCACGAAATTACCAGTTAAGATTTGTCTTGTAAAGCTTCTTGATGTATCTGATACTCTTCCTTCCCAATTCCATTCAGTCTCCTTTGTGAGTGACTGAAAACTGCGTCGCTCCTCTTCTCTCTGACGTTTTTGCACATATCTGCTGATATAAACTAAAGAGAGAATGCACGAGGATTGAAAACAAGGGTTTTGGGTTTAGGGTATGGTACCAGATAAAGATAAACTGGTCATCTAGGATGACAAAGAGTGGTAAAAGTGAGGGTAAAAGACGTCCTAGATGTGTATGTCGATGCCTGCCTAAAATCAATGATGAGAAAATTAAATGTCAATATTAAGGTCAAATAAAATGAGCTAGTATATCCTGTCAGAAAGAATCTCTATGAATAGAAGTCCTCTGGTGGGATTTCGTAATGCAAGTACTTGGCTACCGCCTAGTCTAGGCCTAAATCACAAAAGAGCAAAAAACGAGGAAATAGCGTAGAAGCACACTGGTCTAATTCTTCATAGTAATATTTATTGTGTTCCTGGTTTGAAAACTTTTTGAAAAACATTTTTGAAAATGATTTTTGAAAATTTTTCTGTGTCCAAAACAAACTCAAAACAAATCAAATTTCATTAGTAACGGATGAACATCCTCCCCCAGACTTATTTCACACTGTCCTCAGTGTGATAAATCTTGGAAAGAATGGTAAAGAAATGTTGAAATGTTTAAGTGAACTTATCGTGCTGGAGAGTGCTGGTCGTCTTTTTTATTTGTTCTTCCTTATTGAAAATCTGAAATTAAATGAAACAGAAACAAAGCAATGGAAATAGAAAATAAAGGTCAAAGGGAAATAGATAAAATACCAAGTGGGTTGCCTCCCACTAAGCGCTTGTTTCAAGTCGTTAGCTTGACATTGTTGCTCGATTAGAATTAACCGGGGTCGTGACACTCCTTGGTCTCATCATTGGCCGATGATGGATCAATCAAAAACATCACTTCTATTTCGTCTTCGGTTTCTTCAGCCAGATATGGCTTTACACGCTGTCCATTCACTGTGAATGAGTTTCCGGTTCTGTCCCACAGGACAATGGCTACGTATGGCTTGACTTCCTTTATCGTGAAGGGTCCTGACCATCTTGAACGTAATTTTCCTGGAAAAAGCTTAAGACGAGAATTGGAAAGAAGTACCTTATCGTTAGGAGCAAAAGTTCTATGAATAATCTTCTTATCATGATATGCTTTAGTTTTCTCCTTGTAGATCTTCGAGTTTTCGTAAGCATTGTGTCGGATTTCTTCTAACTCGTGAAGTTGAAGTAGTCTTCTTTCTCCAGCTGTTTTCATGTTCATGTTCATCTCCTTGATAGCCCATTGCGCCTTATACTCAAGTTCTACTGGAAGGTGACATGCTATTCCATAAACTAGATTGAATGGTGTTGTTCCTAATGGTGTCTTGAATGCTGTTCGATACGCCCCATAATGCATCGTCAAGCTTTGTAGACCAATCCTTGCAATGAACCGCAGTAGTTTCTGTAAAATCGACTTGATTTCTCTGTTTGAGATCTCTACTTGACCGCTGGTTTGGGGATGGTATGGAGAAGCAACTTTATGTGTAACTCCATTCTTTCTAAGAAGATTTTCGAAGACTCTGTTGATGAAATGCGATCCTCCGTCGCTTATCACAATTCTAGGAACTCCAAAACGCGGGAATATAACAGATTTAAACAGCTTCTGACAACTTTCGCATCATTGGTGGGACTTGCCACTGCTTCAACCCACTTAGAGACGTAGTCTACTGCTACTAAGATGTATTGGTTTCCAAAATAAGTAGGAAAGGGTCCCATAAAATCTATTCCCCAGACGTCGAAAATTTTGACTTCGAGAATAAAATTTTGAGGCATCTCATTCCTTTTGCTTATGTTGCCCATCCTTTGGCATTTATCGCATCGCGATATATAAGCTTGAGTATCTTTGAACAAAGTAGGCCACCAGAAACCTGCTTGTAAGATTTTTGAAGCAGTTTTGAAAGTTGCAAAATTTCATGCGTAAGACGAGCTATGGCATCCGAAAAAAATTCCTTCCATCTCTTCTTCAGCCACGCATCTTCGGAATAACCCATCAGCACATCTCTTATAGAGATAGGGTTCATCCCAAAAATAATGTCTTACGTCTTTCAGAAACTTTTTCTTCCTATAACCAAAGAATTGTGGTGGTTTTACATCAGCTGCTAGGTAATTTGCTATGTGCCTAAACCATGGGGTGTTGAAAGCATCTGCTCGTCGCATTAGAGGACGTGGTGGTGCGGTATTGGCATTGGGGGTAGTATCTATTGCATAGATGTTTTCTTCAGGAAAACTGTCATTTAAAGGCAATCTTTCTTCAACTCGAATTCGTGAAAGATGGTCTGCAACTCCATTATCTGCTCCTTTCCGATCTCGAATTTCGATATTGAATTCTTGCAGCAGGAGGATCCATCTTATCAACCGAGGTTTAGCGTCTTTCTTAGACATTAAATACTTGATTGCAGCATGATCAGTATGAACTATGACCTTAGATCCTACGAGATAAGAACGGAATTTCTCAAATGCAAATACGACAGCCAGAAGTTCTTTTTCTTTTGTAGCATAATTGCATTGAGCTTCGTCAAGCGTTCTGCTTGCGTAGTAGATTACGTGCAGTTTCATATCTTTTCGTTGGCCAAGCACTGCTCCGACTGCATAGTCACTTGCATCGCACATGATTTCGAATGGGAGTTCTCAATCAGGTGCTTGCACGACTGGAGCGGAGACAAGGGCTTCTTTGATCTTATGAAACGCGGCTAAGCACTCATCATCAAACTCGAAGTTCGTTTCTTTGCAAAGCAAACGCGTAAGAGGTCTAGCTATTTGAGAAAAATCTTTTATGAATCGCCTATAGAATCCTGCGTGTCCTAAGAAACTACGAATTCCTTTTACGTTTGTGGGTGGTTGTAGGCTGGTCATGACTTCGATTTTAGCTTTGTCAACTTCAATACCTTTTCCGGAAATTCTGTGCCCAAGCACGATTCCGTCTTGTACCATGAAGTCACATTTTTCCCAATTTAATACTAAATGCTTATCTTCACATCTTTGCAGAACTTTACCAAGATTGCCTAAGCATTTTTCAAAAGAAGATCCATAGACAGAGAAATCGTCCATGAATACTTCCATGAAATCTTCAATAAAGTCTGTGAAGATCGACATCATGCACCGCTGGAAGGTAGCAGATGCATTACACAATCCAAAAGGCATACGTCGGTAAGCAAACGTGCCATATGGACAAGTGAATGTCGTTTTTTCTTGATCCTCTGGGCGAATAGGAATTTGAAAAAATCCGGAGTATCCATCAAGGAAGCAATAGTAAGGGTGATTAGCTAATGATAACACCGTATTTTGACCACTTTTATGGATCGTTTTGAAATATTTTTTCTATGTTTTTAATTGCTTTTAAGTACTTTTATCACGTTTTTCTAGTATTTGTAGTTCCAAGACTCTTTTCAGGAAACTTAGGGAAAAGCTTAACAAAATGGATAGAAAACCAGATTTCAGCTCAGAGTCAAACTGTCAGAAGTTCACCCCTGATTAAAGGCCTTCTCACCGTCTGATCCAGCTCAAATTTGGAGACCTTAAAGATGGAAGTATCAGCTTTCCAGTGCACTTTACAGCTTGGCAATCCAACGGTTCAATTAAAAGATACGCGAAGAGCAAAATGTCCCGTAAACCAGCTGGCCAGCACTTCCACACGCGGCCAACAAGCATTTTCCTGCGGTCAGGAGCATCCCGACCGCGGCAAACCACTTATCCACCGCGGTCACACTTGTCCCGACCGCGGCCTTCAACCTCCGAGCCCAAAAAGCCCATTTCTAAAGCCCACATTTGGAGAAACCCTAAGTGACGTCCAGAGAGGTCTTAAGCACTATAAATACATGTCTTAGGAGCCCTAGAAATCGTGTAACCTATCACCACCGAAATATTTACTTCATATTTTTATTGTTTTTGCTTTAGCTTTTAGGGAGAGAGAGATTTGTTCTCTTGAACCCTTGTTCTTTTTTTATCAATTTCGGTTTCTAATTTTGTTCTTAATATTATGTCTTTAATTTTGTTCATTATGTCTGAGTAGTTTTATTGTTGGGATTAAGGGATTTTCGATGGGCATTTATATGTTCGGTGAGGATTCCATTGGCTATTGAGCTGAATCTTAGAACTTTTTCTTCTGAATTCGTTTTTACTGCATGAGAGTAGCGTCATGAACTACAATCTGATCCAGATCTTGGTGACACAAAAGTGTTCATCAGGTATCAGATCTAGTTTGGGAGAGCAAAACAAACATAGGAGTGGAAACCTACCTATGGGCGATTTGTGAATTAGGACGAGTCTTAAACATAATGCATCTCTTCTCTTCCAGGGCCAGAGTGGAAACCTACTGGTCAGGGTTGAGAGAGATGGTTGTCTATGATCACGACAGTGGCGTATTCATACGTCCGTGACTCCAGTTCGAAAAGTTTAAGCTAAGATCTTACAAAATTTACTCTCTAGCAATGTTTTGAATCGTTCGTACCCCTGAGAAAACTTCCCTGAACCCCAACGCTTTTTTCTCCATTGATTTCCTGCGATTTTTCTTTAAGCTTTAGTTCAATATTGTCTTTCCTTTTTAGTTCATTTTCATTTAAGCATTAGAATATCCGTTTTTATTATTTTTAGTCATTTTCATTAAGTTTAGCTATTACGTCATTTAATTTCCGTATTCTCTTTTAATATTTCCTTTTTAGATCGTAAACACACTACCAAACCCCCACTAAATCGTTTTTGTTCTAGACTTCCTTACTTTAACTTATTTTCAAAGGCTTTTTTCAGCAAAAGATCCTCCTTCCCTGTGGATTCGATCCCTAAGTACTACAATCGATCAGCTGTGCACTTGCGGCTATTGATTTCAATTAGGGTAAAACTTGACAACCCTTGACACCACACATCAAGACCACCATCAAGTTTTTGGCGCCGTTGCCGTGGAAGGCACGCGTTTTCTTTTCTGCAAAACCCCGAGAAAGGTTAGTAAATCGACTCTAGAACACCATTTTCTGCAACTTTCCATTTTTCGGTTATTTTGTTTCCATTTCAGAAGATATGGATCGTATAAATCGAAATAAACAAAATGAGGAAGGTTTCTATAACACTCCTCAAGCCACCAGACGCAGAGAGAAGCATCTAAGCGATCTCTACGAAGAAACTCAAAGCGAAGACAACAGAACGTCCCAGAAGGAACCCTGCGCACCTCAAATGGCCAACCCTGAACAACCTGCTCGTCGGTTGCCTCACAAGAATGAAAACGTCAGACCCATTCACCGATTGGAGCTACTAGAATTGGCAGTCTCGCACTTACTCGACGTTCGAGCAAGATCCACAATTGACGAGAGAATTAACGACTTGTCAATACTCTTTAAGAGAAAGCTTGAAGATCTTTCCGCTCAAGTCAAGACCGTCGAAAGCCAGCTAAACGAAGGTGCTGAAACCGTCCAGGATAGGATTAATGCAATCGAAGAACGAGTTGGAGCACACGAAGTTCACATTCGCAAAGCCGGTTGGAGCATCCGCACCTTAGAGATCAAACTTGGTGAAGCAGAAGAGACTATTAACTACCACAACAACCAAACCTATTCCTATGTGGAAGAGATTTGGGATGGAGTACACAAGGTTCAAGAGAAAGCAGAGACAATAGACTCAACTGTGGACGAAGTAGTCTATACCCTCAACGAAATCGAAAAGAAGGTCGAAAAGCTTATGCAAGGATGTGAAACGAATGGTTCGACGCTTCTCATCGAAGATCTTAGCCTAAAAGAGGAGAAGACGGAGTTAGAAGGTGCAGGAATCAGTTCAGATGGCAGAGGAATAGACGAAGCTGAAGAAACGACTCGGAGTCCCATCCCCGCGGTCGGAACTCACGTGACCGCGGCCAACAAGCTTCCAGCCGCGGTCGTGAGCATCCTGACCGCGGCAAAGCCCTCTTCACCCGCGGTCGTGGAGCTTCTACTCGCGGCTGGCACTCCTTCAGATGCCCTTCAGCCCTTTTCAACTCCTACAGGTCAATGCTCATTTGAAACATCTGCTGGGATGGTCAAAACCCCTCTTCAGGAGCAGACGGTGTATGCTATCAACTCCAAAACATCTCAAGAAGAAAATGAGGTACTCCCTTGCAATATAGTCTTAGCATATGAAGATGAATATGAAGGGCACTACCTCGAAGATGAAGACTATCGTCTGTTCATAGAAGGAGGGAATCCAAACAAAATGGTGGAATTAGGAGCACCAATCTCCAGAGAAAGGCTCATTGAATTCAACAAGTTTGTGAAATCAATCCCTCTTTACACAGGTTTCGATGATATATGGCATCTTGGTTGTTTGCAAGTTTTCTTTAGGTACAGCAAGGAGACAAAGGATGATATTCGAACCTACTTTGGGAGGGCCAGACGTCTGACTTTTCCCAGAACATCACCTGATGCTGCTGTTTATTCAATCCACCTCCAAAGACCGGAAGAGTGCAGCCACTACACCAACAAAATCAGCAAAGAGAAGCTCGACGATTTCAATGATGTGGTTCGAAATTTGCCTGAAGGAATCACGTTTGCCAAAGCTTGCAAGGACTTCATGATAGGCCACTACTTCTGTGAGAGCAAAGAATCAATCCCTGAGATAGAAGACTTGTTCAATCATGCCAGAAAAGGTAAAACTGTTCGAACACTTCACAAAATAGAAGGTGCAGGTCAGTTTCTTATCTCTTGTTCTATTAGAGGAGAAATGTTTAAAAACGTGCTTTGTGATTCTAGAGCTTGTCTTAACATGATGTCCAAGGCAATTGCTTTGAGACTTGGTATCAAACACCTGCGCAGGACTAGAGCAAAGATTAGTTTAGCTGATGATTCCAATGCAACACCTCAAGGAATAGCTCATGAAATTCCTTTGAGAATAGGAGATTGCATAGTGTCTGTCGACTTCTACATTGTCAAAACGAGAGATGCAACATATCCAGTGATTCTGGGATGGTCTTTTCTAATAACTTCCGGAGCTATAATGGACTGGCCAAACCGGAGGATTTCATTTGCTAATATCGACAAAGATGTCTTCACAGAAGCTGTCCCATACAACAGCAAAGCAGGAAAACGTTCTGCAGCAGAAGAATTTGAAGAAGAACTTTGGAGTGACGAAGAACCTGCTAAGCAAAGCAAGGAGATGTCGAAAAAGACTTGTCTCAGGACAAGGTCTTCTTCATTGGAATAAGTCACGTCCAACACCAAAAGTCGAGCTAAACGACTTAAAACAAAAGCGCTTAATGGGAGGCAACCCATTTAGGTATTGTTTTCTTTAGAATTTTTCTTTCTTTTTCTTTTGATCTTTTCCTTTTTCTTAGTTTCAGGTGTTTCTTATAAAACAAAAAAACCAAAAAAATCAAAAAACCAGGAAAAACCAAAAAGAATGATGGTACCTGACTGCACGGCCCAGCAGGAACCAAGGAGAAGCAAGAAGAGGCCGCGATATAAGCCCCCGCGGTCGCAAATGTTCTGACCGCGGGAAACCTACCGTCGGCCGCGGTCGCGTAGTCCTGACCGCGGCCAAGTGCTTGATTGCCGCGGTCGTGCAGCCCCTGACTGCGGCACTTGGTCGTTGACATCCAAGCCCGACCCAAAACCACCCCTTTCACCTCATTTCACCTCACCAATCACCCTCTACCTCATTCATCACCCTCCACCACCTTCATCACCACCTAATCACCTTCCCAAACCCCTTCGAATGAATCCGGTTCATCTCCACCAGCATCCCGGATCCAGGTAAGTTCTCTTTGTCCTTACCAATTCGATTATCTATGCATTTTTCTCATCCAATCTCGACTTGTTTCACACTGAGGACAGTGTGATTTAAGTCTGGGGGAGGATTTCATCCCTTTCTAACCACCTTTCTTTCATGAGTCTTGCATTATCTACATCTTTTTGCATTTTTCTTAAAGTTTTTCAAAATCGGTTTTCAAAACAAAATACGTTTTAAAAGGAAATGGTGAACATGAATCAATGATAGTTGACTGTGTGCTTTAAACTGTTCCTAGTGACATGCTCATTCATGATTTAGGACTAGACTAGGCGGTAGCTAAGCACATTTGAAACGAAGTACCCCAGAGGAATTTGAATGATTTCGATTTTGATGAAGGGATACACTAGCTCTGTTTTATTTGGACTTAATTTGGTCATTGAAGCATTAGACCAGGGAAACGAATCATACATTCAGGACTCATTTATCCTTTTACCACTCTCTGTTGATCCTGAATGGCTAGTTCATTTTTAGCTAGTTCCCCACCTTA
Source organism: Eutrema salsugineum (assembly GCF_000478725.1). Classification (NCBI taxonomy): domain Eukaryota; kingdom Viridiplantae; phylum Streptophyta; class Magnoliopsida; order Brassicales; family Brassicaceae; genus Eutrema; species Eutrema salsugineum. The sequence continues at coordinate 1,213,260 of NW_006256686.1, read as the reverse complement.
ACCAATCCTCTTTCAAACCACATGCACTCTTGTGTTCTATTGTATTATATGCAGATAAGTGCAAAAACGTTGGAGAGAAAGAGGAACGACGCAGTTTTCAGTCACCAAAGACAGAGACCTGCGATTTGCCGGAAAAAGTTCCCGGACGGATTCAACACAAGAGAAAGCTCAGTTTGCCTTAGGAAAATCTCAAATTTTGGTACAATCTCGTCCTCTAGTCTCTCTCTCTTTTTAAAAAAAAAAAAAAATATATCCGAAAATAAGAAAAGAAAGGAGATAAAAGCCTTAGAGAGTCTAGAGAGGTCGAATTTTAAGTCCCAAGGCAACTGGAGTTCGATTTTATGGAGTTTTGGAGATTGTTTTCTGATTCCCGGAAAGAATCTAAGTCTGGAGGAACAGCTGTTTACAACAAAGGAGGAAGGATTATGCAACAACATTTGGCAAGAAGAAGTGATTGAAAACTGTGGTCATCAACAGGTCCTTATCTCTCTTGCGGTTTTGCATATTATCTTGCATCCTCCAGATCTTTAGGTAACCCGAAACACTTTAACACCACCACTTAAATAGCCCTTTAATGCCAAACGCCGTCTACCCTGGATGATGTCTTTAATGAGAACTCACTATTGAACTTAATGAATGTAGAGAGCTAGTTGACTGAAATCAAGATTTAAATTGTTTAAGTTTTGCATGACGGAAAAAGTGGACTAGTATCTCTTGTGCATTAGTGAGAATTTTCTAGACTAAGTTGTGGATTGATGCACTATCTTTGGTCCTATTTTAGAGTTCATGTCTATGAGATTTGTGCATTCCCTATTTTTGTTTTCACTTAACCAGTTTAGGCTTTTGCTTTGTTTGAGGACAAACAAAGGTTTAAGTCTGGGGGAGTTGATAACACCGTATTTTGACCACTTTTATGGATCGTTTTGAAATATTTATTTCTATGTTTTTAATTGCTTTTAAGTACTTTTATCACGTTTTTCTAGTATTTGTAGTTCCAAGACTCTTTTCAAAAAACTTAGGGAAAAGCTTAACAAAATGGATAGAAAACCAAATTTCAGCTCAGAGTCAAACCGTCAGAAGTTCACCCCTGATTGAAGGCCTTTTCACCCCTGTCAGGAGCATCCCGACCGCGGCAAACCACTCATCCACCGCGGTCACACTTGTCCTGACCGCGGCCTTCAACCTCCGAGCCCAAAAAGCCCATTTCTGAAGCCCACATTTGGAGAAACCCTAAGTGACGTCCAGAGAGGTCTTGAGCACTATAAATACATGTCTTAGGAGCCCTAGAAATCGTGTAACCTATCACCACCGAAATATTTACTTCATATTTTTATTGTTTTTGCTTTAGCTTTTAGGGAGAGAGAGATTTGTTCTCTTGAACCCTTGTTCTTTCTTTATCAATTTCGGTTTCTATTCTACTTTTTAATATTATGTCTTTAATTTCGTTCATTATGTCTGAGTAGTTTTATTGTTGGGATAAAGGGATTTTCGATGGGGATTTATAAGTTCAGTGAGGATTCCATTGGCTATTGAGCTGAATCTTAGAACTTTTTCTTCTGAATTCGTTTTTACTGCATGAGAGTAGCGTCATGAACTACAATCTGATCCAGATGCTTGGTGACACGAAAGTGTTCATCAGGTATCAGATCTAGTTTGGGAGAGCAAAACAAATATAGGAGTGGAAACCTACCTATGGGCGATTTGTGAATTAGGACGAGTCTTAAACATAATGCATCTCTTCTCTTCCAGGGCCAGAGTGGAAACCTACTGGTCAGGGTTGAGAGAGATAGTTGTCTATGATCACGACAGTGGCGTATTCATACGTCCGTGACTCCAGTTCGAAAATTTTAAGCTAAGATCTTACAAAATTTACTCTCTAGCAATGTTTTGAATCGTTCGTATCCCTGAGAAAACTTCCATGAATCCCAACGCTTTTTTCTCCATTGATTTCCTGCGATTTTTCTTTAAGCTTTAGTTCAATATTTTCTTTCCTTTTTAGTTCATTTTCATTTAAGCATTAGAATATCCGTTTTTATTATTTTTAGTCATTTTCATTAAGTTTAGTTATTACGTCATTTAATTTCCGTATTCTCTTTTAATATTTCGTTTTTAGATTGTAAACACACTACCAAACCCCCACTAAACCGTTTTTGTTCTAGACTTCCTTACTTTAACTTATTTTCAAAGGCTTTTTGCAGCAAAAGATCCTCCTTCCCTGTGGATTCGATCCCTAAGTACTACAATCGATCAGCTGTGCACTTGCGGCTATTGATTTCAATTAGGGTAAAACTTGACAACCCTCGACACCACACATCAAGACCACCATCAGCTAACCTTTCTAGCTTTTGATCTATGAATGGAAGTGGAAATGATCTTTCCTAGTTGCTGCATTCAGTTTCCGGTAATCGATGCACATACGATGTCCAGTTACTGTTCTTGTAGCGATCATTTCATCTTTATCATTTTTAATGACAGTGACTCCTCCTTTCTTCGGAACAACATGAACTGGGCTAACCCAAGTGCTATCTGAGATAGGAAAGATTATTCCGGCTTCTAAAAGCTTCATAATCTCCTTCTTGACAACATCCATGAGATTAGGGTTCAGTCTCCTTTGACTTTCGATTCAGTTTTTAGCATTATCCTCTAGATTTATCTTGTGCGTACAAAGATCTGGAGAGATTCCAGGCATGTCATCAAGTGAATATCCTAAGGCTTTTCTATGCTTTTTCAGCTCAGTCAACAGCATTGTGGTTTCTTCTTCTGTCAAACCAGAGTTTATAATGACAGGATAAGTTGAATTTGGTCTAAGGAAAGCGTACTTAAGTCCGACGGGAAGAGGTTTAAGCTCGACTTTAGGGGCTTTAAGCTCGCTCCAAGGATCATTAATTGCTGCAGCAGTGTCTTTAGGAGGTGTAGGAATGTTTGTTTGGTCCTTAAGAGGTTTCCTATAAGTTTTGGACTTATCAAGCATACGTGCGCATTCACTCGAAATTCCTTCAAGGAAATTGCGTTCATCTCTTGCGGGTGAAAGCGTGACACTTAAAGGGTCATATAGAAGCAGATCTTCATAGACTTCCTCAATAATTCCGTCTAACTCATCAACCCAACAAATTTTGCCATCCAAAGTTGGTTTATCGAAACTTTTGTTCATGTCAAACTGCATAACTGAACCGGCTAGATGAAGGTCGATTTTTCCTTCAGGAACATTGATTATGGCTCCGGCTGTAGATAGGAATGGTCGTACAAGAATAAGGGGATCCTTAGGTTCTTTTTCTAGTTCTAGAACTACGAAATCGGTTGGTATGGAACATTTTTCGATTTCGACGAGAACATCTACTAAGATACCTACAGGTTGTCTAACAGAACGATCAGCTAATACTAAGGAGATTTTAGTGGGCTTGAAAGTGTGATGTCCTAAACGTTTTGCTACTGAAAGAGGCATCATGTTTATTCTAGATCCTAAATCACAGAGAGCACGCTCAAAAGCTACATCATTGATGGTGCATGAAAGTACAAAGCTTCCAGGATCGTTTTTCTTTTCAGAGATTTGGCTTTGCAGGATAGAACTACATTCATGGGTTATCATCATAACGCCTTCTTCAAGAGTTAAAGAATTTGTTACAATACCCTTCATGTATTTTCTTAAAGCAGGAATCATAGCACAAGCTTCTACGAAAGGTAATCTCATATTTAATTGATCGATCAACTCTTTCAGCTTAGCTTTTTCTTTTTCTTTCTTAGGGGCTCTTAAGGCTCTAGGATATGGAGGTTTAGGTTTATAGACACGAGTTGGTGGAGGTGGAATCGGGTCTTCTCCAAGGATTTCCCGGGATGAATCTTCTCTTACTTGTTCTCCATCATTTTCTCCTACCACTTCTTTTTCAACATCTTCATTCGTGATCCTTTCTTTTTCTTTCTCCTTTTCCTTACCCTTTTTCTTAACTTCGGGATCTTTAGGAAACTCAGGCTCTTTGTAAGCTAATCAACTCCTAAGTGTAATAGCTTTCACATCATCGGAGGGATCTGCTTCACTTGAGCTTTCGAAAGAATTTTCACTTAGCTCCTCTTCAGAATTTTCTACCTTTTTAGAATTAGTTTTGACCATTATGTTAAGGAGGGTATCGGAATCCTTCTGCATCTCTTTTAGTTCAGATCTAAGATCACTAATCTCTTGAGACATAGATTTTTCAAGCTCTAGAATCTTTTTGTTTAGGTTTTCAGCTTCAGAAGAGGGAAAACTTGGATAGGAAACAGGATTAGATTGAATAGCTGAGACATTTTCCCGCGGTCAGGTGGCTCACGACCGCGGTGAATCAAGTCTTGGCCGCGGTCAGAGCCAGCACGACCGCGGTGAAGCCTTGCTTGGCCGCGGTCCGGATGAATGGACCCGCGGTGATCAGAAACGAATGGAAAATCTTGAATTTGATAGACTTCTGCAGTGTTAACCATCCCTTGACCATAAGAATCCATTGGGTTGTCCCAGCCATCAAAGTTACAAGTATTGTGTACCCTATTTGGTTGTTGCAATCCAAGATGACTCATTATGTGACGGAGACACTTTATAACTTCCGAAGTTTCTTCTTTCTTCTCAGGAAGTGCAGAATTACTAAAGGTTACTTGATTTCGGATGCTGTTTCCTAAATTTTTAATGAAAACGTGAGCATCTTCTACAGATCTAGTTGTGAAATCTCCATTACTTGCTATATCAAAAGAGTGTCGTAACTCTGGAGTTATACCGCGATAGAAGATACTTAGCAGGTATTCCTTGGCATATCCATGGTGTGGACAATTACTTTGGTATTCCCTAAATCTTTCCCAAGCATCTAAAAGATCTTCATCTTCTTTTTGTTTAAAAGTTCTTATCTTCTTTCTTAAGAGATTTGAAAGGTTTCTAGTATAAAAACGATTTAGGAAAGCAGTTCTACACGCTGCCCACGTTTTTAGTGAAGCAGGTGGCAAAGATTTTAGCCATTTGCTGGCCTTATCTCTAAGAGAGAATGGGAAAAGACTACACTTGTGGTAATCCCCATTTGCTGTAATGGTTGCACATAATTCTTCGAACGTCTCGATATGGTCTATCGGGTTTTCGAATGAATAACCAGAGAATTGATTTTGTTGAACTAAATGGATATGGGGTACCTTAATTTCGGTTTTGCCATCCTCTGGTAAGCCTGGTTGAATAGCTCTTCGATCTCCCATGAACTTTTCGAGTGAATCGAAACTTCCAATCAGTTCTTCATCATCTTTGTGTTTGACCGATCCGATCAGCTCATTGTCATCATAAATCGGTTCTCCAAACTCATCATCAGTCAGGTCATCATCACTTGGATCACCATCCACACGATTTGCTGGATCACCAAGAGTTCCGGGAACATGTTCACGGTCTCTCATCTCAGAGAAACCTGAAAAATTTAAAAGAAAAAGTAAAAATAAACAAGTGTTCTAATGGATTTAAGCTGGGATTCGCAACGAAACAAATTTAAGTCCCCGGCAACGGCGCCAAAAACTTGATGCGGGTTTGTAAACGGGGTTGGTTGTTGTTTTCGTTTTACTAAGCTTCAGGTTTTAAATTTATAACCCCTAAATGTCTGCAAGTGCACAGATGTGCGCTGTAGTACTTAAGGTATCGATCCACAGAGACTTAGTTGTTTCAGTATGAATTCACAGCAACGCTTAAATCAGATTAGAACTAAACAGGTTTTGGTTTTGGTTTTTGTTGTCGCTAAATCTAAACTAAAAAGCAATTAAAAACTAAAGAGCAATTGAAAAACGAAAGCAAATAAAAGCCACTAAAATCGATTAAACAAGGTGAATGAAAGCAGGTAATAAGCGAATAAATCAAAGACAAATTGAAAGCAGAAAAAAATCGAATAAGAAGCAAAGGTTGTAAGCAATGAAAGACAAACGTTGGGGCTCAAGGGTATTTCGCAGGGGTTCATGTCTATGCTAGGTCGATTTTAAACAAGTGATAAAGGTAATCAACTACGTATGTTCTAGAACTCGAGGCACGGAAGTATGAATAGCCTACTTTCGCAGCACTAAACAACTATCTCTCGCAACCCTAATCAGTAGGTTTCCACTCTGATTCTGGAAGGGAGAAGTTGCAATAGCAGAACAAGACTCATCAATATTCACAACTCAACTACAGGAAGGTTTCCACTCATATAGAAGAATTGCTCGTTTCACCCTAGTTCAGACAATCAATGAAAACTTTCGCAACATATCATATCAGATCAGCTTCTAAGTGGCCAGCAAAGAATCACGCAGTAAGATTAAAGGCAAACGAAGAACATCTAGAAGATTAATAATCCTAAATCTATCGATTCACAAGCAAAGACACATGAAATTCCCTTTGAAAATTCCCTTTGAAAAATCCCTTTAAATCCAACTGGGTAACTACTCAAACATATTGTAAACAATCATCATAAACGAAATTGAAAGTGCAGGAAACTAAAGAAAAGAAGGAAGAAGAACGAAGAACAGAGAAGCAGAAGGAGGCGCGATGGTCACTCCTGCGGCGGCTCCTCTTCGAAGACGGCGGACTCTCTCTCTCTCTCTAGGGTTTGTGTAAGTTTCGGTTCTATTGGTCTCCTCTTTAGAATGACCTAAAGGGGGTATTTATAGCTTCTGGGGTGGTTCTGGACACTTAGGGCTTCAAAAATAACGAGAGGAATTGATTTGGGCTTTAATTAAGTCGTCGGGAAAGTGAACGACCAAAGTCTGCAGTCGCGGTGGCTCTACCCGCGGGAAAATGGGTGTTGGCCGCGGTCCTGGCACTTGCTCTCTTCCGGAACTGCATTTTCTGTCATTTTTGCATCGGGAGTATCTGAAGATCTAACCGTTGGATTGTCTCCAAACCAAGTGCATTAGAAAGCTGGTTGGATCCTCTATTTTGTCTCAAATTTTGGGGGTGATCAGACGGTGAGAAGGTCTTCAGGGTTACGCGACCGCGGCCGACGGTAGGTTTCCCGCGGTCAGAACGTCTGCGACCGCGAGCTTATATCGCGGCCTCTTCCTGCTTCTCCTTGGTTCCTGCTGGGCCGAGCAGTCAGGTACCATCCTTCTTTTTGGTTTTTTCTGGTTTTTTGATTTTTTTGGCTTTTTTGTTTTATAAGAAACACCTGAAACTAAGAAAAAGAAAAAGATCAAAAGAAAAAGAAAGAAAAATTCTAAAGAAAACAATACCTAAATGGGTTGCCTCCCATTAAGCGCTTTTGTTTTAAGTCGTTTAGCTCGACTTTTGGTGTTGGACGTGACTTATTCCAATGAAGAAGACTTTGTCCTGAGACAAGTATTTTTCGACATCTCCTTGCTTTGCTTAGCAGGTTCTTCGTCACTCCAAAGTTCTTCTTCAAATTCTTCTGCTGCAGAACGTTTTCCTGCTTTGCTGTTGTCTGGGACAGCTTCTGTGAAGACATCTTTGTCGATATTAGCAAATGAAATCCTCCAGTTTGGCCAGTCCATTATAGCTCCGGAAGTTGCTAGAAAAGACCATCCCAGAATCACTGGATATGTTGCATCTCTCGTCTCGACAATGTAGAAGTCGACAGGCACTATGCAATCTCCTATTCTCAAAGGAATTTCATGAGCTATTCTTTGAGGTGTTGCATTTGAATCATCAGCTAGGCTAATCTTTGCTCTAGTCCTGCGCAGGTGTCTAATACCAAGTCTCAAAGCAATTGCCTTGGACATCATGTTAAGACAAGCTCCAGAATCACATAGCATGTTTTTAAACATTTCTCCTCTAATAGAACAAGAGATAAGAAACTGACCTATACCTTCTATTTTATGAAGTGTTCGAACAGGTTTACCTCTTCTGGCATGATTGAACAAGTCTTCTATCTCAGGGATTGATTCTTTGCTCTCACAGAAGTAGTGGCCTATCATAAAGTCCTTGCAAGCTCTGGCAAACGTGATTCCTTCAGGCAGATTTCGAACCACATCATTGAATTCATCGAGCTTTTCTTTGCTGATTTTGTTGGTGTAGTGGCTGCACTCTTCCGGTCTTTGGAGGTGGATTGAACAAACAGCAGCATCAGGTGATGTTCTGGGAAAAGTCAGACGTCTGGCCCTCCCAAAATAGGTTCTGATATCCTCCTTTGTCTCCTTGCTGTACCTAAACAAACTTGCAAACAACCAAGATGCCATATATCATCGAAACCTGTGTAAAGAGGGATTGATTTCACAAACTTGTTGAATTCAACGAGCCTTTCTCTGGAGATTGGTGCTTTTAATTCCACCATTTTGTCTGGACTCCTTCTACAAACAGACGGTAGTCTTCATCTTCGAGGTAGTGCCCTTCATATTCATCCTCATATGCTAAGACTATGTTGCAAGGGAGTACCTCATTTTCTTCTTGAGATGTTTTGGAGTTGATAGCATACACCGTTTGCTCCTGAAGAGGGGTTTTAGCCATCCCAGCAGATGTATCAAATGAGCATTGACCTGTAGGAGTGGAAAAGGGCTGAAAGGCATCTGAAGGAGTGCTGGCCGCGGGTAGAAGCTTCACGACCGCGTGTGAAGAGGGCTTTGCCGCGGTCAGGATGCTCACGACCGCGGCTGGAAGCTTGTTGGCCGCGGTCACATGAGTTCCGACCGTGGGAATGGGGCTCCGAGTTATTTCTTCAGTTTCGTCTGCTCCTCTGCCATCTGAACTGATTTCTGCACCTTCTAACTCCGTCTTCTCCTCTTTTAGGCTAAGATCTTCGATGAGAAGCGTCGAACCAATCATTTCACATCCTTGCATAAGTTTTTCGACCTTCTTTTCGATTTCGTCGAGGGTACAGACTACTTCGTCCATAGTTGAGTCTATTGTCTCTGCTTTCTCTTGAACCTTGTGTACTCCATCCCAAATCTCTTCCACATAGGAATAGGTTTGGTTGTTGTGGTAGTTAATAGTCTCTTCTGCTTCACCAAGTTTGATCTCTAAGGTGCGGATGCTCCAACCGGCTTTGCGAATGCGAACTTCGTGTGCTCCAACTCGTTCTTCGATTGCTTTCATCCTCTCCTGGACGGTTTCAACACCTTCGTTTAGCTGGCTTTCGATGGTCTTGACTTGAGCTGAAAGATCTTCAAGCTTTCTGTTAAAGCGTATTGACAAGTCGTCAATTCTCTCGTCAATTGTGGATCTTGCTTGAACGTCGAGTAAGTGCGAGACCGCCAATTCTAGTAGCTCCAATCGGTGAATGGGTTTGAAGTTTTCATTCTTATGAGGCAAACGACGAGAAGGTTGTTCAGGGTTGGCCATTTGAGGTGCGCAGGGTTCCTTTTGGGACGTTCTGTTGTCTTCGGGTTGAGTTTTTTCGTAGAGATTGCGTAGATGCTTCTCTCTGCGTCTGGTGGCTTGAGGAGTGTTATAGAAACCTTCCTCATTGTGTTTATTTCGATTTATAGGATCCATATCTTCTGAAATGGAAACAAAATAACCGAAAAATGCAAAGTTGCAGAAAAGGGGTTCTACAGTCGATTTACTAACCTTTCTCGGGGTTTTGCAGAAAAGAAAACGCGTGCCTTCCCCGGCAACGGCGCCAAAACCTTGATGGTGACTTGATGTGAGTCGGTGGGTGTCAAGTTTTACCCTAATTGAAATCAATAGCCGCAAGTGCACAGCTGATCGATTGTAGTACTTAGGGATCGAATCCACAGGGAAGAAGGATCTTTTTCTGCAAAAAGCCTTTGAACAAAAACGGTTTTGTGGGGGTTTGGTAGTGTGTTTAAAATGTAAAAACGAAATATTAAAAGAGAATACGAGAATTAAATGACGTACTAACTAAACTTAACGAAAATAACTAAAAATGATAAAAACGGATATTCTAATGCTTAAATGAAAATGAACTAAAAAGGATAGACAATATTGAACTAAAGTTTAAAGAAAATCGGTGTAAAACAATGGAGAAAGAAAGCGTTGGGGTTCAGGGAAGTTTTCTCAGGGGTACGAACGATTCAAAACATTGCTAGAGAGGAAATTTTGTAAGATCTTAGCTTAAACTTTTCGAACTGGAGTCACGGACGTATGAATACGCCACTGTCGTGATCATAGACAACTATCTCTCTCAACCCTGACCAGTAGGTTTCCACTCTGGCCCTGGAAGAGAAGAGATGCATTATGTTTAAGACTCATCCTAATTCACAAATCGCCCATAGGTAGGTTTCCACTCCTATGTTTGTTTTGCTCTCCCAAACTAGATCTGATACCTGATGAACACTTTCGTGTCACCAAGCATCTGGATCAGATTGTAGTTCATGACGCTACTCTCATGCAGTAAAAACGAATTCAGAAGAAAAAGTTCTAAGATTCAGCTCAATAGCCAATGGAATCCTCATCGAACATATAAATCCCCATCGAAAATCCCTTAATCCCAACAATAAAACTACTCAGACATAATGAACGAAATCAAAGACATAGTATTAAGAAGTAGAATAGAAACCGAAATTGAAAAAGAAAGAACAAGGGTTCAAGAGAACAAATCTCTCTCTCCCTAAAAGCTAAAGCAAAACAAGTATTCTAAAACAATAAGAAAGATAGATGATGATCGATTAGGGTTCCTAAGACATGTATTTATAGTGCTCAAGACCTCTCTGGACGTCACTTAGGGTTTCTCCAAATGAGGGAATCATTGTGGGCTTCAGAAATGGGCTTTTGGGCTCGGAGGTTGATGGCCGTGGTCGGGAGTGCTCTGACCGCGGGGAATGTATGGTTTGCCGCGGTCGGGATGCTCTTGACCGCGGGGAATGAGTGTTTGGCCGCGGGTGGAAGTGCTTGCCGGCTGGTTTACGGGACATCTTGCTCTTCGCGTATCTTTTGATTGAACCGTTGGATTGCCAAGTTGTAAAGTGCACTGGAAAGCTGATACTTCCATCTTTAAGGTCTCCAAATTTGAGCTGGATCAGACGGTGAGAAGGCCTTCAATCAGGGGTGAACTTCTGACGGTTTGACTCTGAGCTGAAATCTGGTTTTCTATCCATTTTGTTAAGCTTTTGCCTAAGTTACCTGAAAAGAGTCTTGGAACTACAAATACTAGAAAAACGTAATAAAAGTACTTGAAAGCAATAAAAACATAGAAAAAGTATTTCAAAACGATCCATAAAAGTGGTCAAAATACGGTGTTATCAACTCCCCAGACTTAAACCTTTGTTTGTCCTCAAACAAAGCAAAAGTCTAAACTGGTTAAGTGAAAACAAAAATAGGGAATGCACAAATCTTGAGACTAGGGTAGCTTAGGTGAAGTGAGAAGCGGGTTGAGAAGGCAATGAAAGCCTTGAGACAAGGGTAGCTTAGGTGTGTTCTTCATGGGTTTAGAATTAAGGTGAAAAACCAACTTGAGGCATTGGGTAGATGTGATTCAACTCTTGTATGCATCAGTTGCCTTTTACCCTTAGCCTTCTGTTAAAGTTTATTCCTTCATAAGTGATCCCTTTAGCTGTATTGAACCCAAAAGCATGAAATGAGATCCCTTTAATCTCACAACCCTGTCCCAAGCCAAATGATATTTCACATGATTTGCATGAGAATAATCCACATAATCCTTAAATGAATGTCAAAGGGCTGGAGTTAGGAATTCTTGTGAAGGTTTACACTTGAGTTTGGTTCACTTGGTGATGAGCATTGCTAGTTTTTATGAGTACACCAGTTTACATTGCAATTTAGAATTAATAACTAGGACCATGAGTTGAATTCTTTAATGATTACGCTCTCTCTCTTTCAGAAATATGAACTCCCAAACTCACAACCTCTCTCTCATTTGTTCTTTTTGCTTGAGGACAAGCAAAGGATAAGTGTGGGGGAGGTTATATATTCATAAATTGCATCATTTAGTGCACATATTTACTGTCCAAATCATGTCTCATTTGCATACATTTTGGGTCTTTAAGCATTAATTTAGGACTTAATAGTTTGCATTAGGTCCAACTGAGTCTTTGCATGGTTTGGAGTGTTAAACTAGTATTTTGGAGGTTATTTGGAGTGGAAAAAGTGAACCAGGTGAAGAAATGGTGTTTGAATGATCAAAATAGAGAAAAAGCATCTTGGAGTTTCTCGGCAAAGCACTGTACCGCTGGTCGATATTCCTCGGCTAAAATCCATACCGCGGGTAGAGCTTCTCGGCCAAAACGCATACCGCGTGCTTAAGTCTGGGCCAAAAATCTCTCATGCTGATATGTTTCAAAGACCGAGTTACCGAAAGCCCTTTCCGTCCGATCCAGTCTCCAGGGTCTTCAGGAAAGTTTGAGATAATTGAATTTAGTTTCCACAAAAGTTAGAATCAGAAGGTTTGGAGCTCTGAGTTGGGAGATATCGCAAACGGAAGAGGTGCATATCCAGAAGCCATTCCGGATCAATTCAATGCGCCTTCAAGATCGGCTTACCGGAAAGCCTTTCTGACATCAGATGGAGTTGACTTCTTCACCAACGCTAGAGAATGAGTCATATTTCTTGTGGACTTGGTCTTGTGTCATTTGGAGTTGTGAGCTAAGAGTTCTGGGAAGCGGAAGACAAGCATGTCTGATCGGGTTCCAAGAGATGCGCATGTACCAAGTGTGTTCCTTGACTTCAGCATAGGAGCCTCGGTACAGCCACACTGTGGCTGTTTTCACGAAGTAATTGGGCAACCCCTCGACCATCGCCCAGATCCACACCGAGGCTTCCTTTCTTGAAGATACAAAGTCGTAAACGACTAAGTGTCAAAACTAGCCTCGGCTAGAACACCTTGGTATGTGAGGCCGAGGCTCCTTTTCACCGAAGGAAATGCAAGAGATATCGACCAAATACCTCGCCATACCACACCCCGAGGTAACTTGTCACGTGATCAAACTCACAAACAAATTACTCCAGGGTTTCAGATTCAAGAAATATCAAAGCACAAAGATCATGCAAGATTCAAGATGTGTTCTTCATGAATCTGCCAAGATTCACCACACCCTCGACCTAACGACCTCGACATGGACCTGTCCCAAGCCGTGGTAGTCACCCAGCAACCCATTTAAGACCGGCTTAGTACCCGATTTGTTCCGGGTTGACCCGGTTCGGTTCACTTAGTATAAATGCAAAATTGGGAAAAAAACCTAAGGATCTTATATTCTAATTTAATTTCTCTTTGTTTCATATCCTCTTTAGTGTAAAAACGAGTTTCATCAAGAGATATCTACACAGTATTTAACCATTCTAAAGCTATTTCTTATCATCTCATCATCTCATCTTTGCGTCTAATCATGATCAACATCACCTCTGGCAAAGGAAATTGTGTGTTCATCATGATTAGTGAGTAGTCATCTTTTAAGCTTCTAGGTGTGTAGATTATGGTGCTTAGATATTTTATTTGTGATGTTTAGGTTCTTTTCCAGGAGGTGGTAGCAACTCCCCTATAGAATGGTAGTTCTCCCCACTCATTTGGAAAATGTAAGGACCTTTCCCGTCGTTAATTTCTTTATTTATTTTTCCTCCAAGAGAAGTGAAAGAATCATATTATACGCCCGGATAAACTCACGAAAGTGATCACGCAAATCACCATCATTATACATCAATGCTAATAAGGATTTCGGAGGGGTTTTAAGAAGTGGAAGAACGACTTTACCCTGACCACAACACATGGAGAATATAGGCTTCCCACGAAGATATCGTTTACCCAACCTCTCTCCATACCACATATAAGCCTTACAATTACCACATATATATATATAGGATCACCATCGTCGTAATAACCTAATTAAAACAATATTCATTGCTTAGTGTTAATTACACAGTAGTTATATATTATGTATTGAATGAAATATATTAGTACAATGAAAACCATAACCTCCATCTTTCAGACTAGGACTAACTGATTCCAATAAATCTGTTCTAGTAACAACGGTCTTTGTTGCATCCCCATCACAAAATTCAGAGGTTTTAGCACGTTTTTTGGGTCTTCCTTTCTTTTTATTACCAGGCCTCGATTTTTCCACATCCTCACTTTCCGACATAGAGTCTTCATCATTATCCATATCGGACTCAGAATCAGTAGCAACAAAGCAAGCAAACTCTTCGGTGTTGATAGAAGTAGCCAAAAGATCTGTTTATTTTTTTTTTACCGAAAAAATAATAAGTGAAAATCAGGCATATAATTATTAATAAACATTGTAATTACGAAAAAGAAGATCAAACCAATAGCTTCTTTTCTTTTTCTCCTCTCACGCATGATATGCATTCGTCTCTGCTGTGCATTACGAATTCCCGAGGGTGTTAGATCAGGAACTTCATTGATATTGTAACCGAACAAACCTCCATTTTGGTCTATATCGGTTACACTGGTAGGAGCATATCGTGCGTTCTTAGCATTACCACCTACAAATTACAATTAATAGTAAGCAATTTTATAACACGTAAATGTCTTAAAAATGTAATTTACTTAAAAAAACACCTTTATTTGGAGCAATCGACGAAGATGAACCTTTTTTCTGAGGACGCCCAAGCTTACGTTTCATTTTTTCTGGTGAACAGCACGAACAAAAAAAAAAATAATAATGTGTGATCAAAATACACAATCATTAACAAACTATATATATGAAATATTATATTGCACGATAATGCAAAATATACATTTTAGCTTCTCATAATAAATTAAGATTTTGGTAATAAAAAGGATTTTGAAATAGAAAACCGCACGATAATGTTAACATTACTTATTCTTCGCGATAATATGTCTATCTTCTCTGATATCGAAAATTTACATTTTTCGTGATAATGTTAAAATAATATTGAAATACTTCTACATTAAAATAACGCGGATCTATAAATAATTATTTATTATTCCAAAAATGCAGAGTTAATCCCAAAAATATATCTATACATTACAACAAATATATTAGAAATTGAATATTCTCCCAAAAATATGGTTATTTAACATATCATCCAATAAATTATATCACATATTTTTTTTTCCAGTGGACAATTATACTACAATTCGTTACGCAGGCGTTTTGGGGATAACTATGAACATCGAAATCCATACATGAAAATAATAATTAAAAAATCTTATTTTCATACACTGCGTCAAAAGTCAAGTTTTATTCAAATCGCATACGATGTTTAACACAAACCACAAAACCTAAAAATAAAAATTGTTATAAAATAATTCCTAAAACATTAGCACGGAACTCGTAACATCAGGGTTTAACAACTGGATATCAACTCTCGAAACTGATAGACCTCGAAGCATGGCGAATTTAGAATAACTTGTGTGCAATCATACGACGTTGTTGCCAAGAAACACCCTATATTATCGAAGAAACGAAAATCAAATCATATTTATCGCATATACTTTACAACCATCTCATATAAAAAAAAATATACCTCGTCGAACAATTATCTTCGCAAAACGAATGATGCAAATAATGACATCTTGTTTACATCCACCCAACTCACGAAGAAAAGTTTCAGCATAATCACCTTTCAAAAAACATGATAAACGTCGGTTCCTAAAGTTTCCAATCAAACAAATAACAGTCTGAGTTAAACTTAAAAATTCGTTTTTTAAATTCTATTAACATAAAATAGATTACCTTTCGTTTTCGAGATCAAATCTTATTATAGGCTGTCTAGAGTATCCTAAGGATCCAATTCTATCGTGAGAGTTTCCAACGTTGACAACCTTACCGATTAGATCTGTTTTTTAAAAAAAAATGAATATCAAATAATCAATATAGTAACTGCATGAGAAATCGGTAATGAAAAATACACAGAATACTCACCCACACAGTAGTTAAAATCAATAGTCCCATTCATAATATCTTCGAAAACAACGAACGAAAAATAACCATTGATATCTAAAGTATAAGAGCTTGCACATGTTGTATCACTGGTAAGTTGAATCATATAAGAATGTGTACTTGGCTTAAATTCACCAGTAAGAGGCAATAGATTAAAATTTATTAGAAGAACCCAATCACCCTCGTTACATATCCTCGAATACTTATCATAAAATTCAATCGGTGCAGTTACATAAATCTTCTGTCCCTGAGAAGTATGGAATAAAACATTCAGACATTTATCATTACAAAAACTAAAATATAATAATGAAATTGATGTGTTATACCTTCCAGTCCCCCATTATAAAGTCTAACGTGCGGTCACATTCAGGAAATCTTTTAAATTTACGTAAGACTTTCAACTTAGTCTTCCATATACGTTTGGTAGGATCGAGTTCGGAAATTCCAAACAGATTTTGATCATATTTTTTATACACGGCGGCGATAGATAGTAAATAAGCCATTTAGGTTAAACGCAAACCCAGAGCCTCAAAACAACCACAATGATTACGTCCAAAGATAACTTAAATAAACATAGCAGAGACAATACTTAAACCAAACATTTGTTTCCTATTTATACAATTTAAAATAAAAGGATATATCGAATATTTTATATTTTTGAGATACCTTAATGCTTATTTTACATTTTTAGGATAACATAGGACCTTGATAGAAAATTTATCACGATCACAGGGATACCGTTTCCGATTTGTATTAGGGATCGATTATAATATACTATTATAATTATAACAATTTTCCAATTGGTATTAGGAATATATCGTTATATATAAAAACGACGTATTAGCATTACCGAGTTATATATGACGACTACCTTTTAGGTTTTATAGGCATTACATCATGTCGATCGCTGCTTGTCTTTTAGCAATGAAAAATATGACTTACACCAATGTCTTCGATATAAGTCCATCAATTCAACTACGCCGTATTCGTGTGAAAATACTGCGTATGTTCGAGCACATCAGTGAACCTGATAACACTTTAGATTTGGTGTTGGTTGATAAAAAGGTATTCCGGTGAGTTTATATTTTTCGTGCATATCACGTCTCTGATATACATATTTTTATTTTTTTAGGGTGATAAAATACTTGGATCAATATCAAAAGGGTTTATAGACAGTTTTACATCAGAAGTGAAGCAAGAAGATTCAATTATTCTGTATCGTTAGTAGTCCCTGTCATCGGAGAATTGAGGCCGACGTTGCACAATTATAAAATAATATGGAATTCTCAAACTTATTTTTCAAAGATCCCTTTCTATGATAACAACAACTACCTAAGTATCGTTGAATTTGGTAACATACACAACAATCTCCGAGACCCATTGTTTTCGTTGGTATGACTTTAGATAAATTAATAAATAATAACAAAAAATATATGCTATTTTATATCTATAAACTTTCTCAATGACTAACTAATCTTTTTATTAGATATAATTGGACACGTCGCAGTGATTGGAACATTTAGTCACAAATCCTCCAAGAGCCAAAGAAAGTGGGGTAATGTTTACGTGGAACTCCGTAACGAATCGTAAGTTTTTTAAATATGTTTCTCAATTGCAATCTTTGTAATTATCAATTTTTACTACATTATATGATTATTATATGTCCAACAGAGATGTTAGATTGCAAGTGTTATTACGGAACGACTATGCACTGGACCTGATGACTGCTTTATCACGGAAAGAACACAAAATTAACATTTGTGTTATACGTTTCGTGCAACTGTTCGAATTTGCACATGCTTGGGCAGCGATAACTGCATACGATTGTACCGAAATTTTACTAAACCCTAACCTACCAGAAGTCGAGAGAATGCGGACCACATTCACGGAATCAGACAATGGTGTTATATTAAACTTTTGAATAGTTTCTTTTTTTCGCATGTTTTGTTTTCTTTTTTTTTCTATATGTTTTTATCATTTGATTCAATAAAAGATGGTACTATATCAAAAATCTCCTCATATTATTATTTTCGTATACATTGCTTTTTTCAATTTCTAAAATATATGTTTATTATATATATACATATTTATTCTCCTAGTAAAATATTATAATACTTTTAAATCAACAACAGTGTCAATGGACTAAAAACACAATATTTCATTGAAAACAAATGGTGACATTCTTTGTAAATAAAAAAGAAAACGCTAAAATGAGATGCTTTGCGAAACAGATGAAGTTTATAGATGAAGTTTATAGATATTGAATATTTTTTGTATTACAATAAAAATAAAAAATAGCTATGTTGTTCAAATACACAACCTATAAAAAACGAAATAAAAATTTAATATTTCCTACGGAAACTGATCTTCATATTCATCATCCAAAGGGGTAAAATCAACTGCAGTTTCAAGCCTCATCTTTGCTATTGCCACTTCTGGAGTAGGAGGATCCTCGAGAATATCAGATATGAATCTTTCCGATTCAACTATCCACTCATCTAATAACATATACATATTCAGTATGCATGTGGAAACAATAAATCTGTTAAACTTCTGATTAATTGCCATATTGAATAGATATTAATAGTTATTATTTACGTACCCTCCACCTATTGAAAGAGAAAAATAGCAATACAATAATATGCCTTGAAGATTTATCACGATTCGTCCAAAGTTCTTCAAATTTCGTTGCCAAGTTATCCCAAGCAATACATTTCAAGGAATTTCCACTGTAGATATTTACACCAACATAGAAGATAATTAACATATTTTAATATATAAAGAAATCCAAGTCTGACATCAGATATTATGAGGAAAAGTTGTACTTACTCAAGATCTTCGAGTACAAAACGAATAAGTGGACGTTCTGTGGGTGTATCCGATGTATCAGACATATGAACTCCACTTTGAAGTTTCTGAACAAAAGTGACAATCCCGAGAACATCAACTGCAAAATTAAACAACTGCAAACTTACCAAGATATAGGTCAGTTTGAATCGACGCAAGCAAAATATCTATGTATGCACAGAAAGAGTATATTTCTCTGGAAGACTTCGGATCGGTTTTCTCAGTGATTGTATCCTCGTTCAAACATATATGACAGTTGTTTGATGATATGCTTGGATGAGGTAATCTGTCGGTAACTGCAAAATTACCAAGAAAATACCACTCTCCTTCGAGCAATACATCCTCGAATTTGTTAATTATTTCAGATGGCATGGTACAGAGGATGCGATTGTCCTACACAGTTTTAGTAAAAAAGAATCAATAAACGATTACATTCCCAAAACATGAACATGGATAATCTTTAAAAATCTTTCAAACTTACAAATTCATCAGCGAGAACTAACTTCCGATGAGGGTAATGAATGTTAGTGAAATCATAATAATTTCGAACAACTTGGACACAAATACGTTGTCCGCCGTTTATCTTCTGAAGTTCAGAAATTCTATTACATGGAGCCATTCGTTTTTTTTTTTTGGTTTGGAGATGAAAAATGAGACAAATGAACGTTTCTTTTTATAAGACGGAGACAATGAACGGTTATGTTTTAAACGGCGTGTTTAAAATACTTTAGAAATGACGGTTATGCTTTTAAAGGCGGGTTTTATATACTTAAGCAAGGATTCGTCAAAACTAATAAAATTAAATGACAATTTCCAACTAAAATTAACTATTTTTGTTAAAAAAAAAATAAGATAAATATATATAAGATCCATTTTCACATAAAAGTTTATTTTATTATTTTATGATAAGGTAAATTTCCCTTCGGAGTTACAACGGATCAAATAATGATATATTTGTTGGAAATATTCCAAAAATAACCTAGGGTTGATCCGTGAGACGAAAGAAAAGAAAAACATCAATTCATAAACATTATAAATATAACATAATTTCAACTCGGAAACATGTTTTGTTTTTTCTTATGACGGTAAACTATAAGAGACTTTTTGATAAAAAATACGATATTAAAATAAACCTTAGTAATTTCATTAACTATAACGAAAACGTTTTGGGAGTAAACCCTAAACCCTAAAAAATAACTTAAAAATCCTAATGCTTAACTTATGAAATTTATAAATTGGCTAGTCTCATCGCATGACATGCATCCTTGAAGGTAGGATACACGATACCAGCAACAGTCCTAATATCCTCATAAGAACATGGGCCCTTTATAACAGCCAACAAAATCCTGAGATAATAAGCCTCGTCAGATCCACCCGAACAATCTGCTATAACACTGACTCCAGGGTCACCAATGACACGTCGTCTCCATAACTTTTGCCTACGATCCCAAACAAATTGACTTGAAATTTCTGAATACATAAGCATCCTAGCTTCCGGGTATTTTTTGTTGCAGTTCATCCAAGCCGTGAATTTAGATGTTCGATTAGGACCAAGATTCTCGCCTTCATCAGTCATCACAATCTCAGATTCAGGAAGATGGAAAGGCAAAACGTTTAGACGAACACTTCCACGTGTATTTGCACCTACGAAACGTAATTAGATCTAAGTTACAAACCAATATAAATACGAAAACAGAACTTAATAAACACAAAACGATATAAAGTTGGATGTATAGTATACGATATCAAGTTGGATGTATAGTATATATCGCACCTGATGAGTTCATTATAGAGGTATAAAGAAAAAGTACACAGCAAAGAATAGAATAAACCACGATATGACACTACATCTATATATAACCGAGTATTCTAGGGTTTTATTATAATGTTGACATTTTTTCTATTGGAAATTTGATATTTTTCTTTTTATTTGATAAATATTTGACATTTTTGTTTTATTTCATAAATATATGCACACGTAAATATAACATAATAAATCTTCTATAGAATCTTCGGGAATCATTAAAACTGAATATATAATTAATTTGTTACATATACTGGATATTTATTCGTACAAATATTATCATCGTAATATATATATATATATATCACGATATTTATTTAACTATATCGTGATATATATACATTTTATTAATTTTGATAATTACAACAAAAAAAGGACAGAGTTTAGATTTATATGAATCGGGTCGGAATAGAATCAGTTTTCAAAGTCACGACAGTTTCCAGGACGTTACGTATATGTGTTCAAGGATAAACCTAAATCACAAAACAACGCTTCAAAAGGTTTATTGATTATAACCCACTATCATATCTAAAAGAATAATAAATGAATTATTGACATAATATCAACTTGATAAGCATAACAAAATAAATGCGATAAAAAATGATTACAGACTGGATGTGAATATGTGATACACGCGATGATTGTAAACATAAAATTGAATAGAAACAAATCAATTTTAGAAAAGAAAAATAACTCTTTCAAATTGAACTATTTCAAATTAAATAAAATTAAGTAAACATAAAATCTAAATCATTAATATTCTCAATAAAAAGGTTCTACCAAAAGTCAAAACATAAAATTTAAGATAATATAATAGCGAAAGCATTATCACTAAACATCCTATGACATAGAATTCTTCTTCCTTCTAGATCCAGATGTTTTGACAGGAGTAGGAATGACGTCAGGATCCTCACGATCTCTTTTAGAACCCACAGGAGCTGTCTTCTCGAGTGCGACATTTGTATTTAGTTTAACAATGTCATTAGGAGCATCACAGTCACTTTTAGAAGATGCAGGTACGATCTTCTCGATAGAATCTTCTGCATTTACATCGACATTGACATGAGGATCATCACAATCACTTTTAGAACAGGCAGGCAGAGTTTTCTCAACATGTGATCCTCTATCTTCATCGACGAAGGTTTCCAAAAACGGAGGCTAAAAAAAAAAACATATCAAATAAGTAATCCGTTATGCATAGTTATATATCCAAATATCCAGACAAAATAAGAATCAAAAGCATACCTCAGAATAGACCTGACTACAGAACGTCTGAATCATGTAGTCATCAGATGTAAACTGGTCAACCGAAAACGAATTCTTAATCTTTTTGACATTATCTTCAGTTACAACAACCTTAAAAAGGAACTCTTTTCCTTCTAGATCACGCAGTGATTGAGGCAGTCCAGACGAATTATCCTACAAAATATATTACAAAAATATTTTAATTGAGGTATATAATCATAACGCTTATCAAATAAAACGATAAGTGTACCCCAACAGACTCTTCGAAAACTTCCTCGGCAGTCTTCTTAAACAATTTTTGAGCAATTTTGTCAAACACGACAAAGACTGCCGTCCCTCCAAAACCATCGTCCACGTTCAACAACAGAAAGAAACTATAAAAGAATAATTAGACAATTAATTTTATAAATATAAAAAATATAAGACGTAAAGAATAGAAAGTATGTGGACGCCGAAATCAAAGAATAGAGATTGACCTAGCAACAACTTCAGACTCATAAACATTACTATTGCAATTAATGCATTTCCAAGACGGCGGCGAAGGAGCATGGTCTCTCTCGGGTATAGGATGAACTTTTTTTCACACTTCTTGCATGCTATGTAATACCACGAATTACTATTGGCAACCGAGCGTATAGTCGCCAATGTCACATACTTACCAACCTGCTTAGTCGAGATAATCAACGACAACCACCGATATACAAATTTTTTTTATAAACATAAATAATAGAGTATCGCATATTCACATACCGTATCGATCGAATGTATAGAACTTAACTTTCGCCTAATATTAGTTCCCAAAAATTCATTGTTTAATAAATCTTTAGAATCTACACCCGAATCATCTTCATTAGGAATGAGAATATACTTATCTTGAGGCAACCTAAACGGAAAAAAGAAAGAAACTAATTATAGTAGAACGAACATACGTACAAATAAAACCGTACTATAATTCCATTGAATAAATCCTTACTCAGATCGGAATTTCGCCACAAGAGGACAAACTGGATCAAACAAAATCTGAGTTGTATTAAAAGCATTTGAGACGCTCATCTCACCAAAAAAGTGTAAATAAATCGATGTATCAGAAATATATATAATCTATGATAAAACTCTTCGTAATCGTCACTAAAATTGAATCAGTATAAATCATTAAGTAATATACCTCGATAGTTTTTGATACACGCAAGCCTTATAATAACCACAACGACGGATGCGCAATTTCGTTTAACATAATCAGCAACTTCTTTTGCGTAATCAGCCCAAAGAGTACATGGTAATTGTAGATCGCTGTTATAATTAGTAAATAATCATGAGTTAAATCATATAACTAAAAAATAACACAAAATAAAATAAATTATTAAATTAGAACTAAGTATGTTACCTCTCATCCCTAAGATAAATCTTAAGTCTAGAACGAAGCTGTCCTTGAGCCATAACGTCCTCAACATGACCAACTCTTACGATTTGTCCGACCACGTCTTAGCGTTTGTAATAAAATAGGACGAAACGAAAGAACCAAAATAATTACCGTGTCATAAAAAATACCGTGTCATAAAAATATTTTTAAAAATATGCGTCTCAGTTTAGATATGTTACCGATCAAGTAGCCATTGTCCAAATCAGTTGATAAAATATCTGGAAAACTTTTCATATATTTCTCAGGAAGTCTTGAGGAAAATCCAAGCATACAGAGACAGTCGTAGTTGCATAGAACACTATCTTGAAAGGCGTTCGTGTAGTTCGATACTCAGAATTATACTCAACAACCTTAAAAGTATTGATAAGCACCGATCTCCCCTCGATCAAATCTTTACGAAAAGATTTAGCGAAAAACCTTTCAACAGTTGCTTGTATCCTATCACCCTAAGATCCAAAGGACAATAAAAAAAAATTAACCAACAAATAATTGGCTAACCGAGATATTCATAAATTATAGGACTAACCTCTTGGTCAACCAAGACCATCTCAAGTGAACACCCCCCTCTACCTTTGAATCCATCCCAAATCTTGAGGATATTAACTTTGATAAAAAAATTATCAGAGCCAGGACGTAGATCCCTAACGAAAACATTAGATGCTGATTTTTTTTTAAAAATCGACATAGTTTAGACCAGACGATATTATAACAAAGAGAAAATATTGGGAGAGATCAAGACGAAGAATGGGTATCTATATATATATAGTAGGAGACATGATATATATATATATATATATATATATATATGTAAATTAGAATTAGTTCGGATATGATTTACAACTTTTTTAGAATATACATATATCGCAACAAAAGGTAAAGACGATCAAATCCTCTATTTTTTTTTTATTTTAAAAATGTTAAAAACGATAAAATCTTCTAATTCTCTTTATAAAATAATAAAATAATACTCAGATAATATCGATTTAGATATACTTTAACGGAAAATTAACATAATGAAATTAAATTCAATTTAAAAAATGGCAAAAATTACAGCAATTGTATATACAAAGTAGAAAATATATTTAATAGATAAATAAGTAGCGATTTAGAAAAACAATTTAAGGAATTATTCCTAAACGATGTGTTTAAGTTACTAAAAACGATAATACATATCAATAATTAAGTGTAACAATAAATTAGATAAAATGCGATCAATCAAAATATTTTTACGGTATATCATTTGTATAATTTATCCTCTGTATATAACATTTATAATTCTTAAATAACATATCGCATTAAAGAACAATTATTAGTCTAAATATAATATGAACAATTACTATAATATATTGTAAAAATCGCGCACACACGCAGAGATATATAAGATAATTCATATGAGAAGAAAATGGAAAATAACAAACTAAAAAACTGCAATGTAGTTTTACATGATATAAAAAAATTCATAGGCTGTTATTCCAAGATTTATGTATTCGTGGAATGGAAATCAATATTGATCAGTTGACACCAATGCCTCTCGGAGACATACTACTTCAGGAATAGCTGGTGCCAACATTATCCGTGTGTAATTAGGAGCCGCTATAGCCATCCAATTACCTTAATATCACAAAAAAAAAAATCGAAATAATTAATAACTTAACAAACACTTATAGTTTTTATATAGTTATATATATATATTCGAGAAAGTATCATAAATTCCAGCCTTAGAATACCTCGAATGATATCAACTTTTGCAGCCAGAACGATACATATTATCATATCATCATCACAATGCGTCAAACCATCGAGAAAATCTTGACCAAAATTACCAACCAAACGACATGGTAGACGACATCCTCTAATAATTATAAAATAAAACAATCAGCGGAAAATTAGTTGTAAATAAGTAGCTCTGAATTCTAAACTGTATGATAATACACAATACCTCTGATTCTCCATTTCGATATATATCTCCTTCATCATGTAGCTTTCAAAATGATATTGTGGATCAACGTAGTTTCCAACTGTCATAACACGTCCAATTAGATCTTAACGGTAAAAACATAAAAAGGCAAGTCAACACTATAGCGATTTATAACTTACAAAACATAGTATGTGTCATATCACAAGAATATACGTAATACACACAGCTTACCCACACAACTGTTAACGTCGCAGGATCCATCTATTATATACTCGAACTCGGTAAAAGAAAAGCAACGATATGAGTTATCCATCACAAATACACCGACCGAAGTTTGCAGTTTGGAAAACACCAAAAGAATGATAAACAACTCTATATATACAGCGTATCATATATAGTTATTTTATTTTATTTTGATAAAATATAAGCAACTATAAGATTACGGAAAAGCGGAATAATAATATGTTATAATTGAACTTTATTATTATAACAAAACTGATATATATAATTATTCTAATATCATTTATTATATATTGCTTTTGTTAAAATAAGAAATAAGTATACCACGATAAAGAAACTAAAAAAAAACATGGTAAAAAATTACTGACTTCTGATAATCAACCAACAAATCCTAATGCATGGTATGCACTTCTAAACGAAGGATAAACGACTCCACCAACAGTCCTAATATCATCAAAACTACATGGACCCCTAACTATGTCCAATAATAGTCTCAGATAATACTCTTCTCCATACTCAGTCGGCGATTCGTCCACAACACAAGCACCAGAATTTCCTTTTAGTCTTGGCCTCCATGTCCTATTTTTACGATCCCATACAAACATAGAAGGAATCTCCGAGTATAAAAGATTCCTCGCCTCTGGATAAGACTGATTACACCTAAACCAAGCAAGGAATTTAGGTTTTCTAGCAGTAACACGTCTATCTAAATTATTAGAAAACACAATATTTTCCCCCGGGAGATTAAACGGCATAACTTGCCAATTAACACGTGGTCGCCTGTGAGCACCTAGACATGTACAATAGAACAACAATCATATATACAATAACAACAATCAATAAAATACCGTAAAGAAAACTAACGATTAGTGACGTCCTCAAAAACGTAATACAAAACTCATTTACCAAACGCTTTCATCGAAGAACCCGAATGCAAACAATTCTAACAATGCAGACTGATAACCCCTGAAGTCGCGATAGACGCATATATATACCTATACCGAAATATATGCATATATATAGAGATATAAGAATTATGTGGTTTACGCGTTGTTTATTTTTTTCTAGGGTTTCTTAGAATGTTTTCCTTTATTTACATTTTATACACCTCTCAACTACCGAGTTTTTCCTTTTTAATAAATAATTAATCAATTCATTCAAACACCATGATTTTCATAGCTACTAAATGGAAAAAAAAACAAAAGTTATGGAATGATCGGGGATATATTCGAATCCTATTAGATATTTATAACTTGGAGTCCAAGAAATCAATAAAACAATCCATTCAAACACCATGATTCTCATAGACATTAAATGGAAAAAACTAAAAGTTATGATATGATCGGGGATATATTCGAATCTTCTTCAATATTTATAAATATGAGTTACTTGGAGTCCAAGAAACCAATAAAAACATGCGTTATTTATGTGGATATATAACGTATATTATTTTCTCCGCTCTCTATACTTCAATATCAAACAACAATAATAATTTCATTAAAAAAATATATTTATTGATTGAAATAAAGAGGTCTAAAGAACAAAGAATAATTAAACTATAATTTGTATACATGGTAAATCATTTTTTTTAAATGATATTCAATGTAGACGTCATAACATTATTCATTGTAGACGTGCCACACTACCACGCGTGCATGGCCT
The DNA here is from genome assembly GCF_000478725.1 of Eutrema salsugineum. Classification (NCBI taxonomy): domain Eukaryota; kingdom Viridiplantae; phylum Streptophyta; class Magnoliopsida; order Brassicales; family Brassicaceae; genus Eutrema; species Eutrema salsugineum. The sequence continues at coordinate 1,186,383 of NW_006256686.1, read as the reverse complement.
CTTACGCGGATATCTGCATTGTTATAAAAAAGATTTGAGAGAGAGAAGGCGACCACGAATTAATACCAAAAAGTCAAAATACAAACATTAAGTATTAGAAACTCACTGTTCCAAAAACTCATCTAAGTCAGGAATACGGGGATTGAGTTCGAACTTAGTAGGAGATGTGGAAGATATAGTGATCTTGCCTATATTGATAAACCAAATACAGAGTCAAAACAATAAAACGAAACGAACATAGAGAATATAAATTAGTATACTAAAAATACCTCCAAAATAATCAATAACGGCCCATCTAAGCACACACACAATGATATCTTGATCACATCGTCTCCAAGATGCATAAAATTTTTTCGCCATCTCACCGAACAATTCACAACTCAAATCAACACCACTAAATTAAAACATGCCACACATATTCAGATGGATAGAATAATTAAAACGACATTATACAGTTTAAAACATTCAGCAGACAGTACCGTTTATCTCTAAGACAGAACGTGACGGTTGAATATGAACCCCATATCTCGGAATCACATATATCATTACATAGACTGCCATATGAAGGAAAAGAATGCTCTCCAGTCAGAAAACCACAGGACGTTCCAGATAGTCTTACATTTAAGACACGGCCTATCAAATCTTCATAGACAACAAAAATTAAACAATGTTAACATCAGTAAGATAACAATAAAGAAATTCAATAACTAAATCAAAAATAAACACACCAACTAAATAGTCATCATCATGGGCACGATCCAATATCCTTTGAAAATCAACGAAGTCAAAATAGGCATTTTCACATCTACGTGAAGTCTTGTCAATGATAGTTGATGGTAGGAACAATATTTTGTATCTATGAGAAGTCGGTCTACAACTATCCTCACAATCGGTAACAGAAAAACGACTGATAATAATCCAACTACCAACATCTATGCGAGACGATGCAACACAGATCTCACCATCACTAACAGTGGCCTGAATTTTTACACCCTGTGAATAAAACAGTCAATTAGACACCGACAAAAATTTAGAATACTTTTGTGTAATAGTACAATAAATACCTGCTCATCCGACAATATGAGCTCCATAGAAGAACGTTTCGAAATTAGCATATGCACCCACGTTTGTAAAACCTTAACAAAGATAGTACAATCATCTTTGGAAGGACTCAAACGTGAAACACACCTACCAAAACATATTGAACCAAGAGAAACTGTATAAGTACACACCGAATCCTGGTGTCCAGATATACTAATATTCTTTTCGATGAGTATATCACTCAGTTCGACGTTTCGCTGATCTTCACTATCATCGTCAATATCAGTCTCATCATCCAACATAACATCTTCATCATCATTTTCATTATCATCAGTAGAATCGGCATCGTCATCATCTTCATCTTCGTCATCACCGCTATCATCTTCTGAGCTATCACTTGAACCATCAGATTCTTCACAAGTCTCATCGTCGTCAATAAAATCATCCTCAGAATCATACTCATCTGTTTGGTCCATATCATCAGTATCTTCACTCGTCTCTGAATCAGACCCCATATAATCCTCAAAACCATAATCATCATCAGTACCACGACCCGATAAAACCTCAGTATCATCAGAGTCACTATCTTCTGCATAGATAAATATATGTAAAAACGATGTAATTAGTATTCTAAAAAAAAAAACAGTGTTCAAAACAAAAAACAAAGAATTGAAACCATTAGATTCTTTATTCATAACCCAAGCATTCCTCGCAAAATCCCATAGAAAAGTCTTCTGAGCATGATCACTCGTATTAACACGATCAGAAACTAAATACACAAAACAAACATTAGAACAAACATAAAGACTTAATATACACCATTAACAAAAATATATTACATTAAGAGCGGAAATACCTCCTTTGATAAAAAGCTCGTGATCAAGAATAGATATATGATACGAAGAATCAATATCTACATAAAAATTGAAAACGTTCATAGACTAATATATAATAAGGGTATGCATCTGAAAGGCTAAGATATAGCATTACAAAAGATCAAAACTGTAAGATTAATAGACAGGACTACCTTCGATAAGAGGATTATATGTCCGCAAGGTCCATTCATCGTTAGCAGAATCGATAAGTAGCTTGCATGGATAACCTACAAATACAAACAACTACTAATAAGTATTATAAATTGAATGAACAACCTAAAGAGGTTCAACAACCTTTTTTTTTGGTGATATCCACGAAAACATATGGAGTCACGTAACGATAATCAGTCATGTCTTTGTTATCCATATTCTGACGATGCGATTTCAACACAGACTTTAACCCGCGAGCATAAGCCTGGTTATCAAAACCTATAGTCGTATAAATTTTTAGAATTCATCTAAAAAAATTGAGAGCATACATACTATTATTAAATTTGATAATAGTTATACATATATACCAGAATCGGTAGACGGAACTTCCCAAGTGATGATGACTTTAGATGGATGATCAAAGCTTTACTTAGACTAACAAATTGTTAGCTTTGCATGCAAATAGACAAACATGCTGAATCTTTTCTAAAGAGATCCAAAAAGTTAATGCTATTATAAAAACCCTAGCAAAATAATCACAGAACCCTAATAGAAAAACTAATGCGTTAATTATGAGAAGTTTGGTTGAAAACGCTCATATTTATACGTCTAAACAACCTAGGATTTATTTTCTTGTGAAAAATACTAAAATGTAATTATTGATCTACATGCGATATTATCTTCCCATGAATTTCGTAGTTATTAATAATAAAAATGTAAAGATTCCATTCTAGATAATAACAAAGAAATTATGGAATATTCCCTTTTTCAAAATATTTAATAAATACAAAATATTTCCAAAAATAGAATTAAAATTAAAAAAAAAAACTAACACACTACCATCTCAATCAGCACAAACGACGTATTGGAAGGTATGTATATTTTTTTTTGGGTTTGAAATTTGGGCCAATCTATTTGAGAGAAGAGATTATGGCCCAGGCCCTTTTTACTTGAATTAAAGAAGTTTTCCATTTTTAGGCAACTAATATCGAGTTTAATGATTTAAAATTAACTAATCCAACCAATCAAATTATAACAATTATCAACCAATCAAATCATTAGAATTTCATTAATCAAAACGACACAAAAATCTGTGCGTTAAACCACAGACGAATTCACTTCGCAAATACTAATATAGATATATAGAATGCATTTTATTTGAAAATGATTACTTTTTTATAGATATTTTCTTCCATTAAATATTGCACATTTCCATAATAATAAGACATTGCCAAAATATACTACTACAATTTGAATAACAAACATTTTCCATAATATGCCAAATTTAATATCATAACAATATATGTAAGTAGGATTGGACATTTACATTTATTGTGAACTTTTCTGAATTTTCCTATTTATAATTATCCCAAAAGATGCACTATAACGCTCCATATAGCTATGCAGGATTACTATTGAACTATGTAACTACTAACAATCACACCCAATGCTCACTAATGAACTATTAACAACTTTACGTGTAAGAGTAAATATAAATTAATTCCATCTGACGTTTTGATTTCAGTTTTGATAACTGACTTGTAGCTGTTTTCATAACATCCAAGGATGACTAGGAAATATTATAAAATGGTCTTGTTGTTTTAATGTTAGCTGATTACAATCAATTTAGCAGATAAACTTTTAATCTTTTCACATAGGATTTTATAAATAACAAGCAATACACACATATTGCATTATTTGAAAATAAGTCAATTTTATTATAATCAACATAAAACACCTAATTGTAGCAAATATTATTTGATAATATTCTCTTAAACAGAGATAATTTTAGTTACACTCCAAAGTTTCTCCTTCCACGTTTCTTCTTATGTGTCTATAAGTTCCAAAAACATATAATATTGTTAACTTCAAACATGTTACTTAAACAAATCAATGTATTAATGGAATATTAACAGCTTACCCACTCCGATGTATCTAGGTAGCGGATCTCTGTCTTAACGAAGCCGCATTCTATACATTTCAAACTTATCTCCAGATCTAGACATAGTTCGTGTTTTCCTTTCTTGCAACGTTCTTTTGGATCATCAGTCGATATTTCTCCATCAGGCTGCAGAGATTACATATTTAAATAAACATCCACTTGCCACATATTAGTTTCCTCAATCTCTGATTCAGAATTTGGAGGAAGTGATTGTGGTTCTTCCACCCCAAATCGCATGTTCAATGATGGTGGATTAATGATCAGTAATCTGTTTTCATCATAAGTTTTTTCTTGGTGATTCTCCATTTTTTTCTAATATCTTATAAGTCGTGAAAAATGCTGGGAAATTTTTAGAAATATTTTTATAATCAAAGCAATTCTTATTTTTATATAGGATAGGGTAGTTAAAAATATTCAATGTCACCAAATTTTCATGTTTTCTTGGGAAAACAGTTTCGACTAACCAGTTTGATTTTTTTTTTACTTTCGCTTTTGATATAAGGACAGAATATTTACACAAGTCAATGCAATTAATTGACACAACTGGGCTGATACAAAAATATTCAAAAGTTTGGATTTTCCTCTTTATAGTTTTATTAAAACCGCAATATATGGTAACATAATATTGTGCTCCGATAATTTTGAACTAATATTCTGATGAAGCTATTATGTACAAATTGATTTATATAACCATATATTATGGAATTTTATAAATTTAATACGAAGGATATTTATATATTGTTATTACTTTCTAAAACCAGATACATATTGCAATCTTTAAAGTTTTCGTATATTCGTGTAAACCCTATTAAATCCATCTATATATTTACATCCTACTTTTGTGACCTGCAACGTCATTTGTTACACTGAATAAAAAATCTCCATGTTCCCCATTTCTACTGCTATGAACATGATAGGTAAGCCTTCTGCGTCCCACTTTTATCGATTAAGAATCCTTTTGATATATTTATAGAGAATTACGCTTAACATCTTATTATAGTACATTATTTGTTTTTTTAAAAGTTTAAAAAAGTTATTTTTGATTGTTTTAAGAGATTATTCAATTTCATCTACCAAGAACAAATTCTTCCAAGAAAAACAAGGTCGACAAACTTATGAAAAATACAAAATTTATTGCTTGGATGGAGAGTAACAAGATATACGCAACTGCCAAATTCCTGCTCTATACTGAACTATCTCATCACTTTGTCTGGAATGCCACATTGCATGAGTGGAGACCACAGGTGAAGGGTTCAGAAAATCCAACTATTCTTCAACAATATTCAATTTATGATGGGGAGATTTTTTATTTGGGTTGTCTGTTGAATATCATTAGAGGTCCTTGCAGTTATGAAGATATCCGAACATTTAATGGTGTTGTATACGACACTTTCAGAGAAGCTTGCTATGCAAGGGGCTTATTCCCGGTCAATTAGATTTAAATGTCTATCTTAATTTTATTTGAAAACTGCATGCCGAATATTTATTTCAATAAGTTACTTTTTTGTGTTGTTAATCGTCTTCCTTTTTAACAGTACTTTTTATGTTGAATTTATGAAATACTAAGTTAAATCATTTACTAAATCAAAAATACTACATTTACAACAGTTACATATTACATAATTAATACAAGAGTCAACCAGTTAAAGCATTATAAAATATAGCGTAACTTATAATTTATCATATTTGTATAGTGAATTAAACTGTTATGATCGTAAGTTTAAAGTATTGTTGATGCGGATTAATCGTAACTTAATTTTTAATAGGATAAATTATATCACAACTTCTCGAAATCACTCTTAAAATAATTCAGCTTTTAAAATTTCAAATTTAACTGACATACATAGTATACATAAATCCGATTTTTTTTTGTTATTTCAGATTATTGCAAATGAGAAATAATAAATCTAACAATCCTATAAATTAGGAAAACCGTTATAGATTAACATTTCCATTCCCAATTGAAAGGTTTCTATTTCTTACACAATGTTAGTTCTCATTCGAAGTAAATAACTATTTTTTTACATAATTAGAGTTCTTTCAAAAAATTCTAGTGAATAATAAAAAAATATACAATAGCAAAAATTTAGGGAAAACATTATACATTTATGTTTGCCTACTGATCAATATTACTTGTATCTCACTCTACAAAAAGTACACAGTCAATACTCTCTCCAGAATTTGGTATAAAATATTAACGGTATACTTCATGTCGAAAGTGAGCATTCACAAGTAACATAATTACAATAAGACTGTGGCGGCACAATGAATAAAACTACTTCTTGTGATGTGATTCTTCACAAATGCACCAGAAATATTATGTAGGAAAACATATATTTTTATTTCATGTAAACATATTTTTTGTACGTCTGTGAAAAGATCACATCAGAAGAATATTTGTAGTATAGGTTGTATTTGAGTGAGTAAATTTTTGTTTGGTTAGTTGATCAAAATTCTCTTCTGGTGTGTATTTATAGAATGCCTAGAGAGTGACTACTCATGTTTCTTCCGTGTGTTTTATATTCCCAAAAAGTCTTTATAATTAAAACATACTAACTAAAATTTGACTGATTTATCACAAATTTCGAAAGAAGATACATTTCAAAATAAATGTATACATCTTCACCTATATTCTATAAAATATTTTCATAAATGTCACATTTTGATTAACAACTTAAAAACATAAAATTAAGGTATGTATTCATAATTACTGGTATTCTTCATCTATACTTTCTTCATTATACATACCTAATTATAATCACGTAGAGTATATAACTGCAATTATGAGTCATTTTTGAGACATAATTTAAATCTTATAATAATAAACTAACACTCGGTCCAAAATTAGTAACATTGTGCCCACACACACTCTAAACTATCAATATTGTAAAATTCGATTCAATAAACTTAACAATATTCGACCCAATAAAATTAAAATTTTATAAAAACGTTTAAGCCCATACATGTGTACGGACCAGTATCTTAGTTTTTTTTTATTAAATCAGCATAAATACTTTATATAAGGGATTTTATTTCTATTTTACCTTAATAAAAAGATAATTAATCATGAGAAATTAAAGCTGAGGGTAATAAGCATGTGGGTCCTCAAATCAAATATATTCGGCCTAGTATAACCAATGTAAGTGATCATTTGGCGTGGATCTTCTCTAGTCATGGCGAGTACACTGTAAAATCAGGCTATTATGTGCAAAAGAATCTATTGAATGATGTTACTGATTCTGGAAATCTCAATAATGGGATGGATTATTCATCACATGTGCTATTTAAATCTATTTGGAAATTGAAGATCCCTCCCAAATTAAAGCTTTTTTGGTGGAGAATAGCACATAATAGTCTCCCTGTAGCAAATGTTTTAATTAGAAGAGGATGCCGACTTGATCCGCAATGTCCATTATGTGGTGAAGATGATGAAACATTAAACCATTTACTTTTCAATGCAGAATATCTAAGGAAATTTGGGATCTGGCACCCTTTAATGCATCTTCAGGTGATGACTGTCGGTCCAACACTTTGGTGCAAAACCTTTCAGCTCTTATTAGTCGTTTTGGGGTACAAGGTAATACAAATACTCTCTTTGCTTTTATTGGATGGAGAATCTGGAAGATGCGGAATAATCTTGTCTTCCAAAACAAACGTGACTTCATTCCGCAGATTATAAATAAAGCTCTTATTGATAAGAGATTATGGGAGGAGTCCAAGATATGGTCAGAAGATATATCTTCTTCATTTTGTTCATCTGAATGCAGTAACGCTTATAGAAATGTGATTGATATATGTAGATCTTTTCATAAGCACAGCTGTATGGTAGACGCTTCATGGTCATCGCCGGATAATAGAGTAGGAATAGGATGGGTTTTATACAACCCTTCTGGTCGGCGTATTGTCCAAGGTAAAGCGTCCATTGACCCCACATCTACTCCATTAGAGGCGGAAGCAATTGCACTATTGATGGCCGTAACAGAACTTCGTAAACTGAGCTATCGTGATGTCCTAATGATTGGGGATTGTAAAGTGCTATTTGATGATATTCTGAAGATTATTGGACATCAAAAGACAGCTACAAGATGGATTAACTCGTTGATAGTTACGTATGTTAAAGACATTGACTGAAGTAGATTGTATTGCAAAAGTAGCTAGAGAGCAAAGCTCAAATTATGTTGTATCTTGGTTAACTTTGTAACCATTATTAATATAATGAGATAAGTTGACGACAAAAAAAAAAAAAAAAACATGTGGGTCCGGCAAAAAGAAACAAATTCACATGCCAAATTTCCATGTGATCTTTCTCGATCTGGTTTTTTTTTCCTTCCCTACTCTTTATTATCATCATTTATTAGTCTTTATTCATCATCTATTTATTACTATTGAATTATTCGTTCTCGCCAATATGCCATGCTAGAATATGATAAGCGACTATCCGCGTTGCGGAGTAGTTTGTTTCTGTTTTTTAAATGATTTTTTTAACTTCCATATGAACAAAACATTTAAAAGAAAGTAACAACATTGATGATATGGATCAATTATTGAACACGCTTAAATTATAAAAAGTAATAATTATTGTAACATCCCGATTTCCGGGTAGTCGGAAAGGCTTATAAGAATTGATTTGGCTACCATGTCAACAAAGTGCACTTATCTTTTTCGGTCAAGTGTGCTGAGAGAACTCCAGAGTTAAGCGTGCTGATGCTGGAGTAGTCTCATGATGGGTGACCTACCGGGAAGTTCTCTACGGTACTGTGCGAGTGAGGACAAAGCACGGGGAAAGATCATGTGGTGATTGCAGGGACAGTAGACAAGTCTTACGAGCCTTCCGGACTAACGACTCCCGACCGTCGGACAGTGGTAGGCCAACGGGCCTAGAGAGCCGACATCCAACCTCGTGTGTGAAGTCTACCGGGAAGTTCTCTACGGTACCGTGCAAGTGAGGACAAAGCACGGGGAAAGATCATGTGGTGATTGGAGGGACAGTAGACAAGTCTTACGAGCCTTCCGGACTAACGACTCCCGACCGTCGGACAGTGGTGGGCCAACGGGCCTAGAGGACGTTGGGCCAATGGACCTAGAGAGAGGACGTTGGGCCCACGGTCCTAGAGAGGGCGTTGGGCTCACTGGGAAGGGCGATTGGGGGAAGTTAGGATTGATATCACCGGTCCGCGTCCGGTTCCCAAAGGGAGGACGGGTCGGGATGTCACAATTATAATATAATATATTGTTTTTAGTACATAAATATATCATGCAGATTTATGGAAAATTCCAAAATTTTAAATGATAATCCACCAAAGATTATAATTTTTATATTAAAATTTATGGTATACTTTTTAGTTTCCGCTACAATCCAATATTGTAATATTTATTTCTGGTTTTAATTTTCATATAAGATATTTTTGTGTATACTTTAATTACTTACTTATATATAATATTTGATATTTTTGTTTCTTAAAATTATGATATAAATTCTGTTGATGTTATTTGTTGTACGTTTTGATGATATGTAAATTTTGGTAAAAATGCTGTATGATTTACCAGAAGCGGAAGAAGAATTATTAACAGGTTATCAAACTGAATATTTTGGTATCTAACTTCTCTGCTCTATCTCCAAAAATGATTTTCAAAGACGACTTCTCCGATCTCTTCATCGTTTTTGGCTGACGCCGGCTTCTCAAGCGTCGAGACCCTTCTATTTGCTTTAATTAGATTTATAATCCACACGTTGCGCGGAATTAATTTTTTTAAACAGTTAATTCATCATATTTGTCTTCTTATTGTTCTTGATTATATTAAATTCCTTCTCTATCTTCATATTATCATAATTTGTTATTTTCATTTTCGGTCTCCTTTCTAATCTTCAACATTTTTGTTCTCGTATTTTTTGAAATTCCTCTTCATCAGCTTTTTGTTCTTCTTCCTTTTCTTCTTTTTCTTCAACTTTTTCGACTTATATATTTTTTTTCTTTCGATTTTTCTCCATCCTCTTTTTCTGATTTTGTTACGTCTCTTATTTTTATTTATCTTGACATGTATTCTTCTTCTTCTTTTATTTCTTTTTCATCTACGTGATTTTTTTATATTTTTCCTTTTCCTTTTTTTTCCTATTTTTCTTATTCTTTTTTATCGTTTTTAATTTTTATTTTCATCATCGACATTTTCTTTCACTACTTTTTTTGAAAGAGGCGTTTACATGTTTTAATTCTTTTTGAGTTTCTATTTACAAAAAAAAAAGCACTTTAGTTTTTGATAGCACTTTTGCTGCAAAATTAGATGTGAAATTTAGTGTGAAATTAGGTGTGAAATTTTGCTGCAAAAAAAAGCACTTTAGTTTTTGATAGCACCAGAGCTTGGAGTGAGCCTTGGATCCCCGATGTTAGAGCCCGACCTCCAAGAGCAGGCCCTCTAATTGGCTTCCAAGATCCGGGTATGCTGGTATACCACCTGATCAATCAAGACACGAAACTATGGAATGAGCCGCTCCTAAGAGCCTGCTTCCAATCTGAGGATGTCTCTATTATTCTCGGGTTGAGACCTACTAGGAACCGTACTCTAGACGGATACTCATGGAATCACACCAAATCAGGAATCTATTCGGTCAAATCAGGCTATGATTTGATTAGAAGAACAAAACCGGCACAAAATCCTGAGGTCGTGGGTGAACCGAGCATCAGAGCCCTTCAAAGTCATGCTTGGAAAGTACAAACTCCCGGTAAAATGAAGCACTTCATGTGGCAAGCCCTCTCAGGATGCATTGCCACTTGTCATAACCTGACCCGCAGACATATGGCTACAGATGGATGTTGTCCCCGCTGTGGAAACCCTGAAGAATCTATTAACCACCTCCTATTTTTATGTCCCCCGGCTTTACAAGTCTGGGCGTTATCGGACTTTCCGTCCCTTCCGGGCCTCTTCCCGAGTACCTCTATTTTCCAAAATATGAGCTTCCTCTTTTGGAAAACAAAAGAATTACGCATGACAGATCCACAAAAGGATATTTATCTTTGGATCCTATGGTATATCTGGAAAGCAAGAAATGACAAGATTTTTAACGGGATAGAAATCTCCCCGTTAGACACCTTAGTCCATGCAAAGATTGAAGCAGAAAGCTGGCGGAATGCAAACAAGTCGGAAGCAGAGGAGGACGCATTTGAAGAGACAAACCCTAATTCCCTAGCTTCCGATATCGCCACCTGATACCCTGAGGTACCCGATCTGCCAGGTTGATGCCTCTTGGATAGCGAATGGGCTGGTTAGTGGGCTCGGGTGGAGTCTGAAGAAGGAGAGGAGCGGGGAGATTTATGGACTCCAAGGCTGTCGTAGAAGCATCTCGGCATTACACGCCGAATTGGAGAGCCTCTTATGGGCAATGTCTAGCGTGAAAAACAATCAGATCTTATCAGCTCACTTTCAGACCGACTGCTTGGATCTGGTTAACATGGCAGAATCGCCATTTGATTGGCCTTCTTTCCTCTCAGAATTGGAAATCTTCCGGTCCTTACGTGAGAGCTTTCTGGATTTCACTATTTCTCATATTCCCAGGAGTTCAAATGTCCGAGCGGATAGTCTGGCGAAAGGAGCTCGAGCTAAAGGCATTATATTCTCCCAAATCATTCATAACGAGCCAGTTGCGGGGGGTCTTCCAGACCGTTCCCTAAACGGGTCAATAGTGATGTAATAGTGGGAAAAAAAAAAATTAGGTGTGAAATGGCAAGGCAGCCCTTACCAAGGACTAAGGGGAAAATTTGGCCAGTTGAATATTAGTGTGTTAACCGGTTTGACAAAAAACTATTGAGGAAGATATACTTTGATTATTAATCGAATATCGATATCAATTTCGTGGGCAAACGACTGTTCCGATTTTACTAAGGCGACTCCGGCTTTGGTTAATGACGACGACTGCGACGACGGCGCAATTTGGGGAAGACAAACGGAATTCAGATGTGAAATCGGCGTGTCGGAGTGGTTACCAGGAAGTGTATATTATATTCGTAGGTGAAATCGGCGTTCTTTTGCAATCGTCCGACGGCGTTCTTGGTATTGGTTCTGTCGGATCGCAAAACAATAACGAGGGTTTTGGTTGTAAATAGCAATAATGGCAGTGCCAATGGTGGAAGACAAGCGACACTGTTTTGCAATCGTCGGAAAAATATCACAGAATCTTCATGTACGGTAGTGTACATAGCCATAAAAGAACATGGATTAGGAATAGGTGATATACAAGTAGGCAAGGTATATGTGGACAAGGTAAAAGGAGTGCATAGAACCCTCCGAATGATATATTTGGACATTATCTTACGGACTGGTATATATTCGGAAAAGTATTGACTATGTGATCAATCTTTAAAGGCCCCGTAAAAACAGCAATTGATAATGACCATATGAACATTGCAAATGATTACATATAAGACACAATCCACAGCGTTGTATAGCTTTGTATAGAGGCCATCATTTCATTACGGAGAAAACGCAAAAACGTTCGTTGAGTAGACATGTCCGTGGATTAGGTACGAAATGGTTGTCTACCATGATGGATATAGTCATTTAACTGTAACCATATAGATATATCATATTAGCATACAAATATCATAGTGGAAATAGCCATTAAACATAGAAAAATTATAATGTTGAGCGCTACGGCAGAACAAGGTTTATATGAGAAAAGGGTGCCATGATATTGCATTTGTATATGTGGTTATTGTTGCAGGTGAGTTTAAACATGCCCATGTATATGGATGTGTACACCTATTTTAGTGATATAAGCAATAACAAGTAAGCAGTAACTTGTTGTGTAAGTTATGCAGCGACTAAAGTCGAAGTATAGATATATGCGGGGAATAGGTTCGAAATGGTTGTCATTAGCCGGAATGGGTTGATAGTAAAAAAAAAAAAAAATACAACCATGTAAGTCTAATACAAAGCGGATACATATTACAACCATGTGGTTGGACCAAATGGGTTGATCACAAAACAGAATAGACATTACAACAATGTAAGTCTGTGGATTACAAAAACGTTCAAATATCATTTTAGCATCCATATAGATATATCATTTTAGCATCCAAATATCATAGTGGAAATAGCCATTAAACATAGAAAAATTATAATGTTGAGTGCTACGGCAGAACAAGGTTTATATGAGAAAAGGGTGACCATGATATTGCATTTGTATATGTGGTTATTGTTGCAGGTGAGTTTAAACATGCCCATGTATATGGATGTGTACACCTATTTAGTGAGATAAGCAATAACAAGTAAGCAGTAACTTGTTGTGTAGTTATGCAGCGACTGAAATCGAAGTATAGATATATGCGGGGAATAGGTTCGAAATGGTTGTCATTAGCCAGAATGGGTTGATAGTAAAAAACAAAAAAAAAAACAATACAACCATGTAAGTCTAATACAAAGCGGATACATATTACAACCATGTGGTTGGACCAAATGGGTTGATAACAAAACAGAATAGACATTACAACAATGTAAGTCTGATTACAAAACGGATACATAGTAAGATGCAGAAAAGTACAACCTGGAAATATTATAATCAAAGTGGGTTAGGGCATCGTAGTCTGTTATGACTTTCTTGATGGCAGCGTCCACACTTGTTAGGGATAGTCTTCTTGATTCGATTAGGCTACAAACGAAGGAATATTGCTGTTAGTAGTCCAATCCTGCATAAGTGAATATATAGGCAAAGAATTATAAAACTAACTGACCCTTGATTCTCCTTGAGACGGAATTTGTTTTTGTTTTGGCCTACCAGGTGGCCTCTTCGATTTTGGTGGCAATAGGACCATATCGAAAATCGACTGTGGCAGGTCGACATCATCCGGGTTTTCTTCAGGATTTATGACTTCTTTGTATGTTGCTGCCCATGTGGTTGATTTGAAGTAATCAGAAAGCAAAGACGTGTGTGGGAGTCCCAAACTGTCTGCGGCTATCAAAGCGTGGCTACAAGGGATCTGTAGACGGTCGTACACTTTACAAGTGCATTTCTTGTCATGCACACTCACACGATTTTTCTCACCTAGACGGCCAATTACTTCACAACTCCATGTTGAAAGATGATTGATTTTGCTGAAGTTGCCGTCTGCCTGGTGTTTGGATATCAATTTGTCCACTTCTGGTGTGGAAAAACCATCCCACCGAGAAGCTTTCTTCCTGCGAGCACAGAACCATCGAGACATCATCCTCTGGATGAAGACAAGTAGCTCGACAATGGGGGATGCTCTGCCTTTTTTCAATGCGCTGTTAAGTTGCTCGGCCACATTGCTAGTCATCATGTTGTAACGGTCGCCTCTAAAATGATACCGGGACCAGTGGGCATGACCAATGTTGTCTAAATAAGTAGCACATTGAGGATTACAGTCACGAATTGTTTTTCAAAAACCTGACGGAAGTACTTCTGCCTAGAAGCATGATGTGTGTCGTTTTGAGGGTTGTCAAGTTTTACCCTAAATGAAATCAATAGCCGCATGTGCACAGCTGATCGATTGTAGTACTTAGAGATCGAATCCACAGGGAAGGAGGATCTTTCCTGCAAAAGCCTTCGAAAGAAATTTAAAGTAAGGAAGTCTAGAACCAAACGGTTTTGTGGGGGTTTTGGTGGTGTGTTTAAAATGTAAAAACGAATCTTAAAGAGAAGATACGGGAATTAAAATGACCTAATAACTAAACTTAACGAAAACGGGTAAAAACGAGAAAAACGGCTAACCTAATTGCTTGAATGAAAATCGATTAAAAGGGAATGAAAATATTGAACTAAAGATTGAAATAAAACGGTGTGAATCTATAAGAAAGAAAGTGCTGGGCTTCAGGGAAGTTTTCTCAGGGGTACGAACGATTCAAAACATTGCTAGAGAGTAAATTTGATAAGATCTTAGCTTAAACTTTTCGAACTGGAGTCACGGACGTATGAATACGCCACTGTCGTGATCATAGACAAGTATCTCTCTGAACCCTGACCAGTAGGTTCCAATCTGGCCCTGGAAAAGAAGAGATGCATTATGTTTAAGACTCGTCAGCGTTCACAAATCGCCCATAGGTAGGTTTCCACTCCTATGTTTGTTTTTCTCTCCCAAACTAGATCTGACACCGGATGAACACTTTCGTGTCACCAAGCATCTGGATCAGATTGTAGTTCATGACGCTACTCTCATGCAGTAAAAACGAATTCAGAAGAAAAAGTTCTAAGATTCGTCTCAAAAGCTCATGGAATCCTCATCAAACATATAAATCTCCATCGAAAATCCCTTAATCCCAACAATAAAACTACTCAGACATGATGAACGAAATCAAAAACATAGTATTAAAAAGTAGAATAGAAACCGAAATTGAAAAAGAAAGAACAAGGGTTCAAGAAACAAATCTCTCTCCCTAAAACCTAAAACTTAAAAAGTATTCTAAAACAATAAGAACATATGAGGTGATGATCGATGATACGAATTAGGGTTCCTAAGACATGTATTTATAGTGCTCAAGACATCTCTGGACGTCACTTAGGGTTTCTCCAAATGAGGGAATCATTTTGGGTTTCAGAAATGGGCCTTTAGGCTCGGATTTAGCTGGCCGCGGTCGGGATGAGTGTGACCGCGGGAAATGGGTGGCTGGCCGCGGTCGCGGTGCTTCTGATCGTGGGAAATGCTCTGTTGGCCGCGGGTGGAAACGCTTGCCGGCTGGTTTACGGGACATCTTGCTCTTCGCGTATCTTTTGATTGAACCGCTGGATTGCCAAGTTGTAAAGTGTGCTGGAAAGCTGATACTTCCATCTTTAAGATCTCCAAATTTGAGCTGGATCAGACGGTGAGAAGGCCTTCAATCAGGGGTGAACTTCTGACGGTTTGACTCTGAGCTGAAATCTGGTTTTCTATCAATTTTGTTAAGCTTTTCCCTAAGTTACCTGAAAAGAGTCTTGTAACTACAAATACTAGAAAAACGTAATAAAAGTACTTGAAAGCAATTAAAAACATAGAAAAACTATTTCAAAACGATCCATAAAAGTGGTCAAAATACGGTGTTATCAAAGCATAAGCAGCTTCTGATAAAAGCTGTGCAAGACCCTTAGTCTTAAATCTAGACTTAACGTTGCGCTGAAGATAAACTATGCAACAGCCGTGATGCACCTTTGGGTATACCTTGGCTTTGGCAGACTAGATAGACTCTGATCTATCAGATATGATAGTTAGGTTAGAACTGTCTACTAGTAACCGTTCAACCTTCGTGAAAAACCATGTCCATGCAGCTTCGTTTTTGATGCAGCGTGCTTCTACTTCGTTTATTCTTTTTAATTATCTATTTTCCTTTTCTTAGATAAACATTGCTTTTGTTAGTTTTCCTTTTCTTTCAAGTATTTGGATTCCTTTTAGGAATAGGTTTTCTTCTAGCTTTTACCTATATATATGGTCGATGCTCAACCTATGTGAGACACGACTTCTTTGATTTATAAAACAGAGATTTTAAACTCTATCTTACCCTTGTTATCAGCTAGAACAGAGCGTTCTCAACGACATCAAGAAGACATCGTTTCTTAGGCATTCTCAGACTAAATAAGATCGTTGCATTATCGTAGCTGTTGCTACATCAGTTGGTATCAGAATCCAGCAGCTTTAGTTTCTTAATTAAAGCTCGATCCCTTACTTCCTTTGCAATGGCTCCACGAAAACCCACATCTGAGGAACAACAAGACTACCTCCGACGCACGTTGGAGACGTTCACAACCGGATTGCAGGAAGCGTTGCTTCATGCAGTTCAAACAGCACTCACCACCGTTCTCCAGCAACAACAGGAAGCTCCTTTTGTTCGCCAACAGCAACGCCCACGCGAGCAGATATTCGACGAAGAAGAAGAAGACCTCGCCGAAAATATCTTCGCAGACCCTGATTTTGATGATCACCACAGTTTTAATGATCGCCAACAACGTCCTCGTCACAATAACCGTGACGATCACCATCACGACGGTTTTGATCGCCACCGTCACGACCCCGACGTACGCGAAAACAGAGCAGTGGCCAATTCCTCTTCTCGCTGGGATTCAGGATGTAAGCTTGATATTCCTGATTTTGCGGGTACCCTTAATCCTGAAGAATTTCTCGACTGGCTTAGTTCTGTTGAAGAAATTTTGGAGTTCAAACGTGTTCCTGATGAGATGCGCGTTCCGTTGGTTGCCACTCGGTTTAAACAGCGTGCAATGGCTTGGTGGCAACAACTCAAAGACTCACGTCGTCGATCTGACAAACCTCGTATTGAGTCTTGGGAACGTCTCAAGAAGCATATGCGTCGTAGTTTTCTTCCTTACAACTATGAGCGTACACTCTACAACAAACTTCAAGCCCTTCGTCAAGGAAATCGCTATGTGGAAGACTTCGCCACTGATTTTTTCTACATGATAGCTCGGACAACGCTTATGGAAACGGAGGAACAATTAGTTTCTCGATTCATTGGTGGACTGCGATATCAGCTACAGATCGCACTGCAACAATTCAATCCTGTTTCAGTGTCTGAAGCTCATCAGCGTGCTCTGGCCATGGAAATTCAGTATCGTACATCTTGGGCACCAACTGGTTCTCGTTCTCGTTCTCAAAATCAGAATGTTGGTGATTCTTCTGCAGCACCACTCATTGATTCATCCGACACTAAACCTGTTAATCCCAAGAACGGAGCTGTCGCGGATTCGATTGCTGCTAATCGTATTCCCCGCACTAATGCACTTCGTTGTTTCACTTGTGGAGAACAGTGACATCGTTCTACAGCTTGTTCAACCTTAAACAAGCGTGGTTTGCTTCCTCATGAGGCTGAGCCTGACGACACACCTCGTTTTGATGAGTACTCTGATTCAGAAGACAGACCAGAAGAACTCATTCAGGGTGATACTGAACATCTTGTTTCATGCCCCGTGCTTCACAGGAATCTTGGCTGTGTTCCAACCTATTTCGCACTACTTGCACCATCAAAAATAAGGTCTGCACCTTGATCATAGATCCAGGCAGCTGCACTAACGTGATTTCGCAAGTTGCAGTACAGAAGTTGGGTCTTCCTACAGCCGCTCATCCTGCTCCTTATAAGTTTTCTTGGTTCAACGATTGTACTGAAGTGTCAATCTCACAACAAGTGACTGTAGATTTCTCAATTGGCTCCTACAAAAATTATATCTCTTGCGACGTCGCACCTATGGATGCCTGTCACCTTCTTCTTGGGCGTCCATGGCAGTTTGACTGTGATGCTACTCACAGAGGACAAAGCAACACCTACAGTTTCTCTTTTGACAACCGCATTGTTACTCTTCTGCCGTCACAAGATTTTCCTGATTCCAAACCAGTGTCATCGAAGCAATCTTTACTGCAACCACCGGTGACTTCAGTTAAGTCTTTGTTGACCTTGTCTAAAGCAGCATTCGAAGCAGAGTTATCTGCGTCATAGATGATTTGGGCACTTGTCCCTACCCCTGCAGTTTCTCCTCCACCTATGGACATTCCTCACGCCTTTGAACCTGTTCTTTCTGAGTTTGCTGATGTCTTTCCAGACGATTTGTCTAGCGGGTTGCCTCCTTTACGAGATATTCAGCATCATATTGATCTTGTTCCTAATGCGGTTCTGCCAAATCGACATCACTATCGTATGAGTCTGCAGGAGCATGATGAACTACGTCGTCAAGTCGAAGAGTTGCTCCAGCGTGGTCATATTCGTGAGAGTTTAATCCCGAGAGCTGTTCCTGCTCTCTTCATCCCCAAAAAGGATGGTAGTTGGCGTATGTGTGTTGATAGTCGTGCTATCAACAAAATCACAGTTGGTTATCGTTTTCCGATTCCTCGCCTTGATGACCTACTTGATCAGATTGGCCGTGCGTCTCTGTTTACAAAGTTGGATCTCAAAAGTGGTTATCACCAAATTCGTATTCGTCCTGGTGATGAATGGAAAACAGCTTTCAAGACTAGGGAGGGCTTATTTGAATGGATGGTTATGCCCTTTGGACTCTCTAATGCTCCAAGTACGTTTATGAGGGTGATGAACCAAGCTCTCAGGCCTTTCATTGGTAAATTTGTGGTTGTCTATTTTGATGACATACTTATTTTTAGCCATGATTTAGCAAGCCATCTCGACCACTTTTCTGCGGTTCTTACTGTTCTTCGTGACAAACTCTTTGCTGCTCGAAAAAAGTGTGTCTTTGGTGCGACAGAAGTTTTTTTTTTGGGTTACTTGATTTCTTCGCAGGGATTGAAAGTTGATCCCAGCAAAGTCGAAGCTTTCAGGTCCTGGCCGACTCCACGTTCTATCACTGACGTTCGAAGTTTCCATGGTTTGGCCTCCTTTTATCGTCGTTTCGTTCATCACTTCAGCAACATTACAGCGCCATTAACGGATTGTATGAAAGGAAGTTCTTTTCTTTGGACTCCGGAGGCAGACGCAGCCTTTGAGGCGATCAAACAGAAGCTGATTTCGGCTCCTATCCTCGCTCTTCCTGACTTTTCTTTGCCGTTCGAGTTGCATTGTGATGCCTGTAAGTATGGTATTGGTGCTGTTTTAAGCCAAGTGGGCCGACCTGTTGCTTTCTACAGCGAGAAAATTGCCGGCTCAAGAGCTCGTTACAGCACTTACGGCGTTGAATTTTATGCCATTGTTCAAGCAATCAAGCATTGGCGTCATTACCTTTTTCATCAAGAGTTCATTCTTTATACAGATCATGATGCCTTGAAGCATTTAAGTAGCCAAGATAAGATCTCTGCGAGGCATGCCGCCTGGATAGCGTTTTCGCAGCAGTTTACTTTCGTGATGAAACATCAGTCTATACAAACAAACAAAGTGGCGGATGCTCTTAGTCGTCGTCACTCTCTCTTAACAACCCTGCAGGCTTCGGTTCCAGGCTTTGTGACGTTTTCGGAGTTATATTCTCTTGATCCTTTTTTTCAGCAGGATTTGGTCTACTTTACAGGATGGCCATCTTTCTGATTATGTGCTTCAAGATGGTTTTATCTTCCGCGATACGCGCCTATGTGTGCCTGATTGTAGTTGGCGGGCGCAAATCATCAAAGAATTTCATGGGGAAGGCCATATGGGCCGTGATCAAACTCTGCAGTTGGTTACCGAGTCTTACTTTTGGCCTACTGTTCGACGCGATGTTTCTCGATTTGTTGAGCGTTGTACTGTTTGTCAGCTCAACAAAGGTCATTCGACAAATGGTGGACTCTATTTACCTTTGCCAATTCCCACTCAACTTTGGACGGACATCAGCATGGATTTTATTTTAGGACTTCCGCGTACCGAACGTGGATTTGACTCCATCTTTGTTGTGGTTGATCGTTTTTCCAAGATGGCTCATTTTGTTCCCTGCAAGAAGACCACTGACGCCTTGCAAGTTGCTCAGCTATTTTTCCGCGAGATTTACTGTCTTCACGGTTTACCCTTGTCTATTGTCTCCGATAGAGACTCTTGCTTTTTGAGTCACTTTTGGCGGTCTCTTTGGAAACTTCTGCGTACTAGCCTTGACATGAGTTCTGCTTATCACCCCCAATCAGATGGCCAAACAGAGGTTACCAATCGTTCTTTAGGAAACATGCTTCGCTGTTTGGTGGGCGATAATATCAGGTCTTGGGATGCAGTTTTGGGTCAAGCTGAGTTCGCTTACAACCATGTCGTGAACAGGAGTACTCATTTTTCACCATTCCGTGTTGTTTATGGTCTTGTCCCTCGTGGTCCTCTTGATCTTAACAATGCCCCTGATCTGGTCCGCGAACATGGAGATGCAGTTGATTTTGTTGGTTCTCTCTCTTCCATTCATGCCCAAGTTCACGATAACTTACAGGTTTCTTCAGCAAAGTACAAAGCTGCAGTTGATAGGCATCGACGAGATGTACAATTATCTGTGGGAGAATTTGTTTGGGCCGTTTTGACAAAAGACAGATTTCCAGCATGTGAGTACAACAAGCTTAAAGCTCGCAAGCTTGGACCATTAGAGATAGCCGAGAAGATCAATGCAAATGCATACCGTGTCAAGCTTCCTCCTGGTGTTCGTACTTCCGACATCTTCAATGTTAAACACCTTGTTCCATTTGAAGCGCAAGATGATGTTGAAGATTCAGGGATTAATCTTTCTCTACCCCGGGTGACCTGATGCAGCGTGCTTCTACTTCGTTTATTCTTTTTATTTATCTATTTTCCTTTTCTTAGATAAACATTTCTCTTGTTAGTTTTCCATTTCTTTCAAGTATATGGATTCCTTTTAGGAATAGGTTTTCTTCTAGCTTTTACCTATATATATGGTCGATGCTCAACCTATGTGAGACACGACTTCTTTGATTTATAAAACAGAGCTTTTAAACTCTATCTTACCCTTGTTATCGGCTAGAACAGAACGTTCTCAACGACATCAAGAAGGCATCGTTTCTTAGGCTTTCTCAGACTAAATAAGATCGTTGCATTATCGTAGCTGTTGCTACATCAGTTTTCAGCGTCCACGACAGCATATGCCAAAGGGAAAACCTGAAAATTTCCATCCTGACCACTTGCTGTAAGCAGAACGCCTTTGTACGTGCCCCACAAATGTGTTCCATCGACCACCAAGACACGCTGTAACCTGCGGAAGCCAACTATTGACACTCCGAAACCAACAAAGACATAGCAAAATCTTACCAAGCCATCTTTGTCGATGTCAGTCTCTAAGTCTGCAACGGTGTTCGGATTTGAAAGCTTTATCATATGAAGATAAGCTGGTACGCGGAGATCAGATTCTTCGTCCTTTCCACGGAAAGTAGCAAGATCTTGGCCTTTAGCTCGGTAGCATTTCATCCATGAGGCTGATACACGGAGCTCTTGTAAAACTAGCTGCTGAACTTCAGACGCCTTTGGTCCATTAGCTGGATCGCTGTATTTTAATTTGAAAACAGATGCGATAATTCTAGATGTTGTTTTTTTGGTGTAAGCCTGCTTGGTCTCGAATGCGCATGTGTGGTTTAGGTTAACCGTCTTAAGCTCGAAATAGCCTGATTTACCAATTCGCCCAGCTCTTATCCGCCAACAGCATTTGGGGTCGGTACATTCCAGTATGAATGTCCTTGGGTTGGAATTTGTCTGCCTAAAGCAAAACATCTTCTTAATTGCAAAGACAGCTAAAGCGATTTGACATTCAACTTTACTTCCATATTTTTTGCCCACATGAAGATTATCATCGTCGGTGGATCCATCCAGGTCTGGGATAGCTGATGCAGCATAGGTGGAGTCATCAAATAAAGGAGGAATATCGAAGTCTTCTTCTGATAAAGACGAGAGGGTCCTGTGGATATGACTAGAGGGCACTTGACCATGTGAGGTAGACACGGTGGAAGGGTAGGTAGTTTCCGCAATTGTGAAAGGTTGCATGGACTCGGACGCATCCGGAATTCGTGGACATATAATATCATATTGCAGACAAACTGAGGGGCGTTGGAACCACCATAACTACTTTCAAGAAAAGGGTCCCAGAATTCGTGGTCATAACTATGCGGGAAGACGTCGTCGAATTCGATATCGTCTGGTACATCATCTTCATTTGATTCGCTATCTGAACTGTGGTCATCTTCATGCTGGACGGCGTTAGACGGGGACTGCATAACGTCATCTTCAGGAAGGGACAAGTCAAATTTGGGGACATCGTGAGTGTGGTTAATCAGCGGTGTTGTCATGGATTTTCTTTGGTGGATAGGTGGTCTTTTTGTAAGAGATTGTTCAATTTCAAGCGCATGCTGAAGCAGTTGATCGTCTTCTATCTGGCCAGCTTCGGTTTGAGGAGTGATAAATCCAGCGGACCCGGATGAGGCAATACTTGCACCCAACGATAGTATGGGTTGGGTTGGGGTAATAACTGTTGGGGCATCATGAATACATAGTTATTTACGTGCTGGGCTTCTGATTCCAGTTTCCAAGGGCGTGTATGGTGGTTGAGAAATGCCAAACTTGGCGAAAAGCCTAGTTGAAGTGTTTTCTTTGAACCGTTTGAGTAAAAACACAATAGCGCCAGAACTCCGGATAACAACCGGAGGTGTAATAAGGACCAAGTTATTAAGTTCAGGCGGCGGTGTCCAATAGGAGACTTCAACGATGGTTTCTTCAGATGCCGTACCTAAGAACTCTTCACGGACAAGTTGATAAAGCTCCTGAATAGTCATATCCTGACGTAAAGAAATAACTCCAGACATAAGCGAGGCATCAGCGAGAAACGACCATTTCCCGTCGGAGTTATAGCGCCATTCACCGGCTGCACATTCGCATTGAATGTCCGAGGTAGAGGCCATGTGAGCTAAAATTGTAAGGAGTAAATGTGAGAATATGTAGTTAATGCGTATTGGGAACGAGACTATTTAGATTATTTAGAATAACAAACCTGGGTGCCGACCTAATAATAAGAATGAAAGGAGTGATTATTCTTTAGTGTTATGTTTAAATATGGGAAAGAGGTAGAAATGAGGTTGATGGTCTCGTTTATATATTTTAGGTAAGAAATGAGGTTGTTCAAACATCCCAAAAAAGGAACTTTTTCCGCGAGGCTTCTTGGGCTATGTGATTTTTGAACTAGACCCAAATAACTTGTCTTTTGGTGTGTGCATCTAAATGACCATGTAGTTAATAAATGGTGGTTATGTATTTTGTGTGAACCTTTGAGTTTATAACCACGGAATTTCAAACAGAAAACGTATATGTGTGGATGACTAACAGTGAGTTTGTTTGGGGAAAAACTCAAAAACTTAAACTCATAAACGTATATGTGTGGATGACTAACAGTGAGTTAGTTGTCTTGGAAGCTAGTTAGGTGTATTTAGTTAAAAGGGAACTAGCATTAAAAAAGGATGGTAACAATTAACTATCCTGTGGTACGCTTATAAAGGTGTTTTCGGCGATTGGATGTAGTTTCTGACGTACTTCAATCATGTCGGACGTTTTGAAAAGCGACGGACAATATATATATCTCCGGACATTATCCACTTACAGCGTGACAGGTGGACTGATTATTCACCATAAAAGAGAAGTGTCGAATCGTGAATGGTAGAGTTCAATAATGGAAACTTCCACGGATAATGGCAAATTTGTTAAGTTCAGACTGAGTATTGTTGTGATATATAAGAAACTTTTTTAAAAAAAGCATTTAGACTTGTCATAAAAATTGTTGCGGTAATATGAAAGAAATTCATTGAAAGTGAGGATTACGTAACTGGAATAAGCAGAAAACCAGGAACAGACGCTGGGATTATCACATACAAAAAAGACCCAGTGGTGGTCAACTTAGCCGATGAGGGAAATAGGACAACAAAAAAAAAATGCAAATTACAAGACTAACAAAAGGGAAATTCGACGTTGGCCCCAAAAAGCATTATCCATCCTTCGCTTGAAACTTGTAGTAGGTTGATGCAGATCCAGTTACTGGGACTAAGAAAAATGTAACACGTTACACAGTGGATAAGAACATTTAGTCAAACAACGTTAAAAGTTAATTGTTACCATGCGGGTCTTAGGCCTGGGACGCCCTACCAAAGGGCTCGAAATCGGTGGTAGCAGTTCAGTTGCCCCGTCGGCGGTGGCTTCAGCTGGAAGAGGCTCCTGGCAAGGGTAAAGTTGAGGAATGTACGTTTCAAACCAGGCAACAGAAGTATAGCATGTGTGAACTAAGGACTCAGCTGAAATGCGTAATGCATCGGATGCGACCAGAGCGTGGATACAGGGTATCCAGAGTTTGTTAAAAACTTTGCAAGAACATGACCTCCTTAGAGGATTGACAAAGTGAATTTTGCCAACTGAATTTACAACCTCACAAGCTCCATAGCTAATATGCAGAACCTGCCATTGCGACTTACTGACAGCTAATTTATCCATGAAACCTTGAACACCTGGAGACATCACGCCTGGGTGATCCATTGATGCTCGGAGTCTTGTTTGGAGCCAGCGCATAACAGTTGTGTGGTAAAAGTTGAGGAGGTTAATAATAGGGCCTGTTGTTTGTGGGAGCAGTAAATGGATGAATCCATGAGCAATGCTGGCAGTCATGATGTTGTATCGGTCGCCGGCTTGATAATAACTCGTCCAACGAGGGAAGCCAATAGATTGTAGATAGGTAGCGCAGTCAGGGTTGGTTTCATTAACCCGGTTGAATGCCCGCCGGAAAACGCCAATCGTGTGAGCACAAGCTGCCTCCCGCACCAAGTTGGTAATTCCATTGTCGTGGAAGTACAGGTTCAATGATAGTTGAAGACGACGTAGGCAGTCAACGTGACTGGCTTCAGGAAAGCATGCTGAGATAGCTCTTTCAGCCATTCCACCGCCATCAGATAAAATGGTTGTCTTGTTATTGTCTGGAAAACACTGTTCGAGCTGGTGAAGAAACCACCTCCATGCCTCCTCGGTCTGATGGTCAACTACAGCAAAGGCTAGGGGGTAGGTCTGGAAGTTGGCATATTGACCGATGGCAACAATGAGAAAGCCAGAATCCGAACGTCTGATATGTGCACCCGAGACCACCATCAGTTTTCGAAGGAAATGAAAACCTTCCTGGGATGCACCATGAGATATAAAGAGGCGCTTGAAGTGCTGAGAACCATTTTCGTCGGTATGAGTTTCAAGCTCAGTGATAGTGGTGGGGTTAGCAGCTTTCAAGTAGGAGATGAAAAGAGGTATTTGGGAGTATGATTCATCGTTGGGGTTCCCCCTTGAATTTTTGAAAGTAGATGAGTGGAAAAAAAAAACAAAATGATAAAAAAGGAAGATGGTGAGATAATAGATATGTTTTGTGAAGGGGGAAGTGTAGTATATAAACCGCGAAGGGTAGCGTGTCAGTCGACGTCACCTCCGAGAAGATGTGTGTGCGGACACATTATATTATAAATAATATGAACGAAACTGGATATATCCATGGACGAATACAATGTGACCGACGAACCAGAATAAATCCTCATTTGTCATAACTCAACTATTTATGATATAAAGATGGCACATATCATCAATAGCTTGGTGGCAAAATTATGTCCATGGACAACAGATAAATCAGGCCGCCCAAGGAAAATTAGACTATGTAACATATGCTGGTGGATATATCCACGTTCGAAAGTAATTGGAGTGTGTACGGTATATATAAAACTTTTTTAAAGAATTTATCAGGGTACATATGTTATGATTGCCGAATATGTCAAGTCGCTCAATTTTAATTAGCAATATCTATGAAATAGCTCAGTGATTGAGAACTTTGGAAGAATAGGAGAGGAGCAAATTATACAACTTAACGATAGTCTTAGAAAGGTCATGAAGGAACACACATCTACTAAAAAAACACAAAATGATACAAGTGAAAAAATAAACATTTGTGGATCTCAATACATGGACACTCTAGCCACGAGTAGAATAATTCCTCCTAGAAGTAGTGAGAACAAAAGCCTTCAATTTTTCATGACCGTCTGCCGACGAGCTACTATAGTAAGAGAGTTGGCCAGTTCATCATGCAGTGTTTGGATCTCGCTCTGGATTGTTCGAAGCTCAAGTTTAATTTTGTCAATGTCTTCTATTGCAGTTTCAATATTGGTCCACATTGCCAGAAAATCAACAGGGAGATTGTATTCGTAGTTGGAAATATATCTGATTCTTTCTTCATGTTCTTCCAGTTCATCTTTCAATTCGCTCATCTCCTCCGTAATTGCAATATCCCACCATTTGCAAAAACCGCAGCCGCCACCCTGCAAGAAATATATAATTGTGTAGGTAATACAATATATTCTTTTGATAGAGTTGTAATAAAACTTACCGGCGGAGTGTTACAGTTGTAAAAGCGACGGCCGTAGTTCAGATCCGTGTTCGATGACTGAAGGAACAAATGACCCCCACAGGAGCATCTTATTGGGATACCTCTATTGGGTTCAGGGCCCCATTCGAAATCATAATTTTCGGGAACACCTGAACTGCCTGAGCTCAAATTCGGCAAAGAAGGCATAGCGAGAACTAATTCCCAATCTAAAAATAATAGGGATAAAAACCAAAATGGGTAATGGTGATGTATGTGAGCAAACAGCGAAAGATAAACGTCTCTAGTTATAATGGTGAAATGACAGTGGACGTATTCTTGGTAGACGGTACCACATGGGAACATGAAAATCCAGCAGATACATAATATATGGAGACATCCACTCATAAATAAATGGATAGGAGCCTGTATATAATATGAAAAAGTTGATAAATTGATCGAATATATGGACGTATCCATGGACAAATTGATCAAATATATGGATATCCACCCATAAGTAAATGGATATGATCCTATATATATATGGACGTATCCATGGTTAAATAAACAGGCACGGTAATGTGTGTTTGAATTAGAAAAATGGGAATGTTTGCTTGAATTAGAAAAATAACTGGTAACCCTACCAGAAATATGTTGTGGACATTCCCACCAGAAAGTAACTGGTAGGCATGGTAGCGAGTATGTGGACATTACCACAAGTAATATTTTAACTATCACGACTATTGACCATGTTAACCCAACCATGTCCACAAAAACATAGAGCGCGATTAACATTGAACTTGTAATTAACGATTACCATGGCATAAACGACAGAATTGTTATCTACTGACATAAATGACAGATTAGTTAACCCCACCTTAGCATGGCATAACCATGTTATCCCAACCTCCACATTTTATGACATAAACGACAGACTAGTTATCTAATGACTTGTAATTAACGATTACCATGGCAAGCATTTACCAAATGTGGAGGTGGTGTGGTCAGCACCACACTCACCAGAAAATTTGGAATAGTTGAGGGTAGAAATAATAATTGATGAATGGTAGGTTTTCAAAATAGCAAATATGCGTGCGACAAAGGATAACACGTGAATTCATAAAACACGTTCAACGTCTTAAGAACAGGCAAACGAGAAAATAGATTCACACAAAGGAGAAGGCTGATTTATAAGTAGCCGAATAACTTAAAGCTGAAAGTCTTGGTAAAGGTCCATGGCGTAAGCCCGCTTCCAGGACATGATAGTGTCGTCTGTAAAGACCAAGCTGTCTTTTATAACGTCGCCAAGTAAATGGCTTTCCATTAGCTTGACTGCAACCGGTCCAGTAAATCCTGAAGCCGAGACTCTGTAGTTTCCTTTAATACGTCCCCATTTGAGAGGTTCAACGCCATGCGATTGAGACTGGTCTTCTCGGCAGAACTTCTGGACTATGTATGGTAGCTGGCAGACGACAGGCTCCATGAAAAGAGTTGCATCCTCCTTGTTTGTGAGACGGGGATTTGGATCAAGAACGTAGACATACCAGAGCTTCAAGCTAATCATCAGGCCGACCCAGTGGTTGTTGCCCCATAGCATGGGCGTGTACACGCAATCCACGTCCGTAAACCAAGTCTGGCCTTCCGTAGCAACAACTTTTTTGACCTTATCATCCCAGACAAACAAATTCTTGTTGATGGACTTACTGAAGGAGCGGTATTTTGATTGCAAAGTTGAAACTAAGGATGGAGTGGTGAAAGTGCATCGCTCAGCCTGAAAAGTTGAAGCATGACGAACAGAGAGAGAGGCCATTAAAAGTTCCAAATGCTGTAAAACATGAAAGATCCATTATAAAAGTATCTGAATGCTACGGTGATGGTGGTGTGGTGTGGGTGTCAAGTTTTACCCTAATTGAAATCAATAGCCGCAAGTGCACAGCTGATCGATTGTAGTACTTAGGGATCGAATCCACAGGGAAGGAGGATCTTTTCCTGCAAAAAGCCTTTGAAATAAGTTAAAGTAAGGAAGTCTAGAACAAAAACGGTTTAGTGGGGGTTTGGTAGTGTGTTTAAAATCTAAAAACGAAATCTTAAAAGAGAATACGGAAATTAAATGGCGTAATAATTAAAGTTAACGAAAATGACTAAAAATAATAAAAACGGATATTCTAATGCTTAAATGAAAATGAACTAAAAAGGAAAGACAATATTGAACTAAAGCTTTAAAGAAAATCGGTGTAAAACAATGGAAAAGAAAGCGTTGGGGTTCAGGGAAGTTTTCTCAGAGGTACGAACGATTCAAAACATTGCTAGAGAGTAAATTGATAAGATCTTAGCTTAAACTTTTCGAACTGGAGTCACGGATGTATGAATACGCCACTGTCGTGATCATAGACAAATATCTCTCTCAACCCTGACCAGTAGGTTTCCACTCTGGCCCTGGAAGAGAAGAGATGCATTATGTTTAAGACTCGTCCTAATTCACGAATCGCCCATAGGTAGGTTTCCACTCCTATGTTTTTTTTGCTCTCCCAAACTAGATCTGATACCTGAAGAACACTTTCGTGTCACCAAGCATCTGGATCAGATTGTAGTTCATGACGCTACTCTCATGCAGTAAAAACGAATTCAGAAGAAAAAGTTCTAAGATTCAGCTCAATAGCCAATGGAATCCTCACCGAACATATATATCCCCATCGAAAATCCCTTAATCCCAACAATAAAACTACTCATACATAATGAACGAAATCAAAGACATAATATTAAGAAGTAGAATAGAAACCGAAATTGAAAAAGAAAGAACCAGGGTTCAAGAGAACAAATCTCTCTCTCCCTAAAAGCTAAAGCAAAAACAATAAGAATATGAAGTAAATATTTCGGTGGTGATAGGTTACACGATTTCTAGGGCTCCTAAGACATGTATTTATAGTGCTCAAAACCTCTCTGGACGTCACTTAGGGTTTCTCCAAATGTGGGCTTCAGAAATGGGCTTTTTGGGCTCGGAGGTTGAAGGCCGCGGTCGGGACAAGTGTGACCGCGGTGGATGAGTGATTTGCCGCGGTCGGGATACTCCTGACCGCGGGAAAATGCTTGTTGGCCGCGGGTGGAAGTGCTGGGCAGCTGGTTTACGGGACATCTTGCTCTTCGCGTATCTTTTGATTGAACCGTTGGATTGCCAAGCTGTAAAGTGCACTGGAAAGCTGATACCTCCATCTTTAAGGTCTCCAAATTTGAGCTGGATCAGACGGTGAGAAGGCCTTCAATCAGGGGTGAACTTCTGACGGTCTGACTCTGAGCTGAAATCTGGTTTTCTATCCATTTTGTTAAGCTTTTCCCTAAGTTACCTGAAAAGAGTCTTGAAACTACAAATACTAGAAAAACGTAATAAAAGTACTTAAAAGCAATTAAAAACATATAAAAAGTATTTCAAAACGATCCATAAAAGTGGTCAAAATACGGTGTTATCACACATCCGACGGCGTTTTGCTGCCCGGCCTTTGGAAGAAATGGTCCTCGGTGCAGAGCGAGTCTTTTTACTAGTACCATGCGATTCAGGTTGTGCGATATTGACCTTAAACGCGATTAGAGCCACCTGTTTAGCGAGCCACCGAAGTTGGTCGGCAGGAGCTTCAGGCATGGTGGACATAAACTTTTTTACAAAAGCAGAAGATCCTTTGGGTTTAGAAGTGGAAACATCTAGGCTAGAGAGAGCACAGACGACTGGTTTGGTGGTAGCTTTCCCTTTCCTGCGATTAATTATATATTTCTTGTGGCTGCCTTTTGTGTGAAAAGGCTCATGCACGATAAGAGGGCAGGAGGCGTCCCCACTGGGCCAGTTTTGTTTGACGAAAACATGGTTCTGTTTGATGAGTTTAAGCATGCACTCAACCTTGCGATCACGAACCTCGTCATCCCACTCACCGGAACCGTCGTCAACACTTGGAGGTGGATCAATCATTGGGTTAACAACAAGCTACAATAGAGAGGAATGTGAGTTAGTATACATTGAAAGAGAAGATTACATATGTGGGGAGGAGGTTAAACTTACATTGCAATCGATTTCCGAATCAAGGACATCATTAAGCGTGACAGCAGCGTTGTTGGGGAACTCTTTGGTGGTTATATCAATAATTCGAGGTGCATCGGAGATCCGGTAACTTACTGAGCAAGAGTGAGATAGCTCTGAAAGCAAGTAGCTGAAACACCAGGGGGAAGCCATTCAATTTAATGGATTTTTGCTGAAGTTGTTTACAAAATAGCTGAACTGGTCCCTCTTCCTTATTTTTGCTGGACTTGATGACGTTGAGAGGCCTCATCGACCACAACGTTTTGATGAATGATTCTCTGCCCCATGGAAATTTGAGAAAATTTTCAAGATTGTCGACCATTTTCACATAACGAGGTGTGGGAGAGTGAGTCTGATGGTTGGCAATAAGGACGTAATCAACAATCAAAAGAAGAGCTAGACGGATCCGTCGATCGTCGGGCATGTCCTTATCATCTCGAAGCGATGTCTGCGCATGTTGATTTTACATCATCACCTATCCATCGCTTCCAGTACAAATCCGGTTCTTTGAGGGTTGCCTCTGTCAATGGGGTTTCGTAACCCTCTTCGAATAATGAACAGTTAAGACCGGTTATGCTCTGGAAATTGTTAAGAGAGAAACGTAATGGCTGACCACCAAAGACCATCCACATCTCGTACTGTGCTTGGTCACCAGTTTCCTGACTATGAGAGCCTGAATGAGTTTGCAAGAAATTGGTGCTGTTTTGGCGAGTAACCTGAAAAGACCACCAAAACTCGAGTCTAAGATCTGGTCGAGTTCAGGAATATCCCGGAGGAGGTTCCTTAAAACGGTGAGTGTATCTGGTTTCGAGTAGACGTCGAGACAATAAATGGGGTATCTGTCCGTGGCAAAAAAACCTTGTCGGAAGCCGGTTATCTGGGGAATTATTGTCGTCTGTAAATGAAATCGCAAAAGCATCAGACAAGTAACAATTCAAATTTAACCGTATAAAACAGAAACTTATCAGACATGGGAAAAAAAAGAAACTTACCAGACATCAGACGAATAACAGTATTGTTTAGAGAAAACGGATTTTTGAAGGAAAAAACAGATGGAGATAAATCTAAGATCGCGAGGAAGGCTTAATTTGGAGTGATGTTAGGGTTTTTTTTTACTTTTGTAGAAAAGTGAATCGCACCGTCTAGAAGTAAGAATCAACACTGGAGATACGAAAAGGCTAAAAAAAAAAATAAAGACTAAGTGGATGAACCTCGATTTAAACGGAGATGTTTAGTAGTGGGTACGGTTAAATTAAACCGCGATTTGAACCCAAGTGGATATGTACATACTATATGTACATCAAATCGACTGTGGGAGAATCGATACATGTGAATAGCACCGTCTAGAAGTCCGAAACGAAACAGGGGATACGAAAAGTCATCCAAAAAATACTCACATTGTGGATGAACCTCGAGTTGAACGAGGTACGATATAATGACTTTTGAGGATATATCCATATTACAAAGGATATGAATCTGACATCCACAAATGGGTTAGTGGATGCTCGTTTGTGCATATTGTGGATAAATTCGTTATACGGTGGATGCTTGCCTGTGGATGCGCCTCATAGAGACCAGGCTCGTACTGTTTTTGTGGATATTGCCATTATACGGCGGATGCTCGTTTGTGGATACGCGCAAATTGAATCCAAGTGGATATGTACATACTATATGTACATCAAATCGACTGTGGGAGAATCGATACATGTGAATCGCACCGTCTAGAAGTCCGAACCGAAACAAGGGATACGAAAAGTCTACCAAAAATACTCACATTGTGGATGAACCTGGATTTGAACGAGATACGATATAATGACTTTTGTGGATATATCCATATTACAAAAGGAATGACTCTGACATCCACAAATGGGTTAGTGGATGCTCGTTTGTGCATATTGTGGATAAATCCGTTATACGGTGGACGCTCGTCTGTGGATAGGCACCTCATTAGGACCAGGCACGTACTGTCTTTGTGGATATTGCCATTATACGGTGGATGCTCGTTTGTGGATACGCGCATATTGAACCCAAGCACGTAATGTCTCTATGGATATGGCTATTATACGGTGAATGATTTACTGTAGATACAGTGAGGCCAACCACGAACTGACTTTGTGGATATAGCCACTTCATCGGGGCAGACGATGACCTAGTATGGTTAATAATGGATAACCTAGTATGGCTGTATCCTAAACGATATAATGACTTTTGTGGATATATCCATATTACAAAGGATATGACTCTGACATCCACAAATGGGTTAGTGGATGCTCGCTTGTGCATATTGTGGATAAATCCGTTATATGGTGGATGCTCGTCTGTGGATATGCACCTCATAAAGACCAAGTACGTAATGTCTTTGTGGATATTGCCATTATACGGTGGATGCTCGTTTGTGGATACGAGCATATTGAACCCAAGTGGCTATGTACATACTATATGTACATCAAATTGACTGTGGGAGAATCGATACATGTGAATCGCACCGTCTAGAAGTCCGAACCGAAACAGGGGATACGAAAAGTCTACCAAAAATACTCACATTGTGGATGAACCTCGAGCGTCCTCGATACAATATAATGACTTGTGTTGATATATCCCTATTACAAAGGAAATGACTCTGACATCCACAAATGGGTTAGTGGATGCTCTTATTGTACATATTGTGGATAAATCCGTTATACGGTGGACGCTCGTCTGTGGATATGCGCCTCATTAGGATCAGGCACGTACTGTCTTAGTGGATATTGCTATTATACGGTGGATGCTCGTTTGTGGATACGCGCATATTGAACCCAGGCACGTAATGTCTTTCTGGATATGGCCATTATATGGTGAATGATTTATTGTAGATACTGTGAGGGCAACCACAAACTGTCTTTGTGGATATAGCCACTTCATCGGGACAAACGACCTTCTTGAAAAAATTGGATAGTTAATAATATAGATATGAGCATATTGTGGATACCAACACCATTGACTGACACTATGGATATCGCCACATCATCAGGGATGATCTAGATGGATAATCAATTAGTGAGACCTTCATCTACAATGAGTATGGATGTAACACGATACACTATGCTGGTACACGAGACCTTTCATTTTCTGTCCAGGCATCCACTGTATGTGTGCTATTTGTTATCATGGATACTTCCATTAGGCTATAGGCATCCAATGTATGCGTGTTATTGCATATCATGGATACTTACATTAGGCGATAGCCATCCACTGTGTGTGTGCTATCTATTATCATGGATACTTCTATTAGGCTACCGGCATCCACTGTATGTGTGCTTAATAGTGGATGGTTAATAATGGATGTTTGATTATGGTTAAATCCATTATATGCAACTATTTTGTTTACATCCATAAATCTATTTTGTTTCCAGTGGTTATGGTTAATAATGGCTGTTTGATTATGGTTACATCCATACTACTATTTTGTTTCCAGTGGGAATCGGGGCTTACTGACTCCGAATCCAGCTCCGGCTAGAATCGAAGGCTGACTGTGCATTGAGGACGCTCTGAAAACCAATTCCGGTGAGAAACAGGGGCTCAAAGACGCGGCGACTCGGCGTTTTAGAAATCTCTTTTACTCGAGCGACGGAAATTATTGGTTTTCCGAACTATCTTCTCTGTTTAAGCGAACATCGATATCAACTTCTCGCGGTAAATGACAACTTTTCCGAACAGTTTACTCACCGGAACTGGCTAAAACGCCGACTCTAAACTGTTGCGAATCGATACACATCTCTTAATTCCCGAGAAGAGACATGTTGTAAAATAGGTCATTATTTGTCTATATTGGTTATCAAATCCGGTTTAGAGTCTTAAAGTAATTGAAGGGGCATAAGAAGAAATTTGCAACACATTTTGTTATAAAAATGCCACTTCAATCGAAAGTACTAAAACGTGTAAATACAAACTGAAAAAGTGCTAAGGAGTGTAAATTGCTCTTTTTGAAATTCTTTCCGGGTTTTACTCCGTTTATTCTTAGTAAAACATAGTGATTATAAACAATGCATGAATTAATTAAGTCATTAACTTTAGTGTTAGTGTTTTTCTTTTATTATAAAATTAAAATAATATTATTTTTAAAATGTGTGAATTAATTGAGTTATTAATTTTAGTTTTTTTCTATGCTGATGTGGACACCCTAGATAAAGAGAAAGCTCTCCTATTATAAAACACTAGGTGAATTCCCGCAATTTTTTCTTCAACTATTTCAAATTTATATATTTTCGTATTTTTTTTCCTCTACCCCACTATTACCTCACATGTGCTAGTCGGATAAATGGTTCGAGAACCACTCTCGACCGGCTCGGTATAAATGATTTGGGAAAAAACAAATCCTTTTACACGAGCTCCTTTGCAAGACTATCTGCTCGGAAATTTAGACTTCTGTGGATATAAGATAAAGTGAACTCTGAGAAGCTGTCTCGAAGGATTCAGAAGGATTCCAGCTCTGACGTAAAGGACGGCCAATCTGCTGGGGATTCAGACATGTTCACAAGATTAAAACAATCGGTCGGAAAATAAATGGAATCCATCTGTCTTTCTCTCAAGCATGACATAGCCCGTAGCAGGAAATCCATCTCGGCGTGAAGAGCCGAGAGACTTCTACGACATCCCTGTAGTCCAACAATCGCATTTCCCCTGCCATCCACCAAACTCCACCCAAGACCGCTTACCGGTCCTTGATCGATCCAAGAAGCATCAATCCGACATATCGGGATCCACATGTCCTCAGGTATGGGTGTCACACTACAAGAAAACAATGGTTTTCCGACGGTCCATTACGACGGATTTGAAATCGTCGTAAATTTGAGACGATTTTACGACGATTTTACGTCTAATTTAAAAACCGTCGTAAAACCATCGTATAAAAAAATCGTCGTAAACTCGACGTACAATTTACGACGAATTACGACGATTATACATCGATAACGAGAGATTTGCTAGTAAATGTAAAGTCGTCGTATATTCGTCGTAATTTTGCGACGACTTTACGACGACTTTGTTTCGATGTACATATTACGACGATTGTACGTCGAAAAAGGAGTTAGGTGAAAAACATTTAAAACATGTGTACCTAACAATTGTAGATTATCGCAAAATCGTCGTAAACTTGTCGTAATATGATTGGTGAATGTAAAACCGTCGTAAAAAGTCGTCGTAAAAGCGATGTAAAGCCCGAAATTTTCCTATAAATAGATCTTCATTCCTTCATTCAATCACAACACATCATCATTCAAACATAAGAGCATCTTCATCTTGGAGACCCATTGTAGGTCTCTTAAATTTTAGTATAGTGTTGTAAATCCTTATATATTGGGTTGTCCATTGCTGAAAACCCGAATTAAGATATTACTTTGAATCAAAGAAGTAATAATATTATAAGGTTAATTTACTTCATTCACGTGGCTTGACGTGACACAAGAGACCACCTATATATAGTTATTGTCTAATCAATAAAAAGAGATATTATTTTGAGTTTATTTTCAAGATGTCTATATACGAGCTAAGAAGTTGGATGTATATGCGTAAAGATTCAGATGGGGCGTTGACAGAAGAATTCAAGAACGGGTTAGAAATATTTATGTATCAGGCTACAAATATGGAGAGAACGAAAGATAGTGGGAAGATGTTTTGTCCTTGTTTGAAATGCAAGAATACGAGGTATACACTAACCAAAACCGTGTGGACGCATTTATTAAATAGAGGGTTTATGCCGCAATATTTTGTTTGGTATCTACATGGAGAAGGATATGGCAGTAATACTCATGGGAATGCTGGTAGTAGTAGTAATTACCAAAGTCATGTTGATATTGATGAATCGAATTATGGTCATCAGCCTAATCAGTATCAATATGACCAAAGTGTAGATCATGATAGGATGCATGAAATGGTGACTGATGCATTTCATGAAACGCATACGGGTAATGCTGTTGAGGAACCTAATGTAGATGCCAAACGATTTTATGATTTGTTAGACAATGCTAATCAGCCAATCTACGAAGGATGTAGAGAAGGCTTGTCTAAATTATCGTTGGCAGCTAGGATGATGTCAATTAAAACAGATCATAACCTGGCTGAGGTTTGCATGGATGATTGGGCTGATCTTCTGAAGGAGTATCTACCGGAGGATAACTTGGCAGCGGGAACATACTATGAAATTCAGAAGTTGATTTTTAGTCTTGGTCTACCTTCTGAGATGATAGATGTATGTGTTGACAATTGTATGATTTTTTGGAAAGACGATGATCAGCTGGAGGAATGTCGATTTTGCCATAAACCAAGATACAGGCCTCAAACTGGTGGGCGTAAAAGGATACCGTACCAACGTATGTGGTATCTCCCTATAACTGATAGGTTAAAACGGCTTTATCAATCTGAAAGGACAGCTGCATCAATGAGATGGCATGCGGAACATACACAAGTAGATGGAGAAGTTGTTCATCCATCAGATGCAAAGGCATGGAAACACTTCAATACGGTATACCCAGATTTTGCTAAGTTCAAACGGAATGTCTATCTTGGTCTGTGCACTGATGGTTTTAGTCCATTTGGTATGTCTGGTAGACAATATTCATTATGGCCAGTAATCCTAACTCCTTATAACCTTCCTCCAGATTTGTGCATGCAAAGGGAATTTATTTTCCTAAGTATTTTGGTTCCAGGTCCAAATCATCCGAAGCGAGCTCTCGATGTATTTCTTCAGCCACTCATCCATGAGTTGAATCAGTTATGGTATACTGGCGTTCGTACATATGACTGTTCTACGAGGAAGAATTTTACTATGCGGGCTGTGCTTATGTGGACAATAAGCGATTTCCCCGCTTACGGTATGCTATCAGGCTGGACTACACATGGGAGGCTATCTTGTCCTTATTGTCTTCATCGAACTGATGCGTTTCAGCTAAAACATGGTAGAAAAACTTGTTGGTTTGATTGTCACCGAAGGTTTTTACCGGATAACCATCCATATCGGAGGAACAAGAGGTTATTTTTGAAGAACAAAAGTGTACGTGTTCCTCCTCCCGTTAATTTAACAAGAGCTGATATACAGGCGCAAATAGATCATTGGAGGGCAGAAGAAACAGTAACTCGTGGGGGAAACTGGCACACTCCTACAAATATGCCTGAAGGTTATGGAGTTCATCATAATTGGCACAAGAAAAGTATCTTCTGGCAACTACCTTATTGGAAAGATCATCTGCTCAGACACAATCTTGATGACATGCACATTGAAAAAAACTTTTTTGATAACATCATGCATACAATTATGAACGTAGCGGGAAGAACAAAAGACAATGGTAAATCAAGATTGGATTTGCCTGATTTATGCAACAGAAGTGAGTTGCATCTGAGAAACGGGAAAGCACCAGTTCCTGTATTTCGGTTGAGTGCAGATCAAAAGTTAGCACTGTTCAGATGAGTTTCTTCTGACGTTAAATTTCCTGATGGGTATGTCTCTAATCTTTCCAAATCTGTTGAGAAGGGGGTAAAGTTTGCTGGGATGAAAAGCCATGACTGCCATGTCTTTATGCAACGATTATTTCCATTTGCATTTGCTGAACTCTTGCCCAAAAACGTCCATGAAGCTATTGGAGGCATTGGTGCTTTTTTTCGGGATCTTAGTACACGAACATTATCAGTTTATGTAATATCACAACTAGCATTGAATATTCCAATCTTGTTGTGCAATATGGAAAAGATCTTCCCACCATCATTTTTTGATGTTATGGAACATCTTCCTGTTCATCTCCCATACGAAGCAGAGCTCGGTGGACCCGTTCAGTACAGGTGGATGTATCCGTTCGAGCGTTTCATGAAGCATCTTAAAGGCAAAGCCAAAAATCTAGCTAAAGTGGAAGGCTCAATTGTGGCGGGAAGCTTAACGCAAGAGACTTCACACTTCACGTCATACTATTTTGCACCGAAAGTACGAACACGCAAAAGAGCAACTCGTCGATATGATGATGGAGGAGTTGGCCATACATATGCCGTTGAAGGTGTACCTGACATATTCTCGCCGATCGGACGTCTTAGTGGAAAACTAAAAGATGTTTGGTGGTCCAATGAAAAAGATTATCACAGTGCACATACGTATATCCTGTTAAATTGTGAAGAGTTGTCATCGTATGAAAGGTACCTTTTTAATTAATAATATCTTTATATGAGTTGTCAGTATTAATTACTATTTGTTGTTTTTCGCAGCACATTTGTTGATGAGGTTAAAGAATGCATATCTGGGGTTTCAGAAACTGAAATCAATGATCGTAAAGATCAACACTATGCCCAGTGGTTAAAAGGGCAAGTACGTAGAAAATTTTAATTAAAAGACTACTTTAATTTGCTATATATCGAAATCAAGATATCAAAGCAGAATTTTTTTCTTATTAGGTGGACCCGAATGACCCGGATGAATTTCCAACATGGTTCCATGAGTTACTACTAGGTCCGATGGCAAAAATAACTACAGCCTCAATGTATTTCACTCGGGGCTATGTTTTTCACACATACCGTCACGGTGCAAAGCGGGCGACAACAAACTATGGAGTTTGTGTGAGGGGTGAAATCGATTTTTATGGAGTTCTGCAAGAAATAATTGAAGTAGAGTATCCTGGATTGTTAAGGCTGAAAACTGTTCTCTTCAAATGTGATTGGTTTGATCCAACTGTTGGACGAGGGGTACGTCTAAACAAGTTTGGAGTTGTTGACGTGAACAAATCACGACGGTACAACAGGTTTGAGCCATTTATATTAGCTTCTCAAGCAGAACAGGTAACGTTTCTGCCATACCCGAGAGTTCGATCCACAGAAATTTCATGGTTAGCTGTAGTTAAAGTGGCTCCGAGGGGCAAGATTGTAGGGGTTGAGGATGTTCCACTTCAACAGGACACATGCGTAGATCTGTCTGAACCAGATGATGATGAGGAGATTTTCTTAATAGACCCTCGAAACAGGCAACTTGAAGATCTTCCCGATGATACAGAAGAAGAAGGTGATGATGAGTTTGCTGAAACCGATGATGACGATTTGGCGGAAGAAGACGGTGATGGTGATGAAGTAATAGAGGAAGATGAATCTGATTGAATTTCATGCATTGCATTTAGTGAATGTTTGTTATTATCGAACTTTTAGAACACAGTAATAATTTATGCTAAGAAACTCATCGACCCATAGTGTTCCCTCCTTGGTCGATGAGTTTCTTAGCATAAATTTGATTATACGACGGTTTTACGACGACTCAATTTTACGACGGTTTTACGACGATTTGTCTAAACCCTAAACCCTAAGTCTAGGGTTTAATGCCCTGAATGAATAGGGTTTAGACATTACGACGTCTTTACGACGAACCATCGTAATGTCATCGTAACGTTACGACGGTTTTACGACGAGTACACTAGTTTGAATCATCGTAACCATCGTAATGTCATCGTAATGTTGAAATCCAAGAATTTGAATCTTTTATATCTTATTGGTTGTAAGGTATTTCACAATTGTTTTTGATTGGTTGGTTATCTTATTTTATATGAAATGCTATCAATCTGATCAAAATTAACAATTTGAAAAAAAACATACATATTTATAAGGTCGTGCATGTTTTCGTAAATGTTAAGTGAAAGATTATATATTTGATTACGGAATTTCATTTTTTACTATCTCATGTCATAAATTTATCATACATGCAAAGTTGTAAACCTTTTATGATATGTTAGGATACAATAACCTCTGCATTGTTCTTTATGCAATATCCCATTTATAAGATTTATGGTTTACTCACTTTTTTAAAAAACATCGTAAAACCGTCGTAATATAATCGTAACTATACGACGGTCGTACGACGATTAAACCCAAAATCGTCGTACAACCGTCGTAACGTTTGAACCGGATAGGCTCTTGATCCGAGGTACGAGGTTATTAAAGTTTAGACGTTACGACGGTTTTACGACGATTTTGGACTACTCGTCGTAAAACCGTCGTAAAGTTACGACGACTTCACGACGATGACATCACGACACGTGTCGTGTCATGCAGTGGACCGACTCTTATACAACCAAATCGTCGTAAAACCGTCGTAATGTTACGATGATTTTACGACGATCACAAAATCTATATAAGGGACGCGAGTCCTCCCCATTTCGTCGCTCATTCCTCTCTTCTCCCCTCTCTCTCTACAATACTTTCTCTCTCTAAAAAAAAAATCACTCCTTCTCTCCTTGCTCTCCAGCCATTACTTGTAAGTTTTTTTTTCTAAATTAATTTCATTACATATTCTTTTAGATTTAGGTTCGGAATTTAGATTTAGGTTCGGAATTTAGATTTAGGTTCGGAATTTAGATAGGTCCGGATTTTGTTAATTTTAATAAAATTAGTAACAAATTTTTTTTTCCTTTTAATAGATTCTGTCGATATGGCTCCTCGGAAAAAGAGATTTCACTACCGACAGCTCTTCGATTCTGACAATTTGGTTCCGTCTACCTCGGCGACCGGCTCAGCCATCCCGGAGTCCTCGGGAACACAACAGACGGTTTCCCAACCGGTCGTTGTTCCGCAGCCACCACCGCCTCCACCACAACCAGTCGAACCAGCGGCTCCCGCACAGGCCGAGCCTGATCACGATGATCCTATCCCGCCTATACCGTATGCCCAGTATACGGTACACGATCTTCTGGCGCAACCCGGTCGTGGGAGCATGAACAAACTCGACCCGGATCGAGCCCCCGGCACCTATTGGTACGTAAATTTTCCCAACAATATTTTTAAATTAATTAATTTTTCGTCTAATATATTTGATATTAATTAACTATTTATTTTTTTATTTGACTAGGTTTACGACCGACAATGCAGTCAGTCGTAACGTTTCGGATATCATCAAGGGGTTTTTCGTACAACCCCATACCAGCTACAAGAAGCTGGATCGGGCCACACTTGACACTTGGTTCAAGTGTTTTGCGGTAAGTACTTTCCTTTAATTTTATTTTTAAATTTTATCTTTTTACAATAATTACTAACTTCTTTTTTTTTCCTAGCAAAACTGGCATTGGGAACCATCCGCACACGGACGTGTGGAGACGGCCTTCAAGGAGAAGGTCAAATTCCTCCTCAACAACACCGTTTCCGACTGGAAACGGAAGTGGGAGGACGAGGGCGACAAGGCCAAGCCGCCGCCTATGTCCAAGTTCGTCTGGCAGGGCCTTGTCCAGTTCTGGTCGGATCCAACCAACCAGACTACCGCCGCCAAGTGTTCCGTATCTAGGTAAGTCGTAGTTAATTTCATTAATATTTACATTATTTTTTTCCTTTTTTAATAGATTCTAATCAAAATATTTTTCAGGAACGCTACTGACGATGCGGGAAATAAGAAGAACGTCCCGCACACTTCCGGCCAGATTCCTTTTGCCGGAAGACGGCTTATGATGGTAAGCACATTGAAAAATCTTAAATTTTTTTTTCTCAACTAATAATTAAACTCTTATTTCTTGATACTAATTAATTTTTTCTTTTTTATTTTGTAGGTCGAAGATAACGGAGGAGAACTTCCTCCGATGACGAAGGTTTTCGTCGAGACGCATAAAAAGCGTAACGGCGAATTCACGGATCCTCGGGCGGAGGAGATCTACAACGCCGCATGTGCGGCGATCGAGGAGCGACAGACGCAGCTGACTCAGCAGGCGCGTCAAACGTCTGACGGAGGTAGCTCGGTCCAATCGACCCCGGCGCTGACGGTCGCGGAGATGGACCAGATCTTCGAAGAGGTACGTAATTAATTATGAATACTTTTTTTAATTAATGTAACTTTAGTTTAAAATTAATTATATTCCTAACCATAATGTTTTTATATGTTTGTAGGTTGCCCCAAAGAAAAAGGGGCGGGTATTAGGGATGGGGTCCATCCGTGATACCCCGAGAGCTACGGCGACTGGTCACGTCCGGGCTCC
This sequence comes from Eutrema salsugineum, assembly GCF_000478725.1. Lineage (NCBI taxonomy): Eukaryota > Viridiplantae > Streptophyta > Magnoliopsida > Brassicales > Brassicaceae > Eutrema > Eutrema salsugineum. Next base: position 1,143,632 of record NW_006256686.1, on the reverse strand, counting down.
GGCGGATCCGGTTATCCGCCAGGAGATCGATCAGATGCGGAACCAGTACGAGACAACGATCGACCGGTACGAGACGAAGATCGACATGCTCTACGGTCTTTTCGAGATCATGGGAGCCGACAACCCGGTACTCATGGCGCAGCTGGACAAGCTGAAGGCGGATGGGGTTCTCGGAGGATCGTCTGCCGTCGGGTCATCTACTAGGACTCGACCGCCGCCGGTGCAGACGGACGCGGAGATGTTCCGATCTCTCGGGGTCGACCCTCCTACAGCCGGAGCCGGAGATCAGGCGGCGGGACCATCAAACCGAAGACCCGGCAAGGAGCACGTCCAAGACGATGTCCAGGAGGCCGGTGACGGGATCGACGATATACATTTAGATTTAGATGACCTGTAGGGTTTTTTTTGTAAATTAAAATTTTTCAAATTGTAAATTATTTTTTTTATTTAAATTTGAATTCGAATTATTTTTTTTTTTAAATTTTCAATTAATTTTTTTTTATTTTTCATATATATAAATCGTCGTATAATCGTCGTAATAGATTTATTCAAACCGTCGTAATGTCGTCGTACATATTACGACAACTTTACGACTATAATATACGACGACAAATACGACGATTATACGTCCGAGATTTACAACGATTTTACGACGCAATGAAGAAATACTTTACGACTGATTTACGACGATTATTGCGTCGTACATTTTACGACGATCTTACGTCGATCATTAACAACCACTTAACGACGGTTTAGGTGAAGACCAAGTGGACGCAATTCGATGTAAACTCGTCGTAAATTGTAAGACGCATTTACGACGATTTTGTTTGCCTCGACGTTACGACGAAACAAAGTCGTCGTATATTATACGACGATTTTACGACGATTTGTCTATTACGACGATGAGTTTACGACGATTTTGAAATCGTCGGTAATCCGTCGTAATGGCCCTATTACGACGAATTACCGACCATTTCGGCCGTCGTAAAATGATGTTTTTCTTGTAGTGTCAGAGGTGGAAAGGGGGCCATCATCCCAATAGCTGCTTCATCGTCGTCTTCGAGTTGGTTTGCGGTTCTCCAGCTTTCACCTTCCACCTTTGCATGGAGCAAGGTATTCTCCAGAGAGATTTTTTTCCGTTGAAGATTTTATCGTTCCTTGCTTTCCAAATAAACCATAGGATCCAAGGATAAATATCCTTTTGAAGATCTGTCATTTCTGTATTTTTCTTGAAAAATACAATCATCATTTGTTATGTGTTAGTATATTATTATAAATCAATTAATTTAAAATATAATATCATTTAAAAATCAAAATTTTATACAAAAAATATCCATCAATATTATTAATTAATTATAACATAAATTCTTGTTGATATTTACATATATGTTATTTAAGAATCAATTAATAAAAAACTTTTTATTTTCTTTGAGTGGTTTAAAACTTAATATTAAAATTAATTAATTAATTTTCTTTAAAAAAATGTGACACATCTCATCATCTCATCATCTGAAACTGATGATGTGTCACTCATATGGAGAGAGTTGACCCTCTTTTATATATATAAGATTTTCATATTTCTTTCTATTTGAGTAGATTGAGGTGAATAATCAATAAATTCAGACGAAAATCTATTTTCGATGTTATTTTTTAAGGTTGAAAGAATTTCTGATAACCACCTTTAACTTCGCTGGGAGAGTTTTTTTCCGACTTTTGTTTGGCAAAAATATCTGACGGTTATGTCCTTCTGTTACAGAAAAATCCCTGGAGGTTTCCAATTTCAGTATAATTTTCGAATCCAATTTCTCTAATCGCCATGGAATCTCTTTTCTTGAAACATCCTCCTCGATACTGTTTTCTCATAAATCGAACAATCATGGTGATTGAAAATGCACAACATCATTGACAAGTCATAAAACTCGGTGTTACTCTCTTCTATTTCCTCTCTCAGAGTCTGGAATAGCAATTTTGGTTATACATCGAATTGGGCATAAGAATTTCTCTCTACATGCAATCATGGTTTTTGATCAGTTAGCTTGTTCCTCCAAGCTTTTCTATGGAGTTACACTCCAATCACAGAGATTCAATTAATATTCTACTTAACTTTTACTGACATTTGCAAGTGATCATTTCTCTGTTTGGATTTCTTGATGAAGGTTCTGTTCGGCGACCGGGTTGTTTCCTTGTCAATAATTTATTTGTATTGGCAAGGGTTAAGTGAATTCCTTCAGAGTGATAGGGTGGCGATTGACAAACCACTGTGAATTTTGGACTGTATCGATGTAGAAGAGGAACCGATTCGCATGATTGAACCTTGCATTTGTGATAGGCAATTACAGAATGCTTAATCGGGTAATAGACGACATGGTTCAGAATCATTTTCAAAATTGTTCAAATTAATCTTACTATTCAGTGTAATGCCAAGTGCATTATGGAGTTTCATCAAAAAGATGATATCCTATAAGGCTACCGACACAATAGCTTGTTTACTCGATCCATTCCTTCATCGGAATCGGGATTCTTCCATGAAAGGACGTCTGACACGGAGTCTTCTTCTTCGGCTGGGGGGGGCTTGTCGTACTTTGCCATGTTGGCTTATTCTTTGCATCAGGGTATTGTGCTTCGTCTGTTCGATCCAGAGTGAATTCTCCTTCTCTTCGGTTAGGTTTCAATCCCGAACCGAGACATCATTTCCTTCGTTCATCTTTGTCCCTTCCAAGGCTGCCACAGTTTCAGCTCAGGTGATGCGTCCTGAGGTGCAGCCCGGCTGAAGATCAAGCTCTTCTTCCTGATCGTCTCCATCGTTGACAGTGATTGTTTCCTTGTCGGAGTTTCTTGCAGCATCGCCTTTGGTTTTCTGGCCGTGCTTATCTCCGTGAAAGGAATGGAGATTAAACATGGAAGAACATCTGACCCGGAGTCTACGAGCTGGCAAACATGGAAGGAGTCCCGATTCCAAGATCCTAGAATGTTATGCATTTGAAAAACTATTACCATTAAGTGGAATCACATATTAACTCTGAACTACGAGACGGCTTGATCCCTGAAAATGGTACGTAGGCAGCCTATCCTCGAATGGATTCAGCTGTCCCCCCTCCTAAAACGAGGGGTGGGGGAGGAGTGGATACGTATACGTTATACTCCCCCTTATAGTAACAAGCATTATTTCAAAGTTCTTTTCTTTGGATTTTTTCAAAGTATATATTTGTTACCTGCTCGGATTTCCTTACACATTTCTCTCGTAACTCTCGCATTTAGTATCATACATTCACATTTTCTATCTCGTTGTTGGCCACAACAGATTAGTTAAAACAAATTCTCTAAACGAATTTTAACCACTTCTCCTATATGTACTAGGGTTCAATGACATCCTTTACAGGATAACAGCGTGCTATACAAATTTTTTAGATCGATCCCACAACAGTTTACGGATAAGTAAGTTGATACACATTCCGAATCCTTAACACTGAAAACCGATACACGCTCTTGCACATCGGTTCTCAATACCTCAGTATCAATACCGAGCCGTTTTCACAACGCTCATTACACTCTGAATTCTAAGAATAAAGATAACACGGTTGGGCTCTCGGGCAAAAAATGCAAGACCTGGCAATTTAATAAGTCATAAATAATTATCATTCGCCTTCGAGGCATTCGGTAATAGAAACAAAACCAAAAAAAAATAGTTCGGAGACAGCAAAAGTGGATAAAGCCATCCAGGCAACAAAGTGTGAAGCAAAAAAATAAAATAAAAATAAGATAACCAACTCAGAAATCACTTTCGAGGAGACCTACCAGAGCTCCTCCTCTCATTGACAAGCTCGGCGACTCGTGGTTGATATGTCTATATTTTACATCATTTAGGTTGCATTATAGAGTCCTCATCATGTGTTTTCTCATGTAAATTGAGTCTTTAGGCGTCAAAATAGGACTTAGGGCTTGCATTAGGTCCCAAAGAGTTTTGCATGTTTTGAAGTCTTTATCAGGAGCTTTGGAGACCAATTGGAGCCTAAGAAGAGGAACAGAAAAGAAAACGGTGAAGAAAAGGGTCAAAAATGGTGAAAACCGCTTGGAGGAATTTCTCGGCCAAATCTCGTACCAGCTGGTCGTAAACCTCGGCCAAAATGTTTACCGGATGTTCATTACCGGCCAAAAACCTTACCGATCGGCCAGAATCGAGTATCGAGTGCAAAAATACCATGGGACAAGTTTTTGACCGAGGCAAGGATTTTTACGACCAAAAGTTGTCCTTGCCCGTGCAATTCAGAGATCAACAATCCGGGGAACCTTCCGGTCCGAATCAGTTGGCGGGGTCTTCACCAAAGTTGGAGATAATCAAGCAAAGATTCCAGAACAGTTGGAATCATCCAATTCGGACCATTGGAGAGAAAGATATGGCTTCCGGAGCATACACCAGCATTGCGCGTACCCGAGAGCTGAACGGCGAACTTCAAAGATCATGGCGGACGGAGCCCCTCCTGTCCGAACCAGCTTACCCGACCTTCATCAAAGTTCGAGATCCATGGAAGATCTTCTCTGAGCCTTTGGAATCGCTCAATTCGGAGCAAAGGTTTGGAAGATAGGGTCTCCGGAGTTTACATCAGTCTAAAAGTCTATTTTCCGGTGATTTCAATGCGGCGCAAAGATGTGAAATCCAGGAAGCCTTCCACTCCCCAAGCTCCGATGGTTTCTTCACCAAAGTTCGAGCTTATTGAGTCATCTTGACTGTGGAACTGGTCTCAGAGCAATTGGAGTCGTGTGCTGAAAGTTACTGCTTCCGGAAGAGGACATGGTCGATACAAGCCTAAATGAGTTGCGATACGCGCTAAGTGTTTTCACAAGCCTTGGTATCTTTACCTTGGCATCACTCAAGTCGAGGCTCATATCTTGGAAGTATTCTGGACTAGACCTCGTGCCAAAGCCTTGGCATGATTAGATCGAGGCATGCATACGTAAGAACCGAAGCTGGAAACGACTAAGTGTTGAAAGTACACCTCGGTGTAATGACCTCGGCGTGCATGCCGGACTGTGTTCTCCCAAGCACCTCGACATCTTGACCCCTCGACATTTTATCCCGAGGTCCCTTGTCACGAACCCAGAATCAAGAACAGAATGGCTCAAGAATACACACGTGAGGATGGATCAAAGACTGGGGTTCATGCATGTTCTTGACGTGTTTTTCACGAGATCTTCATCTGGATCCTGACTCACGTGCACACCTCGGCATAAAGACCTCGGCTTCACTTTCCGACACACCGTGGCACTCACCCATCAACCCAAGGAAGCGGTTCAGTACCCGGTTTGTTCCGGGCTGACCCACGACACTTTCCCTTTGCTATAAATACATTTTGAGACTAAAAACCTAGTTATCTTATCTCTTATCTGTTTTTAGCTTTAAGAACTTGCCTCTTTTGTGAAAATTGATTATTCTAATCCGATATCTCGTTTTTGCATCAGAATCTTGTTCTCTCTTTATTTCTTTTATCATCCAGCATCAAAACTCCTTATCATGACTAGCTACACGTCTTGCAAAAGACTTAGTGAGCTCGTTATGATCAGTGAGTAGTCGTTTAAGCGGCTTTAGATAAGTAGATTAGGGTGCTTTCAAGATAGATTAGTGGGTTTAGGTGTCTAGTCTTGCATGTTTCATTCTTTAACCGACGAGATCTCTAGGCTGGATCCAAGCATATCACTTGAGGTTCAGATCTGAGGCATATCTCGCATCAAAAGTGTTTGTAGAAATCTCTGAACCACTCGGTTAAAGGTTTAAAAGTCTTTCATCGCGAGAGTGATAGTTTGTTCTCTTAAATGACATATTTGAACTGAATCTTATTGCTGATTGATTCGTGCTTCTCAAAAGACATTTTGGTATGAAGGAGGATCAGTTTAGATGTTTAATACTTTCATGAGAAGATTAACATGCCTTGAGTTCAAAGTTAAATGAAATCGCTTGATAAAATGATTCATTAACCCATTAGTTTAACTTGGAAGCACCCGAGTCAAATATCCTGTCTAAAGCTTCTGCCTTTATCATTCATTATCATCATCTGAATCACCTGTTTGTTGTTTGCATCTTGATTAGTTTAAATCTCTGTTTTTATTTAATTTTATTGCTTATTTGCTTGTTAATCATCGTCACCAAACTTTTACCTTCTTGTCTTGACTTAAGAGAACAAATGACATAGGCTAGTGTCTCGTTTACAAGCTTGGTTTGACACCCCTTATACTACTTTGACAAGGGGATTGATAACCCTTCTAAGAGCCTGAAAACTCTTAGTTATCAATTGGCGCCGTTGCCAACTTGTAGGAGCATTAGTATCTTGTTTGTTCTTAAGTTCAAGCTTTTCTTTCTTTTGTTTTACTAACTCCTTTCCAAGTTCTTGTTTTGTTTTCAGGTGCATGAATACCAGGTCTCGGAGCACAGGATCGCTTTTCCCATACGACGATAACATCGACAGATTAGAAAGGCGAACTCGCGAGAGAGAACGGCACTTTGACAGACTTGGAATGGCAGAACAACAGCGAATGGAGCAACAAGCTCAGGCAGCCGAGCACCAGGCTCAGGCTAATCAGGCGCAGGCAGGAAGAAATGAATAACAAGCCTATGTTAATCAGCAACAGGCTCAAAGAAACGAACGGCTTGCTCAGCAAAACCACCACCAAGCGAATAGAAATGAGCAACAAGCCCATCATGTTCATCCGCCACCGCCACAAGTTCAGAGACAACATCCTCCAATCTGTGTTGGAGAGAATGACCGAGCTAATGCGCAACCAATACCGAGCTGGGATTCAAGCTCCACCAGTTCAAAACAACAACTTTGAAGTTAAAGCCTCCCTGCTCAATATGGTGCAAAACTCAAAGTTCCACGGTCTGGCTGGAGAAGACCCTCTCGAGCATCTAGATCAATTTGATCGGGTTTGCGACTTAACCAAGATAAATGGCATCTCCGAAGATAGCTTCAAGATACGCTTGTTCCCTTTCAGCCTCGGTGATAAAGCACACCAGTGGGAAAAGAATATACCGAGGGGTTCTATACAAACCTGCGAGCAGTGTAAACTGGCGTTCTTATCAAAGTTCTTTTCCACATCACGCACGGCTAAGCTCAGGAATCAGATCTCAAGTTTCACGCAGCACAACAACGAGAGCTTTAGTGAGGCCTGGGAACGGTTTAGGAGCTATACTAACCAATGCCCACACCACGGCTTCTCAGAGGCATCCCTCTTGAGTACTCTATACCGAGGTACACTCCCCAAGATCAGAAACCAACTCGATACAGCTTCAAATGGGAATTTTCTTGGGAAAGAGATCAATGCGGCAATGGAACTAGTCGAGAACCTAGCTATGTCCAATGACACATATGGAGAGGACTTTGACAGAGCAAACCGTACAGAGGGATATAGTGATGAACAGCGTATGAAAAAGGATATAAGAGAGCTTCAGAGCAAGCTTGACAAGGTTTTGATGGCGACTCAAAAGCCAATAAACTTTGTAGGCGAGTTTGATGAGCAAGGGCCAAGTTTTGACAATGTTAATGAAGATGGTCTAACACAAGAGGAGCTGAATTACATAGGGAATCAACAGAGGTATCAGCGGTTTAACAACTACAACAGTAACCCAAACCTCTCATACAGAAACCCGAATGTAGCTAATCCCCAAGACCAAGTGTACCCTGCTCAACAACAACAACAAAGCTATGCTCAAAAGGCTCCTTTTCAGAATACCTTCCAGCCCAAGCAACAGTTCAGTAAGCAACAGCACGGATACACTCAGCAGAATCAAGCGGCTCAGGGTAACAACTTCAACAACCAACCACAGCAACACAAGTTTCCACCAGGGTTCAATCCGCAGCCGATGGGTAATCAACAACAGATTCAGGGAACGGGTCAGAATCAGATGGGGAACGACGTCTGTGGGATATTACAGCAACTATTACAGGGCCAGCAAAGGGTTGAGAGCCAGCACGCGACAATGCAGCAAGATATCAGAGAGCTTAAGCAGAATCAAGCTTCTACATCATCAAGAGGCCCGGCTTTACCGGGTAAACCGGAGCCGAACCCTAAAGAGTATGTGAACGCCATCACATTGAGGAGTGGTAAGGAATTACAAACTCCAACGCCTAAGACAAAGCTCATTGAGGCCAATGAGCAATTAGAGGGGGAGGCAGCCTCAGATGATGCGTGTAAAGAAGCGGTTTTTGAGAAGGAACCGATCAAGGACAAAGGAAAAGAGGTGGAAAAGACAACCGAGCTTGAAAAGCCCTATGTTTCACCACCACCTTATCAACCCAAGATACCGTTCCCAGGGCATTTCAAAAAGAAAATCTTAGACAAAGCCAAGGCGGTCTTTGAGAAACACTTGGAGAACACGCAACTCACCTTACCCATTATAGATGCTTTCTTAGCCATACCCCAGCTTGGGAAGTTTCTAAAGGACGCGATCCTCAACAAGACCAAGGAGCTCCAAGGTATGGTGATACTGAGTCATGAGTGCAGCGCAATAATACAAAGGAGATCTATACCAAGGAAGCTATCCGATCCGGGAAGCTTTACTTTGCTGTGTGCTTTAGGTCACCTGAAGTTCTCAAACTGTTTATGTGACCTTGGAGCTTCTGTGAGCTTAATGCCTTACACGGTGGCCAAGAAATTGGGATACAAAAGCTACAAGCCGGCCAAGATCTCTCTTGTATTAGCTGATAGATCGGTTAGATTACCGGTGGGGTTGCTTGAGGATCTACCTTTGAGGATCGGTGAGATAGAAATCCCCACGTACTTCATAGTTCTTGAGATGGACGAGGAACCATTAGACCCTATCATCTTGGGCCGACCGTTCTTAGCAACCGCAGGAGCCATAATAGATGTGAGAGGAGGAATGATTGAACTACACATCGGTTCCGAGACTATGAAGTTCAATGTGAAGGAGATGATGAAGAAACCGGCCATTGGAGGTCAGGTTTTCTATCTGGAGGTAATGGAGGAGCTGGCTGATGAGCTCCTTGAAGAGTTAAACGCAGAAGACCCATTACAAGTGGTCTTGACACGTGAACAAAGCGAGCACGGGTACTTGAACGAGGAAAGCGAGGTGTACAAGCGTCTTTTGGACCAACCGAGGGAACTTGGAGCTGAAGCGAGGTTTTTGGAGCTCCACACGAGCAGCCTCGACATTCTAGACAGCGAGGAGTCCAAGGGAAAAGAAGAGACACCTCGGGATATCATGGCCGTGACAACTCATACCGAGGCCGATGGTAAACCGCGCGAGAATGAAGCAAAGGCCGAGGAAGCTGTTCCAAGCCAATGCAGCTTTGATGCCGATTGGAATGAGACAGACGCATCCCCTGTTGAGCTCAAGCCTCTACCAACAGGGCTCAGGTATGCGTTCTTAGGTCTGAACTCTACTTTTCCTGTGATCATAAACGATAGCTTGCTTGAACATGAAGAACATGCATTGCTTAATGAAATAAGGAAATTCAGGAGAGCCATAGGGTATTCCTTGGCTGACATTAGAGGGATCTCTCCTGATATATGCACCCACAGGATCCACCTAGAGGACCAAGCCATGTCCTCTATTGAGCACCAACGTCGACTTAACCCGAACCTCAAAGAGGTGGTTAAGAAGGAGATACTAAAGCTCCTTGAGGCAGGGATAATATATCCAATCTCTGACTCTCGGTGGATATCTCCTGTACACGTTGTGCCCAAGAAAGGTGGGATCACGGTGGTGAAAAACGATAAGGATGAACTCATAGCCCAAAGAACTATAACCGGCCATCGCATGTGCATTGACTATAGGAAATTGAATTCTGCATCAAGAAAAGATCATTTCCCTTTACCATTCATTGATCAAATGCTTGAACGGTTAGCTAATCATCCTTATTTCTGTTTTCTCGATGGATACTCTGGATTCTTCCAAATACCAATAGATCCAAGAGACCAAGAGAAAACCACATTCACCTGCCCTTATGGCACTTATGCTTATAGAAGAATGCCATTCGGTTTGTGTAATGCACCGGCCACTTTTCAAAGATGTATGATGCACATTTTCTCTGATCTAATTGAAGAGAAAGTTGAGGTGTTTATGGATGACTTCTCCGTATACGGCTCCTCTTTCTCCGAATGTCTTGCTAATCTTTCTCAGGTTCTCAAGCGATGTGAGGAGCATAGGCTTGTCTTGAACTGGGAGAAGTGTCATTTCATGGTCCAAGAAGGCATTGTCTTGGGACACAAGGTATCAGAGAAAGGCATCGAGGTGGATAAGGCCAAGATCGAGGTGATGGTGAACCTACAAGCCCCGAATTCTGTGAAAGGAATAAGAAGCTTCCTTGGCCACGCTGGGTTCTATAGACGGTTCATCAAGGATTTCTTCAAGATAGCCAGGCCCTTGACCAGGTTATTGTGCAAAGAAGTGGATTTCAACTTTGATGAAGAATGTGAGGAAGTGTTCAAGAGAATCAAGGAGGCTTTGATCAGTGCACTGATTGTACAAGCCCCTGATTGGTCTTTACCATTCGAAGTGATGACTGATGCATCTGACTATACCGTGGGAGCTGTCTTGGGGCAGAAGAAAGATAAGAAGCTCCATGTGATCTACTATGCAAGCCGCACCTTAGACTCGGCTCAATAAAAGTATGCCACCACCGAGAAGGAAATGCTTGCCATTGTGTTTGCATTTGATAAATTCAGGAGTTATCTAGTGGGATCAAAGGTTACAGTTTACACAGATCATGCAGCCTTGAGATATCTGATGGCTAAGAAGGACGCTAAGCCGAGGTTGTTGAGGTGGATCCTATTACTCCAAGAGTTTGATATGGAGATACTTGACAAGAAAGGCATTGAAAACGGATCCGCAGATCACCTCTCCAGGTTGAGGATTGAAGAACAGGTCCCAATTGATGATGCATTACCAGAGGAGACCCTTATGCTAGTCAGGTCTTACCTAGAAGTGGAGGAAGCCAACACGATCAAAGAAAGAAGCCTACCATGGTTCGCAGATCTAGTGAACTACTTGTCTTGCGGTTTAGAGCCACCGGATCTTGATACCTATCAGAAGAAGAAGTTCTTTAGAGATGTGATGAGGTATTATTGGGATGAGCCGTACCTTTACGTGCTTAACAAGGACCATCTCTATAGGCGATGCTTGGCCGAAGAAGAAATTCATCCGGTGCTACAACAATGCCACGGCTCATCGTATGGTGGTCATTTAGGTGCGTTCAAGACAGTTGCCAAGGTTCTACAGAGCGGTTTCTGGTGGCCGACCATGTTCAAAGACGCCCAAGAAGTAGTCTCGAGGTGTGAAGCTTGTCAAAGGCACAGAAACATATCCAAAAGGAATGAAATGCCCCAAAACCCAATCTTTGAGGTAGAAGTCTTCGACTGTTGGGGCATTGACTTCATGGGTCCCTTTGTAAGCTCATATGGGAATCAATATATCCTTGTAGCAGTGGATTATGTGAGTAAATGGGTTGAAGCGGTTGCATCTCCGACCAACAATTCAAAAGTGGTGGTAAAACTCTTCAAGAGTATCATTTTCCCACGGTTTGGAGTACCAAGAGTAGTCATCAGTGATGGGGGAAGCCATTTCATCAACAAGACTCTTGAGAGTCTTTTGAAGAAGCACGGAGTAAAGCACACGGTGGCCACCCCTTATCATCCGCAAACCAGCGGCCAAGTGGAGGTTTCCAACCGTCAGATAAAGGCCATTTTGGAAAGGACCGTGAACTCATCTAGGAAGGATTGGAGCAAGAAACTTGACGATGCTCTGTGGGCTTACAGAACCGCCTACAAAACCCCCATTGGAACCTCACTGTTTAACTTGCTCTATGGGAAAAGCTGTCATCTACCAGTTGAGTTGGAATACAAAGCCTTGTGGGCAGTGAAACTTTTGAACTTTGACATCAAGACCGCACAAGAGAAAAGAGTTCTACAGCTTCATGAGCTTGAGGAGATCCGGTTAGATGCTTTTGAGAGCTCTAAGATCTACAAAGAAAGAACAAAGGCGCTCCATGACAAGAAGATACACAAGAGAGAGTTCAAAGAAGGGGACCAAGTTCTGTTACTTAACTCAAGACTGAAGCTGTTCCCTGGGAAGCTGAGGTCTAGGTGGTCCGGTCCGTTCACGATTCTTGAAGTAAGACCCTATGGAGCCGTGGTTTTGAAAGGAAAAGATGGACAAGGTTTTGTGGTAAACGGCCAGAGGGTAAAGCATTACTTGGCATCAGAAACAAAGGAGGGAGCTACCTCAGTTCCTCTACTTGAACCGGAATCAGCCTGAAAAGGTATGAAAGGTCAAACTTAGCGACGTTAAACAAAGTGCTCTTGGGAGATACCCCAAGCTTGTCCATGTACATATTTTATTTTTCATTTTCTTTTTCTTTTTATTTGAAGCTTTTTGAAGGGTTTGTTAAGTGTTTCAGGAGTTAGACAGTGAACCTTGAGGGTGAAAGTGAGAGAAAGCTTGAAAAAGACACGGCCTGATGAATTAAGTCAAAGAGCATACATAGCCTCGGTATCGACCCTCGGTATATTCATACCATGGTCAGCTAGATTCCTCGACTTAATTTCATCATGGTCGTGTCTGAGAAGAGCTATGGTAAAATAACTAAGTGTGGGGGAGGCTCACGGTGTAAATACCTCAGTATAAGTATACCGAGGGGCGATGTTCACTTAAAACAGTCAAAAACCTTGATCCAAGGCCGCGACCAGTTTACACCAAGGCCAGCCTGGCTAAACCCCCAAGCTTCACGTGTTCTTTGCTAAAAACAAGTGACCTCGGCATGATGCCCTCGTGGTGGAGCGTACCGAGGTACTCGGTTTCAAGAAATGATCAAAAGCAAGAACACATGAAACACTTAGAACGAAGAAGAGGCTTTGCGAGGTCCAAAGAAGAGACGTGGAAGCTATGGGGATTTACTCGTTGGCACGGGCTCAGCCATCTCAGCTTGGTACCCTCGGGGTGGTACAAGTCGAGGCAGCTCAGAGTAACACGAGAAAATTTGGCTTGGTCCGTACAGCCCACGTCATCCCCATACTGCATCCATTTGAAGGGTTGCACGGCATTTTGAATTTGAACACCCGGTCAAAGTAGTTTTTGGGGCGGTCAACGGCTGGAGCTGGAGCAGAAGGGGGGACCAGTCCCACAACAGTCCAAATGCCAGCTGGAAAGCGCGCTCCAGCCCATACCAACCTCCATACTTAGCCAAAACGCAGAGTTTGCCCTCTTGACTCTTTTCTCTACATTCCACGAAAACAACTCACTCATTTGTCGTTCATTTTGCGTGATTCCAAGCGTTCTAGACTCGTTAGGGTGTAGTCTACTCTGCATAAGCATCTCATTCAGCTTAAATCTTGCATTCCCAAAGGTATTTGCATCTTAAAGAACTCATCTTTTTCCTTCATTCTTTGCGAGCTTAAATGTTTGTAAAATGTGGAATCGATTCTTTTAGAGTATATCGGCCTTTGGGAACAATTTTGTAAATTCCACCAGGGTAGACAACACACAAAAAACTGGTCTTTGCATTTAATATCACTTGCTCTTGAGTTTTTAAAATTCTTGAGGAAATGCTCTTGGAATCGGTCTTAATGATGATTTGTGTGTTTGAGCTGAAATGTCTAGATAACTTGTCTCTAATCGGTTGTTCTGGCTTGTTATTACTTTCCTTGATGTTTGAAAAAGCTATGAATACCAGTTCTGTTAGAGAAAAGTTTTGTACTTGCCAATCTTGAGATACATGTGCTTAACGATATACTTGGTTCTGACAGTTTCTTTGAGAATCTCCCTTGCAGATGGCCGGAGACCGAACCGTTCCTACCCACGAGACAAACAAAAGTGCGGGCAAGAAGAGAGTCTTGAAGGGAAAAGCCGTTGCCGTGCCACATAGTGGAAGGACCAGTAAGAAACCCTCGATGCGACCCGATGACGAGCCAACCCCCAAACGAGCAAGAAATACTGAGCTCACGCTGGCACCAGCTCTCGAATCAAAGAGGAACGGGAAGAAGGCAGCTGTGGGATCGGATGACGACGAGCCCGGAGCCTTAGTCCCTAATGTAGACAACGGTGACAAAAAGTCCAAGAAAGAACCAAAGGCCGAGCCCGAGGAAGAACACTTCCCAACTACTGAGGAATACTTGGACCACTTTAACTCAATAAGAGTGGCTCAAGGTCGCTTCCCTGACTTGGAGTTGCTGAGGAAACTCGAGATACTTGATGACGTGACCCTCATTTTTGAGAATATGGGCTTGGCAAAGTTCTTTGAGATGAGCGATGTTGCCTATGAAGGGATTACACAGCAGTTTCTTGCAACCTTGGAGGTCATCATCTACCCCAAGAGAGATCCAAAGCGTTTACATGGCAAAGGATTCGGCCACATTGAGTTTGAAATGGATAGCGTGCACTACAAGGTCAGTTTCAAGGAGCTTGATGAAATCTTTGGGTTTGAAAGGAATGGAAGCTCGCTTGACAAGTTTGTGTACCCTCGTGATGAGTTGGCCGCCTTGTGGGAAACGATATCTTTTGGACCTTACCTCGGAGGCAAGAGCAAGACAAGCTGCATAAGGAACCCTGCGATCAGATACACAAACCGCGTCCTAGCATCAACATTCTTCTCGACCTTTAACCCTGGTGTTATTCACACGGCCGAGCTTGAACTGTTGGGACTCGGACTGAAGCCGTTCATCACTCAAATGAAGAACAAGAAAGAGTTCCAAGGGCCGCTGCATGTACCATCATTGGGTGCATTCTTTGCCATTCAAATGCTCACTTATCGGCACAATGTATGGTGCGACCGCAAGAAGCGAGGAGCAAGAAGACTTCAGAACGGTTGGATAGTCACCAAGATCCTGAGGGCTCAAGGGTTTATATTCCCTGATTCACCAAAGAAGCCGAATCTCATTGATGAGTTATACCTAAGTAAAAGTGGTTTCTTCGGAGGCAAGTCAAGGGACAAATGGGTTTACAACTTCACCCTACTGCATAGAGACGGCACGCAGGTTCTACTGCCTAACCGAAGCCTCACCATGCTCGACAAGCAGTGTAACATCTCATTCTATGTCCTCAAAGATCAGTTGTATAACCCAGCTCTCGACCCACCAACACGAAAATGCACCAAGGCAGCACCTAGCAAACCCGAGAACACTAATGGCCCGGAAGATTGTGATAACGAGGAGCAGAAACACTATGAGAGAAGGATCGGAGCAGGCCGCTATCACTTTGATCCGCAAGTGTGGGGTGAGCCTGAATACCACACCAAGATGCTGTATTCACGAGTGAACACCCTCCAAAAGTGGTGTAAGTGGCAAGACAAAACCATCCACGCATTGGTGGATTGTGTAAGGCATTTGAAGAAGAAAGTAAAGCAGCTCACGAGGCCATCCTCACCGGATAAGAACTCAGCGACCTCAACCGCACCGATTACAGAAGAAGGAGTTGGAGAAAGCTCAAACGCGAGGAACCCGGAGTTTCCACCAGGCAAAGAAGACTGGATCGATCCAGCCACGGCTTTCCTGCCTGAACCCTCAGAAAGCAGCCCACCACGTCAGCCCACTCCCTCCTGCTCAACATCGAATCCCTCGCACTACTTGGGATCCGACCTCTCCGACTAAGGTATCGACTTCAAACCTTGTACATATGCATCTTGTATATATCATCTTGCATTCGTTCAGTTTGTCTTTCCACTTCTCTCACACGCTTCTATAACACAAGGGACTGTGTTATCTAAGTGTGGGGGAGGAGCTTTGTGTTTGCTAATCTTGTTTTCTTTGTTCTTATTTGACTTTTGCACTCTTAAGTCTCATTTAGCTTAGCACATATGATAAAACCGAAAAACACAAAAAATACATCATTCTAGTTGCATCTCGCATTTTAAGATCGAGTCTAGTTGCATCATGTAGGATTGCATCAGTGCAAGGAGCAATGATAGATTTTTTCCTAGAGAGTAAATCACTTGAGAACTTAAACTAAATATGCTTGTGAAACTCATTCTGTGCTTGTAAAGCTTGAAACGATTTGAATCTGAGAAGCAAGTTTGAATTACACTCAACTCTAGCTAAGTGATAACCCTGAACTTGAATTGTAAATATCTTTTGATGCATTGCTTGAGTAGGCTTGTGGATACCTATATACATACTTGAGCTAGAATCATTGTTTTTACCACCCTCCTTCCTTAGCTCAAGTAGCTGAATCCGCATCATGGATCAGTTCCCTCACCTTGAACCCATCTTTCTTTCGAGCCAATGTTTGTGTGTGAATTGTAAGGCCACCTTGGGCTGAACTTGGCAGAAAGTGTTAGGTTTAGAGTGACAAGGGCTTTGCTCATTGAGTGATATGTTCCAACATCAAGGAACTGAGAGTATTGGCGAGAAATAAGTGTGGGGGAAAAGACTTGTTGGTGAGTGGAAAAAGGTGAGCTGAGTGGAAAAGTGAGAGTGGAAATAGCTAGGGGAATGAATGAAAATGAATTAGGTCCTGGATGTGAAAAGATAAGCTCTGAAATGAAAAGAAGCCAAAGGCTCAAGTGTTCTGAAATGAAAATGAAAAGAGGCTATACGCAATGAAAGAAAAGAGCTGTGTGAATAAGTGAAAACCAAGGCTTGAAAATAAAAGAAAAAGGCGAGTCCCCTAGTGAAAAGAAAACGATTGTGAAGAGTGAGGATTCTGAGAGGGTGAGCAAGTAAGAAACGCTTTGAGTGGAGTGTGGGGTGTGATGAGTCTTGCCCTTGTATGCATCAGTTGCTTTTTACCTTTAGCATTCTGCCGAAGTTTGGTCGTTCATAGAGAGATCCTTGTTGCATTGCACCCGCTTGAATATCGATGAGATCATTTTTTATCTCATGACCTTACCCTAGCCAAGCCAGCCTATTTGAACATTGCATCATTTGATTCACCGGTTACAAACTTAATGAATGTGAAAGAGTTGAATGTGATAATGACTTGTGGAGATTCCGTGCTTTAGTTGGAAAATATCTGAGTATAGCTTTGCATTGCATATTTGAGCATGAATCCGAGTTCTCTTTGTGGTCACTTCTTTCTAAAAAGGAAATATGAGCTCCAGCTGCATTACAACCTCTCTCTCTCATTTGTTCTTTTTGCTTGAGGACAAGCAAATGACAAGTGTGGGGGAGTTGATATGTCTATATTTTACATCATTTAGGTTGCATTATAGAGTCCTCATCATGTGTTTTCTCATGTAAATTGAGTCTTTAGGCGTCAAAATAGGACTTAGGGCTTGCATTAGGTCCCAAAGAGTTTTGCATGTTTTGAAGTCTTTATCAGGAGCTTTGGAGACCAATTGGAGCCTAAGAAGAGGAACAGAAAAGAAAACGGTGAAGAAAAGGGTCAAAAATGGTGAAAACCGCTTGGAGGAATTTCTCGGCCAAATCTCGTACCAGCTGGTCGTAAACCTCGGCCAAAATGTTTACCGGATGCTCATTACCGGCCAAAAACCTAACCGATCGGCCAGAATCGAGTATCGAGTGCAAAAATACCACGGGACAAGTTTTTGACCGAGGCAAGGATTTTTACGACCAAAAGTTGTCCTTGCCTGAAAAATACACGGGACAAGTTTTGACCGAGGCAAGGATTTTACGACCAAAAAGTTGTCCTTGCCTGCGCAATTCAGAGATCAACAATCCGGGGAACCTTCCGGTCCGAATCAGTTGGCGGGATCTTCACCAAAGTTGGAGATAATCAAGCAAAGATTCAATAACAGTTAGAATCATCCAATTCAGACCAGTGGAGAGAAAGATATGGCTTCCGGAGCATACACCAGCATTGCGCGTACCCGAGAGCTGAACGGCGAACTTCAAAGATCATGGCGGACGGAGCCCCTCCTGTCCGAACCAGCTTACCCGATCTTCATCAAAGTTCGAGATCCATGGAAGATCTTCTCAGAGCCTTTGGAATCGCTCAATTCGGAGCAAAGGTTTGGAAGATAGGGTCTCCGGAGTTTACATCAGTCTAAAAGTCTATTTTCCGGTGATTTCAATGCGGCGCAAAGATGTGAAATCCAGGAAGCCTTCCACTCCCCAAGCTCCGATGGTTTCTTCACCAAAGTTCGAGCTTATTGAGTCATCTTGACTGTGGAACTGGTCTCAGAGCAATTGGAGTCGTGTGCTGAAAGTTACTGCTTTCGGAAGAGGACATGGTCGATACAAGCCTAAATGAGTTGCGATACGCGCTAAGTGTTTTCACAAGCCTCGGTATCTTTACCTTGGCATCACTCAAGTCGAGGCTCATATCTTGGAAGTATTCTGGACTAGAGCTCGTGCCAAAGCCTTGGCATGATTAGATCGAGGCATGAATACGTAAGAACTGAAGCTGGAAACGACTAAGTGTTGAAAGTACACCTCGGTGTAATGACCTCGGCGTGCATGCCGGACTGTGTTCTCCCAAGCACCTCGACATCTTGACCCCTCGACATTTTATCCCGAGGTCCCTTGACACGAACCCAGAATCAAGAACAGAATGGCTCAAGAACACACACGTGAGGATGGATCAAAGACTGGGGTTCATGCATGTTCTTGACGTGTTTTTCACGAGATCTTCATCTGGATCCTGACTCACGTGCACACCTCGGCATAAAGACCTCGGCTTCCCTTTCCGACACACCGTGGCACTCACCCATCAACCCAAGGAAGCTGTTCAGTACCCGGTTTGTTCCGGGCTGACCCACGACACTTTCCCTTTGCTATAAATACATTTTGAGACTAAAAACCTAGTTATCTTATCTCTTATCTGTTTTTAGCTTTAAGAACTTGCCTCTTTTGTGAAACTTGATTAATCTAATCCGATATCTCGTTTTTTCATCAGAATCTTGTTCTCTTTATTTCTTTTATCATCCAGCATCAAAACTCCTTATCATGACTAGCTACACGTCTTGCAAAAGACTTAGTGAGCTCGTTATGATCAGTGAGTAGTCGTTTAAGCGACTTTAGATAAGTAGATTAGGGTGCTTTCAAGATAGATTAGTGGGTTTAGGTGTCTAGTCTTGCATGTTTCATTCTTTAACCGACGAGATCTCTATGCTGGATCCAAGCATATCACTTGAGGTTCAGATCTGAGGCATATCTCGCATCAAAAGTGTTTGTAGAAATGTCTGAACCACTCGGTTAAAGGTTTAAGAGTCTTTCATCGCGGGAGTGATAGTTTGTTCTCTTAAATGACATATTTGAACTGAATCTTATTGCTGATTGATTGGTGCTTCTCAAAAGACATTTTGGTATGAAGGAGGATCAGTTTAGATGTTTAATACTTTCATGAGAAGATTAACATGTCTTGAGTTCAAAGTTAAATGAAATCGCTTGATAAAATGATTCATTAACCCATTAGTTTAACTTGGAAGCACCCGAGTCAAATATCCTGTCTAAAGCTTCTGCCTTTATCAATCATTATCATCATCTGAATCACCTGTTTGTTGTTTGCATCTTGATTAGTTTAAATCTCTGTTTTTATTTAATTTTATTGCTTATTTGCTTGTTAATCATCGTCACCAAACTTTTACCTTCTTGTCTTGACTTAAGAGAACAAATGACATAGGCTAGTGTCTCGTTTACAAGCTTGGTTTGACACCCCTTATACTACTTTGACAAGGGGATTGATAACCCTTCTAAGAGCCTGAAAACTCTTAGTTATCAGTGGTGTTCCAATGTTCAAACCCGTCAGTTCGGATACACCAATCCCAAGGGCAGCAGCTTCGAGAAACTCATTTCCCAGATTAACGCTAACCGAATCCTCAGAGAGGGGACTCAAGGTTACCTCACCCTAAGGCAAGCAGTGACCTTCTCGAACTCCTCATCGGCTCATGCTAGATCGGCTCACCACAGCTTCAGTCTCTCCTCTTTGGCATCAAGAGTCGGGGAGTTGTCTTTCCTAAGAATCTTGATGAGCTGAAGGTTACCGTCAATCTGCGCGAGGTCCAACTCATTTTACATTGCCTCCGTCAAGCCCCTAAGATTTTTCTCCGTGCTGCTGAAGCGACCCCACACCTTCTCGGTTAAATCTCTTCTCGCGGACTTTACACCATTCCTGATGTTTGCCTCGTGAAGATCATCCTTCTCTGCCAGTTGTCTATGCAAAGAAGCAATGTCGGCTTCTTTCCTAGCTCTCGATTCCTCGAGCCGAACCACCATGTCAGTAACCTTGACGCACTCGTCCTTCAGCGTCTTCTTCTCTGCTTCGAGAGCTTTGATCCGAGCCTTTGCCTGGGTCATAGCACTGGAGGGTTTCCGTTTTGCGTCTTCCAGTTCAGTCTGGAGCATGGTGGCATCCTTCCTCGCCTCGTCAACCCGCAGCTGATCCTTGTGAGCATCCGCCTCGTATCCCGTGATTAACTCATTAATGACGCCACAAACTGCAAAAATAACGAAATGGAATGTATGAAATCGGAGCCAATACTTAAACAAAAATGAATGAGAATTTCAAGAACCTACCTTGGTGCCTCGCTGAAGCATACTTGCACGAAAAGATAATCCCACCATCTTTCTGATCGTATCGTCCGAAGAAGGAGAGGAATCTGAACTGACAGGAGCTCCGGCAAATAAGGGTCCCGCTTTCTCAACTCTTCCGAAAGAGAAATGCTATGTCTAGTTAACTTTACGAGCAGCGAGAATTTCCTTGGTCTGAGCAATATCCTCGGGAACTGGCGGAAGCTGATCGTGAACTGCAAGAACAAAAACAAACTGTCAAAATCGAGAAGAAAAATACAAGCAAACAAAAAACTGCAAGTCGGCTACCAAAAGATCTCCAATCTGTCTTGGTTAAGTTAAGAAAGTCGTTCCTGACGGAAGCGTCGTCAACAGGGACGTAGAAAAAATGTCATCCCAAGAGTTATCTTTGCTCAGAAAACCTCTGATGATCATCCAAGATCTCTTATTCGAGATATAATATCTTCCAAGTTTTGAGGAATGTCGAATCTCCAGAAAATTGTGAAAATGGTCGACTCTGATTTCGATTATATGTCGGAGACCTCGTGGCATGATCTGTCCCAAGGAGATTACGTGCAACCAGAGATATCGCAATATCAGCTCGGGCAGCGGAAACCACAAATAACACTGTTCGAAGAAACTTTTGTAGAACTTTAAAATGGTTCGGCGGGGAATTTTTGGCTAGGTCAAAAGGCTCGGGCGAGACAAACTCTATTGCCTCATAAATCCTACAACATTTCCTCAGCCTTTGCAATGATTCTTCACTCGAAAGAGATGAACCGGGAGAATCTGGTTTCTTCGTTTTCGACTTTTGAGAGCCTCGCGGCTTCGAGGGACCTGATCCAAACTTTGCCATTGTGATTTGAGCTCCCGTCTAGCCGCAGCAGGATCGAAATCAAAGTCCTCAGGTTCAGGCTTTACATCATCGTGAGAATTTTTCGATTTGGCATTCCAAGGAGACAAACCATCCAACGAGCTCGCAGAATCAGCAGAAGTGTTGGCTCGGTTTGATTCGACATCTCGGATCACAGAAGACTTAATCGAGAAAAGACATATGGATCTAAACGACATCTCGGATCGAGAAGTTTGAAGGTGGATCGGAATACTCTCGAGCAAATCGGAAACATCAAAGAGCTCACCGCACCTTGGATGAAAAACCCTAGGTGGTGCGGCGGAACAGAAAACCTAACCCAAAAAAAATCGAATCTGGAATATATATTAAAACAAATTCCATGTTCGGCTCGGCAACTTTGTGCCTCGGCATGTTCTTTTCCGAAAATAGCTCGGCACTCTTTTCAGCTCGAAAGCTCCTCATCTCGATAAATTTCGTCAACTTGTCTATTCATATAAAAATGACTCGGCCAAATTAATCACAACTTTATTCGCTGTGAGCAGCTCGCCGAGCCAACACTGATACCTCGCATTGGCAACATCAGCCGCATTGATCTCCTCTTTGCCTCGGCTCGGCAACAAAACAGTCCTAAATCTCTTCACCTCGGCAATTCCACAGCACGACTTCACCTCGACCGACTTTGCCTTGGTAAAAATAGAAGCAACATTGTCATCTGATAACTCCATATTTTGACCACTTTTATGAATCATAATTATGTCTTATTCAGGTGTTTTAACTCTGTTTTCAATGGTTTTTAAATTTTTTTTTCAATGTTTTAGAGTTTCAAAAGACTATACAGGAAACTTGGGTAAAAGATATGCAATTTGGAACAAATGAGCAATTTTGGATAAATGTAGACCGTCGGAAGTATAACAAGCGATGAAGACCTTCTCACCGTCTGATCACCCCCAAAATTTCAGACAACACAGAGGATCCAACCAGCTTTCTAATTCACTTGGTTTGGAGACAATCTAACGGTTAGATCTTCAGATACTCCCGATGCAAAATGACAGAAAATACAGTTCTGGAAGAGAGCAACGAGCCGGGACCGCGGCCAACACCTATTTTCCCGCGGGTAGGAGCACTGCGAGCGCGGACATTAGTCGTTCACTTTCCAGACGACTTAATTAAAGCTCATATCAATTTCTTTCGTTATTTTTAAAGCCCTAAGTGTCCAGGACAACTCCAGAAGCTATAAATACCCTCTTTAGGTCATTCTAAAGGGAAGAGAGGACATAATATAGAAAGAGAGAGAGATTTCGTTTAACCCTAGAGAGAAGGAGCCGCCGTCTTCGAAGAAGAGCCGTCGCAGGAGTGACCATCGCGCCTCCTTCTGCTTCTCCAATTCTTATTCCTGTTTTCTTTAATTTCCTGCAACTTTCAATACTCTGTGATGATTGTTTGCAATATGTTTGAGTAGTTAACCAGTTGGGTTTAAAGAGATTTTTGAAAGGGAATTTCGTGTGTTTTTGCTTATGAATCGATAGATTTAGGATTTATAATCTTCTAGATGTTCTTCGTTTGCCTTTAACCTTACTGCGTGATTCTTTGCTGGCCACTTAGAAGCCGATCTGATATGATATGTTGTGAAAGTTTTCATTGATTGTCTGAACTAGGGTGAAACGAGCAATTATTCTATAGGAGTGGAAACCTACCTGTAGTTGAGTTGTGAATGTTGATGAGTCTTGTTCTGCTATTGCATCTTCTCCCTTCCAAGATCAGAGTGGAAACCTACTGATTAGGGTTGCGAGAGATAGTTGTTTAGTGCTGTGAAAGTAGGCTATTCATATTTCCGTGCCTCGAGTTCTAGAACATACGTAGTTGATTACCTTTATCACTTTTTTAAAATCGACATAGCTTAGTCCATGAACC
Organism: Eutrema salsugineum; assembly: GCF_000478725.1. Classification (NCBI taxonomy): domain Eukaryota; kingdom Viridiplantae; phylum Streptophyta; class Magnoliopsida; order Brassicales; family Brassicaceae; genus Eutrema; species Eutrema salsugineum. The sequence goes on along the minus strand of NW_006256686.1, from coordinate 1,120,459 downwards.
CCTGTGAATTCCCCTTGATGCCCAACGTTTGTCTTTAATTGCTTACAACCTTCGATTTCCATTCTACTTTTATTCGCTTATTACTTGCTTTCATTCATATTCGATTTTTACTTGCTTTTATTTGCTTTCGTTTTCAATTGCTTTTACTTGTTTAGCTTCTTAGTTTAGATTTAGTGACAACCAAAACCCAAAACCAAAACACAAACCTATTTAGTTCAAGTCTGATTTAAGCATTGCAGTGAATTCGTACTGAAACAACTAAGTCTCTGTGGATCGATACCCTAAGTACTACAGCGCACATCTGTACACTTGCAGACATCTGTGCACTTGCAGACATTTAGTTTAGATTTAAAACGAATACAACTCACCCCGCTTTTGCTCGCATCAAGTTTTTTTGCCCCGTTGCTGGGGACTTTGATTTGTTTCGATGCGAATCCCATCTTAAGTCCATTAGAACACTTGTTTACTTTTACTTTTTCTTTTGAATTTTTCAGGTTTCTCTGCTATGAGAGACAGGGAACATGTTCCGGGACTCTTGGTGATCCACCATATTGTGTGGATGGTGATCCAAGCGACGATGGCCTGACTGATGATGAGTTTTAAGAATCGATCTATGATGACAATGAGCTAGTTGGATCAGTAAAACATGGAGATGATGATGAACTAATTGGAAGTTTCGATTCACTCAAGAAATTATTGGGAGATTGAAGAGCTATTCAACCGGCCTTACCAGAGGATGGCAAAACCAAAATCAAGGTACCCAATATCCATTTAGTTCAACAAAATCAATTCCATGGTTACATGTCCGAACACCCGATTGATCATATCGAGACGTTTGAAGAATTATGTGCAACCATTACAGCAAATGGGGATTACCACAAGTGTAGTCTTTTTCCATTCTCTTTGAGAGACAATGCCAGCAAATGGCTAAAATCTTTGCAACCTGCTTCACTAAAAACGTGGGCAGCGTGTAGAACTGCTTTCTTAAACGTTTTTATAGTAGAAATCGCTCCAATCTCTTAAGGAACAAGATAAGAACTTTTAAACAAAAAAGAGATGAAGATCTTTTAGATACTTGGGAAAGATTTAAGGAATACCAAAGAGATTGTCCACACCATGGATATACCGACGAATACCAGCTGGGTATCTTCTTTCGAGGTATTACTCTAGAGTTACGACACTATTTCGACACAGCAAGTAATGGAGACTTCTCAACTAGATCTGTAGAAGATGCTTATGTTTTCATCAACAATTTCACAAACAGCATCCGTAATCAAGCAACCTTTGGTAATTCTGCACTTTCAGAAGAAAGAAGAGATCTCAAAAGTTATGAAGTGTCTCCATCACATAATGACTCAACTTGGATTACAACAACCAAACAAGGCACACAATACGTGTAACTTTGATGGTTGGGACAACCCAATGGATTCTTATGATCAAGGGATGGTGAACACTGCAGAAGTCTATCAAATTCATGATTTTCCCTTCGTTTCTGATCACCGCGTGATGAGGACATCGAACCATCACCAAACCAAACGATCGTTCCTGAGCTCAAAGAAGCACCAATGACCCATTCCAAAGCAAGGAGGTTTAGAGAAGGGTTCAATTTGGCCGTAGAATCATTACTAAGCACCATGGAACTGGGAGATGCATTCAAAACCGTTTCTCAAGAGCTTCACACACGAGACAGCCCCAAAGGACCCAATTTAGACATAATGGAGGGTTTCGCGCGTTTGAGCCTCAAAGAGAACCAACCTCTACAAGAACAAGGTATACCTGTTTACTTGGCAGGAAATAGAGCACAGAACACCAAGAATCTCGAAGATACCGCACCTGACCTCCAAGATACAACCGTTTCAAGATTCGAAGCCGATAGCGAGCAAATGAGGCAAGAGGAAGGACATGAAGCAGGACACTAAGAGATACTTGAAGAACTCACAGGACACGACGTTAGAAAGACTCAAGATGAAGCAAACCTCAAGACTAACGAGCTGCATGGACCAGAACGCGCCACAATCAACTTCAACACAAGCAAGCCCACAATCGGGTATTTTCTGTTTATACGATCTGTGCAGGTAACATGGAAGTATCCTAGTGCTTTCTAACATGTTAGATAGCATCAGAGGTACACGGAACAAGCCCAGAAAAGGTTGCACGTAGTTTAGTTAATTTTCTTTTATTTTTATGAAACTTTCCATTTTTGTGTCCAAATGAGACGCCTTGCTATTTTTGCTTCTTTACTTTTGACAAGTCCTGTTGTTTTGAGTCCTTAATGTCTTTTTTATTTCTTTGAGTCGAACCCCAGAAGGTTCAAAGCTGACGGACTGTTTATAAAGTCCCACACGCAGCTATTGTACTTCAACCTTTTTTCCCGATATCAATAAAATAACGCCGTTCTTCTTAGCTTGTGCCTAAGAGCTTTCCTGCTTGATCTAGTGTGTGTCATTCACCAAGAGTTGAGCTGCAGTATCAGAGATCCCCTCATTGTCTCTGTGGTTCCTTCGATCCACTTCAAAACCCCTAACCGATGCCTCAAGAGATAGCGTTAAAGCCAGCTTGACAGATCCCATCTCGATTCAAGTCTTATGGAAACAACCCTTGTCTTACCATCTTCACCCACTGATCTGCACGAGAGAGCGCCATAGCCAGCGTGTTGATCCCACCAAGCCACCGATCTGCAATCATATAAGTCTCTCACCGAGTCTTATATCATTTTGGTATCAGAGCCAAAGGTTCCTGCCTTTGGTTTTTTTTATCCCTTGCATTCTTTAATTTTATTCATACTCGTTTAGTTTCTTTTGATTCATGAAACCGAGAATCCTAGAAAAATTTAGTTGCTTGCTTTTGTATTCAATAGTAAAAAAAAAAAAAAAAGAATCCGTTGAATTGTTAGTTTTAAGACCGTTGTTTCCAGTTCATTGCAAACTAAAATTTGAAAACCCTATAAAAAGATATTTAGTTTCATTTTAGTGTCGAGTCATATAGTTTAGCGTTTTGTTACCCTTGTTATTCGGTGGTACTTTTAACTAGTTGTTGTTTTTGTTGAGTACAAGGACACTAAGTGAGATTAGCTAGCATCATGGCCGATGGAGAACCAGTTCCAAACGACGCCCTTGTTTAAATGATGACAGCGATGAGAGAAGAGTTAAGGAACATGACTCAACAAATGGGGAACATGCGTCAAGAACTTGGAGCAAGGATAGACCGAGTCGAAGCACAACCAAGAATAGCCCTGGTTAGAGGAGCCCAAGTACCAGCCGGTGACGCAAGTGAAGATGATGAGAAGCCAGAGTTGGAAGATGAGAGGAGACAAGACCCTTTAAGGAGAAATCCAGCTAGGGTAGTAGATACCCGAGAGCAAACTCATGATCTCAAACTAACGCCTCCCACTTTTGCAGGAGCATAAGATCCTGAAGCATATCTGGATTGGGAGCGACAACTAGAGCACATCTTTGAGTGCTATAGCTATGCCGAGCGCAAGAAAGTGGCTGTTGCGGCTGCACAGCTCACTGACAATGCATTAGCGTGGTGGGACAGAAATGTGGCCGAGAGAAGGAGGCAACGTTTTGGACTGGTCATAACTTGGAGCGACATGAAAATCTCTATGGATTTTGTACTAGGTTTACCCAAGATCAGGCTCAAAGACTCAATCTTTGTTGTTGTTGATCGCTTTTTAAAAATGACGCAATTCATACCCTGTGACAAAACTAATGATGCCACACAAAGTGCGGATTTGTTCTTTAAAGAGGTGGTGAGATTACATGGAGTACCAAGAACGATTGTCTCTGACCGAAATTCTAAGTTCCTAAGCCACTTTTGGAGGACACTTTGGAGAAAGCTTGGCACCAAGCTTCTATTCTCTACAACTTGTCATCCCCAAACGGATGGACAGACTGAAGTGGTAAACTGTATATTATCTACTTTACTTAGGGTCACTCTTGGTCGAAATCTGAAAACATGGTTAGATTGTTTGCCTTTCATTGAATTTGCTTATAATCATGTTACTCACTCGGCTACTAAGATGTATCCTTTTGAAGTTGTGTATGGATTTAATCCACTGACGTCTTTAGATCTCTCGCCAATACCCCAAGCTGAACAAGTTAATCTAGACGGCCTCAAGAAAGGAGAGTTTGTAAAAAGGATACATGAAAAGGCCCGAGATAACATAGTGAAGAAAACGAAGGAATGCAAACGGAGAGCTGACAAAGGACGCAATAAACATGTATTCGAACCAGGAGAGTGGGTGTGGCTACACATGAGACCAGAAGGATTTCCACAGCAAAGGAGTTCCAAGCTTGCACCTCGTGGAGTTGGACCATTCAAAGTGCTAGAGAAGATCAATGACAATGCCTACCGATTGAACTCCCAGGTTAGTTAAACATTTCACATAGTTTTAATGTTGCTGATTTGTCTTCTTATTATGCAGGTGAATCAGTTTTGAGGAAAAAACCTCTTAATGAGGGAGGGAATGTTGAGGACATCGAACCATCACCAAACCAAACGATCGTTCCTGAGCTCAAAGAAGCACCAATGACCCGTTTCAAAGCAAAAAGGCTTAGAGAAGGGTTCAATTTGGCCATAGAATCATTACTAAGCACCATGGAACTGGGAAATGCGTTCAAAACCGTTTCTCAAGAGCATCACACGCGAGACAGCTCCAAAGGACCCGATTTAGACATAATGAAGGGTTTCGCATGTTTGAGCCTCAAAGAGAGCCAACCTCTACAAGAACATGGTATACCTGTTTACTTGGCAGGAAATGGAGCACAGAACACCAAGAATCTCGAAGAGACCGCACCTGACCTTCAAGATACAACCGTTTCAAGATTCGAAGCCAATAGCGAGCAAATGAGGCAAGAGGAAGGACATGAAGGAGGACACGAAGAGATACTTGAAGAACTCACAGGACACAACGTTAGCAAGACTCAAGATGAAGAAAACCTCAATACTAACGAGCTGCATGGACCGGAACGCGCCACAATCAACTTCAACACAAGCAAGCCCACAACAGGCTTTAATCATGTATTTTCCATTTATACGATCTGTGCAGGTAACATGGAAGTATCCTAGTGGTTTCTGACATGCTAGATAGCATCAGAGGTGCACAAAACAAGCCCAGAAAAGGTTGCACGTAGTTTAGTTAATTTTCTTTTATTTTTATGAAACTTTCCATTTTTGTGTCCGAATGAGACGCCTTGCCATTTTTGCTTCTTTACTTTTGACAAGTCCTGTTGTTTTGTGTCCTTAATATCTTTTTTTATTTCTTTGAGTCGAACCCTAGAAGGTTCAAAGCTGACGGACTGTTTATAAAGTCCCACACGCAGCTATTGTACTTCAACCTTTTTTCCCGATATCAATAAAATAACGCCGTTCTTCTTAGCTTGTGCCTAAGAGCTTTCCTGCTTGATCTTGTGTGTGTGATTCACCAAGAGTTGAGCCGCAGTATCAGAGATCCCCTCATTGTCTCTGTGGTGCCTTCGATCCACTTCAAAACCCCTAACCGGTCCATTAAGAGAGAGCGTTAAAGCCAGCTTGACAGATCCCATCTTGATTCATGTCTTGTGGAAAAAAGTCTTGTCTTACCATCTTCACCCACTGATCTGCACGAGAGACTGTCATAGCCAGCGTGTTGATCCCACCAATCCACCGATCCGCAATCATATAAGTCTCTCACCGAGTCTTATATCACCACGGGTCCATTCATTTGGACCGCGGCCAAGCAAGCTTTCACCGCGGTTGTGCTGAACCTAACCGCAGCCTAGACTCATTTCACTGCGGTCGTGTTCAACCTTACCGCGGGAAACCGTATTCCGAACTTGTCTAGAAACCACCTTCCGAACCAATCTTGGCTATTCAATCTAATCCTGTTCCATATTGTAGTTTTCCCTCTTCTGAAGTTGAGAACCTAAACAAAAAGATTCTAGAGCTTGAAAACTCTAGGTCTCAAGAAATTAGTGATCTTAAATCTGAACTTAAAACGATGCAAGAAGATTTCAATAAAAAATTTTCCACCCTTCTTAGCCTGATGATCAAAACTAATTTTAAAAACTTAGAAAATTCTGAAGAGGAGCCAAGTGAAAATTCTTTCGAAAACTCAGGCGAAGCAGATCCGTCCGATCATGTGAAAGCTATCGCACTCAGGAGTGGATTAGCTTACAAAGAGCCTGAATTTCCTAAAGATCCCGAAGTTGAGGTGATCTGCTCAAAGTTTAATCACTAAGCTACTCTGCAAGAGCACATATGTGCAGTTGTAGTATGTAGGGGTCGAACCAAATAGACAAGAGATCGCTCAATAAACCTATTAGAGATTGAATTACGCTAATCAGGAATATAGGAAATAAATAACGATGCAACAGAAAATAAGCTAAAACAGCAGTGAAAACGTTTGTAAGATTCAGATGGATGGAGATTAGGCTTGGGGCATTTCTCAGGAAATCAATGCATGCAGATCAATCGATTAGCCAGGGTTCAGGTTTAAGCACGGTTCTTGAACTCGAAACACATAATTATAATTAACCAACCTCCGTTGTGAGAATTATCTAAGTCAAAATCCTAGAATTCCAAATTCCTTTGCAAATCCTACAGATTTAAACCTGCTTTAATGCAGAAGTTTGATATGTTCAGAAAGCATCTAAACCAAATTCCTTTGCGAATAGCTACTTTGCTCACCTTAGGTTCTTTCCAGTTATTCAATTACACTTCCTTGTCAATTAAGCAACCTAAGATCTAAGTTCAAGGTGATCAGTCCAGAATTAGCTTTAAGAACAACCTATGGTGAAGAACAAAATAGATTATGAACCCTAACTAATCAATTAATCAAGCATCCAGAGAAAACCTTATTGAGAACCCTAAACCTAACAAGCTAACTACTCAGACATGGATATTAAAACAATAGACATGATTGAATAGATTGCAATAAGAAGATGAATAAAATAAACAAAGGGGTTCGAAATCTTCTCTCTAAACGAACAGAATTCAGACTTGTCTCCCCAAGCTCTCAAAATCGCAAAAGCCAAAAAGTAAAAGTTGTCTTGCTCGAAAATCTAAGGTCAAGTTCAAAAGAGACTAAAAACCCTATTTATATCTCTAAAACACGTCTTGGGCTTCTCTGGAAACTTTTGGGCCCAACTCCTTCTTCAAACAGGAAACAAAATCGTGTTTTCCTTATTTCTTTGACAAGTGTCGAGCACTACCTTTCATTGGAACATCGCTTTTGACCAATTGCCCTGCAACTCAACTACTGCTTCATTATTCCAAATCGAACAACCATGTACTTCTCCGCAGACATTCACAGCTTTCCAGATTAAGTCCCAAATTCCACAACATTGTCCATAAACCCTCATCGCTGGATATCAGTGATGATTCAGATGCCAAGAGCCTTCTAGACTCTTTCCCGTACTATACTTTGACAAATCAGCCTTACACACTTTGGTACTTTTTCTCTCCCCCAGACTTATTCTTTTCGCACACTCATCATCTGTTGTTTTTTTTTTATGGCATATACACGATAAGGTTAAAGCTGCGAGTACTGATGGTGTTTGCCATCGAGTCCCCGAGTTGTCCCCTTACCTTGTATCAAAGGTTTTCAGCGAATAGGAAACTTTCCTACCCCTCGCTTCCTTCCTTTGTGTGATCATTCCAACTTAGAAATGAAATAATGGGATCCTTGGAAATTTTCCTAACCCTTCACTCCTAAGCGAAAATCATCTCAATCTTTTCGCTTTTTTCTTACTTCTTCTTCACTTTTTAAGCTCGTCACAAGGTAGAGAAACACCAACATTAGATTTTACACAGGCTTTCATTTGTCATGTATGAACGAGAAATCAAGCTCTATGAATATCAGTCACATCAATGAGGTAAAAGAAAGAGTTCAGAAATTATCTCAGGTTAGTGGATTCTGTTGGAAACATGGACGCCTCTAGTCAACTAGTCAGCCTTTGGATTTTTCATTAGTCGGATCTAGACTGAATCTGCAGCAGTGGTCACTTAGATGAAAGGTCATAACAATAATTCCAGGAAAAGCATCATAATCTCCAAAAAGTTTTGACTCAATAATGTTTTGACACGACTGACTCTTAAGAAAAACGAACACAATGTCAGCAACTACCTCCCCCATACTAGAACAAAATTGTCCCCAGTGTTATCCAGTCCGAAGTTAGTGACAAAGAAAGGAATCAAATAGGACTAATGCAAAGGGTTAGAGTGTCTTACTACCGAGTCAGTATCGACCAGCACACAGCTCAGAACCCAAAAGAAAAGAAAAGAATACAGAACTAGAACGACCAAGGAACTAGTCCTCGTCGGTAATAGCAGCATCATCACCGGAGTGAGTGGGCGAACGGGAGCGTGGGCGAGGAGTGCGAACACAGCCACAGCGAGAGAGAGTAGCGATGGCACCCCAGATGCTCTGAAAACTCTGAACAACATACCTCTGAAAAGCAGCAGCCTCCATGGGAATCTCTGGTTCAGGTGGAAGATCAGGAGCAGGGAAGGAGATGCCAGCAGAGCGAGGTACCTGATCATCCTCAGAAGCAGATGCGCGATCTCGGGAAGATGTGCTCCGAGAAACTATGAGCAAAGCGCTCTGTTCTGGCTCGAAACGGAGTGTGAGAGGGTCTCTGCCAATGTCTGTACGCGCACGATCAGGGAGCTGAATCCAAAAAGAACCAGCTGCAGTGTGAAAGGACCACTGTCTATCACGGTTGGTCCAGGAAGCATTCCGATGATGACCCAAATCGACCATCCTGCGAACAGTGATGATCGCGTTGTTCTCAGTACTGATCCCAAAATGCTGGAAGATGGGAGTCAATAAACTGCCTACAGACTCAGTCTTCTGCTTCGTACTAACTCCAGAAAAAGGTTTGCTCTGCAGCGAAACCAAGTGATGAGCAAAAACACCTCCCATGTTGACGTTAGTGGCATGCGCAGAACTCCGGAAATGCTCAGCATCTGTGAGATCACCAATGGCAACATAGAGAAGAGCCAGCTCAGAGAGGCGCATCTTACCTGGAGCTCACTTGCACTGAATGGTGTTGCCCAAGATGCGAAGAAGGAATCGCAGAACAGGGTGTCGCATATCGGTTTGAGAAGTGGTCTTTAAATCATAGTAACCATTCCCAAAGTGGGACCAGAAAGCCTGCACATAGATCGTCTGAGTCGGAAGATAAACTCGTGGGAGATCCTTCCGAAAGCCATAGACAGCACAAAGATCGCGAAAAGGCAACCTGTAGCGAACTCCTCGAATCATGAAGGTGAGAGTACCCTCCTGCGCATTAGGGGCGGCCTCGTTGGTGTAGTAGATGCGAACTGAGGCCAAGAACTGACGAGCAAGGTCAGGGAAAAGATCGTAAGGTTTGGTAGCCATCGTTCCCAATCCTAGCTTAGCCAGCAGACGCAGAAGCTCAGAATCCAAACCCAGACGTCGCATATCGAGAGTGTCCAGAAATCGGGTAGGGACCATCTCGACGTTCAGCCAAGCATTGTAGAAATGAGTGTCATAATCATCCCAATCATCAGAAACCGGCCTATGGAGGCACTCGACACTCTCAGACACCCTCTTGGGAGAGTCATCCCAAATGCGCCTAGAAGCAGTGCGCACCTTCTCTCGTTTAGGCCAAGGAGGCCGAATCCTTTCAGCAGGTGAGTCAGGGGCAGCATGAGGTGATGGTGGTGGTGAGGCGGAGCGAGCTCGTGGTGGTGCAGCAGGTCGAAGATGGGAGGATGTGAACGCCCACATTGACGATCTCGCATTGCCACAGATCGACCACCAAAGCCTCGACGTGATCGCCAAGGTTGAATGTCACCGTGTCTGTGGATTGCGAGCTGGAGCGTTGTTCCTACATTGTCGTTTGCGTGGAGGCATCTGCAAAACACAAAACAGAGCAAGACAAACAAGGGGAAAACAGCAAGTTAGCCAAAGTGAAAATCAAAAATTGGCTATTCCAGCATTCCCTGGTATCAAGACGAACAAGCCGAGCAGCATAGTCACCAAAATTCACCCTGATTCAGTTCTGAAACTTTACATGAAAAAATTTCGAACAAGAGTTGTCATGAAGAACAAAATTCCAAAAATCTGCCAATTAATCAGGGAGAAGTGCATGGGGGTGTCGAAATATGCTCTACATCACCCTTAAAGTGAGAAATCGAATATCAAAACAACCCAGAGAGAGCAAATTCGAAATTTCATACCTGAAAAACGAAATCAAAAAAGTGAAATTTCGAGTGGCTTACCTTGTTGAAGTGGCAAATCGATGGAAGAAACGGAAAGAGGGTGAAAATCCGATGAGGTTAGGTTTTGAAACACTCAAATACGTGAAGAATTGAGTAAATCGGGTTTTGGTGAAAGGAGGGGAGGCTATGGTGTCGAGTGCGGCTAAGAGAGGAAGAAGATGAGTGAGGGTGTCGCTCGACACCAGTCTCTGCATCATCTAAATCACGAAAACCAAAAACGAAAATTAGCTGAAACAAAAGACATATGTACAGACTTACCAGTGGATTGCCTTCCACCAAGGGCTTGTTTAAAGTCATTAGCTTGACTTAATGGTGATTCAGGCAGGAGGTGCACCATCCAGAGGAACGATGTGTCCATCTGGAATCTCAGCTTTGGCCCAGTAGTGTTTCACCCTTTGTCTATTCACCGTGAACTCCCTACTGCCATCTGGTGTAAGGAGAACGATGGCACCATAGGGTCGAACTTCCTTGACTATGAAAGGACCTGACCAACGAGAACGTAGTTTACCAGGAAACAATTGTAAATGAGAGTTATACAGAAGTACCTGGTCATTCGGTTCGAATTGCCTGGAAAGGATTTTCGAGTCGTTATACGCCTTGGTCCTCTCCTTGTACAGCTTTGAGTTGTCATAGGCATTGTGCCTGATTTCGTCCAACACATTTAGCTGTATTAGTCTCCTCTCTGCAGTAGACTTTATGTCGAAATTCATCATCTTTATCGCCCAGGCTGCCTTATGTTCTATATCTACTGGAAGGTGACAGGGCTTTCCATAGAGCAGGTGGAAAGGCGTGGTGCCTAGAGGCGTTTTGAACGCTGTCCTGTACGTCAAGAGTGCATCATCCAACTTCGCGGCACAGTCCTTCCGAGTTTTACCCACTGTCTTCTCCAAGATCTCCTTGATCTGTCAATTCGAGACTTCGACCTGTCTACTCGTCTAAGGGTGATAAGGAGTTGCAACTCGATGGTGAACTCCATGTTTCCTTAGGAGTTTTTCGAAAATCTTGTTAATAAAGTGAGAACCACCATCACTTACAACAATTCTAAACACTCCAAATCGAGGGAAGATGATGGTCTTCAACATCTTGAGAACCACTGAAGAATCATTGGTGGGGCTGTCAATGGCTTCGACCCACTTAGATACATAATCAACAACAACTAGGATGTACTTATTCCCATAAGAAGAGGGAAAAGGACCCATGAAATCGATACCCCAGCAATCGAACACTTCAACTTCAAGGATGAAATTCTGTGGCATCTCATGTCGCTTGCTGATCTTCCCTCTCCTCTGACAAGCATTGCACTGCGAGATAAAGGCATCTGCATCGCGAAACATTGTAGGCCACCAAAAGCCTGCTTGAAGAACCTTAGACACTGTTTTAAAAGTCGCAAAGTGTCCAGCATATTCAGATCCATGACAGTGAAACAGCACCTCTGGAACTTCTGACTCTGCAATGCATCTTCTATAAATCCCATCAGAACAATGCTTGTACAGATATGGCTCGTCCCAGTGATATCTCCTTAGCTCTCTCAAGAACTTCTTCTTCGCATAACCTTTAAAGTTCTCAGGCTCGGCCTCTGCAGCAAGATAATTGGCAATATCAGCATACTATGGACGTTGGGTGGCAGATACAGCAGCTGAACTGATCTCAGGAAGTCTGCTTTGAATTTTAGAAGTCTCTGTGTTCTGCTGCGCAAGGTGTCGCGCGACACTAGTGGTGGTGTCGTGATGCGTGTCAACTGCGTGAGGGAACAAGTTTTACCCTTAACAAAAACAAATAAAAGCCGCAAGTGCACAAGTAATCAGTTGTAGTATTTAGGGATCAAATCCACAGAGATTTGTGTGCCTGTATTCTTCTACAGTTTCTAATTTTATGTGTAGACTAGATTGTTTTTAGAGGTTGGTTGTTTGTCACGAATTAAACTAAATCGAAAGAAAGCAAATAAAGCAAGCAAAATATCGAACTAAGGCAATTGAAATGCAGATCTAAATAAGCATGTAAAAATCGATTGATTTGTAAACTATGACTAATAACGCTGAACTTTTGGGAACTCTACAGGGATCATAATCGGTTGTGAAACTAGGGTTAATAGATTGGGATTGACAGATATCGATATATGGGGTTCTAGAGCTAGAGTACGGCGGTATGACTACGTCACTGTCGTGATCATAACCAACTGTTTCTCGCAACCCTGACCAGTAGGTTTCCACTAAGGCCCTGGAAGGGAGAGAACGCAAGAGCTGCACAAGACTCGTCAATACTCACGATCTCGCCCCAGGTAGGTTTCCGCAGGTAGGTAGAGCCGCATGTTTCATTCTAGGGCTACTTAATGAAAACTTTCGCAACACTAACTATCTAGATCAGATACTAGGTGATCAATCAAGCATACATGCAATAAGAACGAGAATAAACAGAGAACAAAGTTAAAATCCCAGATCTATAAACCTAGATGTCTTAATCGATTATAAGAGCCCCTTTCGGGAACCCTTAGCCCAATTCGGGATCTACTCAGACATAGCTGAGGTCAACATCATCATTGGTTTTAATAAAAGTATTAAAAAACAGTAAAGAAAAGAGATGAAAGAAAATTTCTCTATTGAAGAACTCAGACTTGAACAATCTTCTACAAAAATCGCATAAAAACGGTTAAAGGAAAAGGGTTTCTGTAAAGTATGAAGGGTTCTCTATAAAAACGACCTAAATGACAAGTATTTATAGTCTTCAATACTCCATGGTCTCTAGGGTACCGAAATTAAGGCTAACATGACTTTGGGCTTCAGAAATGTGGGCTTTAATTCGGAGTTGGTCGGCCGCAGTCGGGAATGACGTGACCGCAGGAAATAGGTGGCTGGCCGTGGTCGGAAGGCTTGTGACCGCGGGGAATGGGCTGGTGGCCACGGTCGCGTGACTTGCTGGTCGTCTTCGAGTAGCTCCGGGGCTAGTTGAATATCTTGAGATCTAGCCATTGGAATGTTTCCAAACCAAGTGCATTTGAAAGCTGGTTGATTCTTCTATAAGTTGTCCAATGTTGAGGGTGATCAGACGGTAAGTTGTCCAATTTTGAGGGTGATCAGACGGTGACGGTCTGCATTTATTTAGAAGAGTCTTTTTGTTCCAATTTGTGCTTCTTTATCCCAAATTACCTGAAAAGTCTTTTAAAATAAGAAAATATAGAAATCCTTTGAAAACCTTTGAAAATGGAGTAAAAACACTTGTAAAAGACATTAAAGTGATCCATAAAAATGGTCAAAATCCGGTGTTATCAACTCCCCCAGACTTAGTCTTTTGTTTGTCCTCAAACAAAACAAAGGCTAAATCTCGGCGAGAGGTTTGAAAACGCAGGAACTAAACAAAATCTCAGAGACCAAACTTCTAGACCAATATCAATCAGTATGCATCAATCGGGAATAGCCTAGAAAATTCTCACTAGCAATACAGGCATAACTAGTCTGTTAATCCGTCATGCGAAAATCTATGCACTAAGATCTAACTTCCAGTCAACTAGCTCTTATCATTCATTAAAAGTCTCGGTGGTTCTCATCAAAGAAAGTCTAGGCAAGGCAATCTAGGCTAGGTGTCAAAAAGGGTTACTCTAGGAGTAAGCCTTAAAGTGTTTACGGGTTACTTGAAGATCCGGAGGATGCAGGATATTATGCAAAACCGCAAGAGAGAGTGAAGCTGTTGGTATCCACAGTTTTCAGTCATTTTCTTCTTGCCATGGATTCCTGGTCTTCTTCCTCAGGTTCTATCTTAACTCCCCCAGACTTAGATTTTTGAAAATCTTTCCAAACCATAGCTCTTTAAACGAATAGTAGTTGCTTCTTGCTCCATAAATTTCGACAATCTAAGACTCATTAGGCTTTTTGTTTCCCTCTCTCTTTTCATTCATTCATTTTTTTTTTTTTTAAAGAAAGGGAACACCTTTAGATATAGAGTCATAGAGAGCACGAAATTACCATTTAAAATCAGTCTTGTAAAGTTTCATGAGGTTTCTGATATTCTTCCTTCCCAATTCCATTCAGTCTTCCTTGTGAGTAACTGAAAAGTGCGTCGCTCCTCTTCTCTCCAACGTTTTTGCACATATCTGCTGATATTAACTAAAGAGAGAATGCATGAGGATTGAAAACAAGGTTTTTTGTGTTTAGGGTATGGTACCAGATAAAGATGAACTGGTCATCTAGGACGTCAAAGAGTGGTAAAAGTGAGGGTAAAAGACGTCCTAGATGTGTATGTCGATGCCTGCCTAAAATCATTGATGAGAAAATTAGATATCGATATTAAGGTCAAATAAAATGAGCTAGTATATCCTGTCAGAAAGAATCTCCATGAATAGAAGTCCTCTGGTGGGAGTTCGTAGTGTAAGTACTCTAGCTACCGCCTAGTCTAGTGCTAACCATAAATGAGCTATCATGCATAGTGTAGAAGCGTGCAGATCTAAATCATCATAGGTTTGTGTCAAACATTCCTGAAAAATACTTAATGTCGAATATGTTACATATTAAAATTTAAAAAGTTCTTGAAATTTGAAAGCAAAAGCAAGAAAATGATTAGTACGGATAGACATCCTCCCCCAGACTTAAATCACATTGTCCCCAGTGTGAAAAAGTTGGTGAGAAGATGGTGAATAAAAGTGAAATAAAATAAGATAAAAAAAAGAAAATGATGATAGAACCGTGATGGCAGTGAAGTGCTGATCAATCACTCATCCTCCGATGTGTCTGCTTCGAACTGGTGCTGCTCCTGTAGGAAAGTGACAACACGCTCAAAGCGTCGTCCTTGTCTCTCAACTCTGCGCTCCAAATCAGAATGTGTGTGTGATGATGTCGATGATGAAGTGTGGCCGGTCGAAACAGATGGCTGAAAATGAGCAGGGGCCGCAGCTGCATCACGCTTTGCCTTGGCCACTATGTATTGGCCGATTGTGAATGGTAGACGAGGTACAGATGGCAGAAACTCATCGGGTTCCAGAGTCCATTGCGGACGTCCTCCGTTACACAGTCTCAGGACTGATGCTGAAGGCAAGCAGACTCGGTTCTCCTCAGTGCCAGTGCAATACTTGTAACCAAACCTGTCTGGATCGAAAGCGGCACGAGAGATAGTGTGATCGCGAGAGAGATAAAGTAGGTCATACCAAACATTGGGAAGTGGATCATCAGATGATAAATCGAATCCTACAGCCTGTAGTATCGCTGTGATAGCACTCCCGTAAGCTGGAGTAGCGTCCTCGCAACCATGTAAATCATGCTTCACCTTCACCATGTTATGTGCTATGATCCACACAAAGCAGGCATGTCGTGGGTCGTCCATAAATGGCATCTGAAGTGTAATGAGCTCGGTCTTCAAAACACATCCCATGTTGGCTCTAGAGAAAATCGTGTGTGCTAAGAGTTTGTGCACAACTCTCACTGCAGGATGAGTAAAAAGGGCTGACTTGGATCTCCCGCTATCATAGACGCCATGACCCATCTCTCTCCACAAGTTAAAATCGGGTTCTTCTTCAAGGTGAATGCCATCAGTGTATGGAAGCTTAAGAGCCTCACAAAGTGCAGAAATGGTGAGCGAGTAAGTCTGTCCGCGGATAAAGAATGACAAAATGCCATCAGATGCTCTGGGGTTCCTCCTCTTAGTGTGGTGGAGTGTAATAGTTGCTAAGAACTTGCGGACTAGCTCATGATAAGTTGGAAGGTTCAGCTCCATGTAGGGTCTTAGCTTAAGTGCATCGATGTACCAGATTACGTCTTCTCTGATTCCAAGCATCTCAAGTGTATGATAATCAATGCAAGGCGTGGGTTTGATGTTCAGCTTCTTGAAACGTCTTGCATAGTCCACTCTCGGGTTTATCTCCTTGCCAAAGTATCAGATCTGTGGTGGCTCGGGAGTTGCTCGTGTTTCTCTTGAGTGCTGGAGCAGTCTCATCACGTAGTTTCTTCTTCTCGGTCTGGCTTGGTTCAGCATATACTCTCCTAGAGTAACATCATCGGGGATGTCCTCAGAGCTGTCACCAGTGCGACGGCTTCTTCGGGATCTGGTTTGTTCGATTTTTTTGCAAGACGAGATGATTCTTGGAAAAAGAGTGAATATGGATGCTGATTTTAACACATTAACGATCAGTTATACTAATTTTAGTATCACGAGATTAGTCAAAACCGCAAGCAAGCATAATTGAAATTGAATTGAAGAAATTGAGTAGTTCATGACTAGATTCGGATTTTTGATGTTCTCAACATAGAAATCTTCTAAAAATGGGTTTTAATGAGCACTTTCCATGTCAAATCTATAGGTTACCTAATACTAATCACTAATCACAAAAGACTTAATCAGATTCATCAATTTCGCTGCTCCAAATTCGATTTTTATAAATCATGTAGAATTCAAATTTCAAAAATCTCAATTCCTCTTAAGCTAGGTGTTAAAATCAATTTTTAGATAACCTAAAAGGATAATCTATTGTTCTTAAGCTATTTCCACCATCAATAAACGGAGGTTTAAAACTTACGGAAAATCTTAACGGGCTTTACCGTGAATGCTCCGTCAATCACCGAGAATCACCGGGTAACTTTGGAAAAATGGTGGAAATCCGCGTTCTCATCTCAACGACCAACGGCCGCGGTCAAGAGACGCGCGACCGCGGTGGTTGGAGGTTTGGCCGCGGTCACATTCATGGGGCCGCGGTCGATGACGCCTTGGCCGCGGGTCGGTTGGTTGCGACCGCGGCCCTTTTTCCTCTGGCCTTCGTCCAACTTTCAGGTCTTTGCCGGGCCGAGCAGCTAAAAACCTATCCTTTTTTCTTGGTTTTTCTAATTTTCTGATTTTTTTTTGTGTTTTTGTTTTATAAAATACCTGAAACTAAAAAGAAAAAGAAAACATAAATTGTAAAAGGAAAACTAAAAGAAAGAGTACCTAAATGGGTTGCTTCCCATTAAGCGCTTTTGTTTTAAGTCGTTTAGCTCGACGTAGGCATGAAGAATCAGGCTGATTTGAATGGCACTCCACTTGATGTGCCCTTATCACCTCTGGTCGCTGGAGGTTTTACTTCTTCTCCTTGAGGAGCCGTCTTCTTTCCTTTACTTTTCTTTCTGACTTTAACATTGTTTAAAACCCTCTTTGTGTTTTCGATCAGCTCCTGGATTTGGTCCTCACTAGTTTCTGTTGCGTCTGCTGGAATGATGATCTTGATTTTCGCAAAAGCTTTCGGCTTCTCCTTTTCTTTCTCTTTTGGCCGGTTTCCTTTGCTTGGAAAATCATCTAGGATAGTCGGATAAAACCTTCTGCGATATACATTGAGGAAAACAGCATGCCGGTTTGCGTTATCGATTACTGCTCCTACGGTAGCCAGAAACGGTCTTCCGAAAATGAGTGGTCTCTCCTTGTCTATATCCATCTCCAGGACTTGGAAATCTGCTGGAACAATCTTGTCTCCCACTAGAACTTGTAGATCATGAATCGCCCCTTCAGTATCTTTTTGAGATGAATCTCCAAAGATAACCTTGACTGTCGATGTCCTTAAGGTTTTTATGCCCAATTTTTTGGCAAACGTCTTTGACATGATGTTGACATTGGCTCCAGAATCACACAGACAGTCTGTGAACTTGATTCCTGAAATGAAACATTGGAAAACAAAACGTCCCGGATCGTCGGCTTTTGTAAGCCTTTGAAACGGTGATCGTTGAGGTACCTTGAATGGTGGCTGCTTGGCATCGACATCCTTGTAAATTGGTACAAAGATTGGGGTTTCTTCATCCTTTCCATCAGTTCTGACTTCTTCTTCGGGCAATGTGGTTATGGCATTACAAAACCTCTTTGGGTTATCCTCAACCCTTCCTGGAAGAACTCCACTTTGCCTCTTCATAGAGTCGGCTGTTTGGGCAACTTGTACGTCTAGCTTTTTGACGTGCGAAGATAAAGCTTCAAACTTCCTGTTCAGGTCATTGTACATGCAGTCAACCTTCACGTTCATGTCTTTAGATGCTTTTTTGTTCGTCATAACGAGCTGTTGGATGGACTGTTCAAGTCTACCGATTTGTGAAGCTAGCAGGTTTGTCGTGACTCCCTGCTATTGTACAAATTGATTGTTAAAACCCGTACCTTAATAGTTATATGGCTGTCGCGGTTGATAAGCTCATGTCCCTCCGAAGTTTCCACCTTGGAACTTGTTTTGGAAGGATTTTTGCTGAGGTGGGTAGTACTGATCTTGAGGATTCTCCACATTTGGATTGCGGTAAGAGAGATTGTTGTAATTTGCATTCCGAAAGTTATTGTTGAAGCCCTTGTTGAAGCGATTTGGATATTGTGCTTGTGCTCCTACATAGTTCACCTCTTCTTCTTGAAAGGCTTGATTAATGTGATCGATATCACTAGATCCTTCATCTTCTGCACCATTGTTGATCTCACAAACATGAATTGGGCGATTGTTGCTCTCATCATGTTCTTCAACTCGGTTATCTCCTTGTTGTCTGTTCCGGTTTGCTTTGTCGAGCGATCGTATTCAGGACAATCATTGCTATTGGCTTGAGCCAAATTCTCGATGAGGGCTCTTCCTTGTGCTATCGTATTTTGTCCAAAATCTCCATTGCTAGCTTTATCAAGCGAAAGTTTGTATTTTGGTTGCAAACCTCAGTAAAAGGTGCTCAGCAAGCTTGATCCAGGAAATCCATGGTGTGGGCAATCACGTTCATACTCCTTAAAACGTTCCCAGGCTTCATAGAAAGGTTCAGTCGGTCCTTGCTGAAAGCTTAAGATATTTGTTCTCAACAAGTTCGACCTTGACTTAGTATAGAAGTGATTCAAGAAAGCAGTTTTACACTCTTTCCAATTAGTAATCGATCCTGCTGGCAAAGATTTCAACCAACGGTGAGCTTTGTCTGCTAATGAAAAAGGGAACAACTTACACTTTAAATAGTCTGCTGGAACTTGGTTTGTTCTCATCATGCTGCAGATTTCTTGAAAGAGCTCGATATGGTCCATTGGGTGTTCAGAAGGAACTCCATGGAATTGGTTTTGTTTCACCAATGAGATGATTTGAGGCTTGAGTTCAAACTCATTCCGGTTTGGAAATGGAACTTGAATTGCAGATCGGTTCTGAAAGTTTTGGGAAAATTGGCTTTTGCAGGTCTGATCTTTCTGTAAATTTTAAACTTATGCCTAAACAATTTTTCTGGCCTAAACATACTTATACGTTTAAACAATTTGAAATTCAATCCTAATGTATCGTTTTTGTGCGTAAAACTACTTTTGGAGAGACGCTGTTAAGTTGCCGTGAAACGTTGTCTACGTGTACTCCACGTAAGCTACGACATCATTTTGCTCTCTAAGTCGTGGGATTAAACTTTTAACAAAACGACTTCGTTTCGTGGTGTTTTTTTTTTTATTTTTTTCTCGTCGTCGTCTTCAAGGTTTCGACTTTCTCTTTCACGGAGTGTCGATTAAGGGATTTTAAAAACCTGGTTCTTCAACCTCTCGTTTCATCAATGTTGACGTCTTCTTCGAACAGTTCTGATTAGTCGTTTTTGTTTTTGTTTTATCTGTTTTACCGAGTTTCTAATTACTGTTTTATTATCTTGTATTTTATGAAGGAATAACAAGGCACATGACTGAGCAACAGAGAGGGATACCATCGAAATGTCGATGTGGCGCATGATCGATTATTAGAACGTCGGAGACTTATCAAAATCCAGGGAGGATCTTTTATTGTTGCCCATATGGATCGAAGGAGGTAATGTACACTTTGTTCGATGAAGAAGACAATGGAATAAATCAACTGAATCGTCGAGTCGCGGCTTCAAGTTCAAGTTGTGTATAACCAGTACGACGTAGTTTTACTATAGATGTTAGGCCCATTTTTGTGATCTGCTATGGCCCAGAAGCTAGACGATGTTGTTTTGTCGTTAATTTTTTGTGACTTCTACTGCATAAAATGACATCGTGGCTTACCTGGATTCCATGTATTCATCGTTTGACGGCGACTTAACACCTATTGAACGGAAGTAGTTTTACGCACAAAACCATACATTAGGGTTGAATTTCAAATTGTTTAAACGTATAAGTATGTTTAACCCAGAAAAATTGTTTAGACATAAGTTTAACATTTACAGAAAGATCAGATCTAAAAAAGCCAATTTTCCGAAAGTTTTGAGTAGGTGCATCGAAATCAGCTATGCGATGGTTCCTGGCTTGTCTACGGTGTTGATTTGCTGGCTGCAAAGGGCGATTAACGCGCCCATTCGGCTGCATTCCTTGGTGGTCACCATAAGCTGCATTGATAGGTGCATCAAGGTCTTCACGTTCTTCTCTCTCGCGGTTCTGGTGGTTTCTTGGAGGAACCTCATCCTCCTCTCCATCTTGTCGAGCATGATCACCTCCTCTGTGATCATTCTCTTCATTTTCTCCATGTTCGGATCCGTCTTGGTCCATATTTAAAGCTTGGTTAATAGGATCTCCAGGCTGGTCGTCGTTGGCCATTCCTTGCGTTCGTCTAAGTCTTCAAAGTTTTTTTTCGTGTCTGTCTATCTCGTCTAGAATCGGAATGTTTTCTACAGGTCCGGGCCTGGTATTCATGCAATTCAAGAGAAAAAAAAAGAAGGGAAAGATAATTCAGCAAAACTTTAAGAAAGAACTAGAGATCAGGTGTGTAGAACAGAAGTTAAAACAAGAAAAATAGCAAAAGGCAGCGAAACAAATCCCCGGCAACGGCGCCAAAAACTTGATGCGTGTCAACTGCGTGAGGGAACAAGTTTTACCCTTAACAAAAACAAATGAAAGCCACAAGTGCACAGCTAATCAGTTGTAGTATTTAGGGATCGAATCCACAGAGATTTGTGTGCCTGGTATTCTTCTACGGTTTCTAACTTTATGTCTAGACTAGATTGTTTTTAGAGGTTGGTTGTTTGTCACGGATTAAACTAAAACGAAAGAAAGCAAATAAATCTATCTTAGAAAGCAAGTAGAAAAATCGAATGGAAAGCAAATAAAGCAAGCAAAATATCGAACTAAGGCAATTGAAATGCAGATCTAAATAAGCAAGTAAAAATCGATTGATTTGTAAACTATGACTAAAAACGCTGAGCTTTCAGGAACTCTACAGGGATCATAATCGGTTTTGACACTAGGGTTAATAGATTGGGATTGACAGATCTCGATATATAGGTTATAGAGCTAGAGTACGGCGGTATGACTACGTTACTGTCGTGATCATAACCAACTGTTTCTCGCAACCCTGACCAGTAGGTTTCCACTCTGGCCCTGTGATATGTCTATATTTTGCATCATTTAGGCTGCATTTTAGAGTCCATATCATGTGTTTTCTCATGTATATTGAGTCTTTAGGCATCAAAATAGGTTTCAGGACTTGGATTAGGTCCCAAAGAGTTTTGCATGTTTTGAAGTCTTTATCAGGTGCTTTGGAAGCTATTTGGAGCTCAAGAGGAGGAACAGGAATGAAAACGGTGAAAAAAGGGTCAAAAATGGTGAAAACCACTTGGACGAAAACCTCGGCCAAAATTCGTACCGGCTGGACGAAAACCTCGGCCAAAATCCTTACCGAACAGTCGTTATCGGCTAAAAATGAGTATCGGGTGAAAATCTCCTCGGGTGAAGGTTTTCGCCGAGGTGAGACGATTTATCGGCTAAAAAGCTTACCGCGGTACATGATTCTCAGACATTTTCCTTACCGCGGGAAGCATTTCTCGGCCAAAATCTATTTTCACCCGTGCGCTTCAAAGATAACCAATCCGGGGAACCTTCCAGTCCGAATCAGTTGACGGGGTCTTCATCAAAATTGGAGATAATCATGCCAAGATTCCAGAACAGTTGGAATCATTCAATTCGGACCAGTGAGAAGAGAGATATCGCCTCCGGAAGACATGCCTGTCTCGTATGCACCTGAACGCCGATCAGCTGAGCTTCAAAGATTACGTGGGACGGAAACCTTCCGATGCGAACCAGTCAACCGAGTCTTCATCAAAGTTTGAGATCTATGAAAGACCTTTCCGGAACACTTAGAGTCACGCAATTCGGAGCGGTGGTTTGGAAGATTCAGTCTCCGGAGTACACATCAGTCCAAAAGCTGTACTTTCTGGTCATTCCGATGCGGTACAAAGATGAGCAATCCAAGAAGCCTTCCACCTCCCAAGCTCCGATGGTTTCTTCACCAAAGTTTGATCGGAATGAGTCATCTTGACTATGGAACCAGTCTCAAAGCATTTGGAGTTGTGTGCTGAAAGTTATTGCTTCCGGAAGACAAGCGGGTCGATACGAGCCCAAATGAGTTGCGATACGCGCTAAGTATTCTCTCGAGCCTCGACATCGCTACCTCGACACTGCTCAGGCCAAGGCTCATCTCTTGAGAGCATTTTGGGCTAGACGGCTAGACCTCGTACTGATCCCTCGGTATGTCGAGATCAAGGCATGCATGCAAGGGAAATGAAGCTGAATACGACTAAGTGTTGAACATGCACCTCGGTACAAAGACCTCGGCATCGCATGCTGGACTCCGTCTTCCTGAATCCCTCGACTACCAAGCTCTGCGGCATTATATGGCGAGGTCCCTTGTCATAACTCCGGAATCAAGAACAAGGTGACTTAAGAGAACGCACGTGAAGATGGATCGAGGACTAGGGTTCATGCATGTTCTTGACGTATTCTTTACGAGATCTCCATCTTGATCTTTGCTCACGTGCACCTCTCGGCATCAAGACCTCGGCTTCACACTCCGACACACCTTGGTGCTCACCCAACGACCCAAGAAGGCGGCTCAGTACCCGGTTTTTTCTGGGCTGACCCGCAACACTTTCCCTTCACTATAAATAGATTTTAGGACCAAAAACCTAATCATCTTATCTTTTATCCTCTTTTAGCTTTAAGAACTTGCCTCTTTTGTGAAACTTGATTAATCTAATCTGATATCTCGTTTTTTTGCATCAGAATCTTGTTCTTGTTTTATTTCTTTTATTCTCCAGCATTAAACTCCTTATCATGACTAGCTACACGTCTTGCAAAGGACTTAGTGAGCTCATTATGATCAGTGAGTAGTCGTTTAAGCGGCTTTAGATAGGTAGATTAGGGTGCTTTCATGATAGATTAGTGAGTTTAGGGGTCTAGTCTTGCATGTTTCATTCCTTAACCGACGAGATCTCTAAGCTGTATCCAAGCACATCACTTGAGGTTCAGATCTGAGACATATCTCGCATCAAAAGTGTTTGTTGATATGTCTGAACCACTCGGTTAAGGGTTTAAGAGTCTTTCATCGCGAGAGTGATAGTTTGTTCTCTCAAATGACTTATTGAACTGAATCTTAATGCTGACTGATTCATGCTTCTCAAAAGGGATTTTGGTATGAAAGAGGATCAGTTTAGATGCTTAATACTTTCATGAGAAGATTAACATACTTTGAGTTCATGTTAAATGAAACCGCTTGATAAATCTGATTCATTAACTTGCTAGTCTAGCTTGGAAGCACCCGAGTCATATATCCTGTCTAAAGCTTCTGCCTTTATCATATATATTCATCATCCGAATCATCTGCTTATTTACTGTTAATCATTTGCATCTTTATCTAGTTTAGATCTCATCTTTTATTTCATTTTCATGTTTATTTGCTTGTGAAGTAGTTTAGCAAAAACCTTTACCTGTTCATCTTGACTTAAGATCACAAGTAATATAGATTAGTGCCTCACACACAAGTTTGGATTGATAACCCCTTGTACTACAAGACAGGGGATTGATAACCTCTACAAAGAGCCTAGAAAACTCTTAGTTATCAATTGGCGCCGTTGCCAACTTGTGGGAGCATTAGTCTCTTATTTGTTCTTAAGATCAAGACTTTATTTTCTTTTGTTTTACTAACTCTTTTGCAAGTTCTGGCTTTGTTTTCAGGTGCATGAAAACCAGATCTCGCAGCACAGAACCGCCTCTGCCCTACGACAATAACATCAACAGGATTGAACGGCAAGCTCGCGAGAGAAAACGGCACTTTGAAAGACTTGGAATGGCAGAACAGCAAAGGATAGATCAGCAGGCTCAAGATGCCGAGCACCAGGCTCAGGCTAATCAGGCGCAGGCAGAAAGAAATGAACAACAAGCCTTCGTTAACCAACAACAGGCTCAAAGAAATGAAAGCCTTGCTCAGCAAAATCAACATCAAGCAAATAGAAATGAGCAGCAAGCCCATCATGTCATCCGCCACCGCCACCAGCTCAGAGACAACCTCCTCCGGTCTTTGTTGGAGAAAACGACCGAGCTAACGCGCACCAATATAGAGTCGGGATTCAGGCACCACCTGTGCAAAATAATAACTTCAAAGTTAAAGCTTCCCTGCTCAATATGGTGCAGAACACCAAGTTTCACGGTCTACCCGGAGAGGACCCTCTTGAGCATCTTGATCAGTTTGATCGGGTTTGCGACCTGACGAAGATTAATGGCGTGTCAGAAGATAGCTTCAAGCTATGCCTGTTCCCATTCAGCCTCGGTGATAAAGCTCACCAGTGGGAAAAGAACCTCCCGAGGGGTTCTATACAAACATGGGAGCAGTGTAAACTGGCGTTCTTATCAAAGTTCTTCTCCACATCACGCACGGCCAAGCTAAGGAATCAGATCTCAAGTTTCACGCAGCACAACAACGAGAGCTTTAGTGAAGCCTGGGAACGGTTCAGGAGCTATACCAACCAATGCCCACACCATGGCTTCTCAAAGGCATCCCTCTTGAGTACTGTATACCGAGGTGCACTCCCCAAGATCAGAAACCAACTCGATACAGCTTCAAATGGAAATTTTCTTGGGAAAGAGATCAATGCGGCAATGGAACTAGTGGAGAACCTCGCCATGTCCAATGACATGTATGGAGAAGATTTTGACAGAGCAAACCCTTCAGAACGATCTAGTGAAGAACAGCGCATGAAGAAAGATATCAGAGAGCTACAGAGCAAGCTTGACAAGGTTCTAATGGCTACACAAAAGCCAATACATTTTGTAGGCGAGTTTGATGAGCAAGGGCCGAGTTTTGATAATGTCAATGAAGATGGTCTAACTCAAGAGGAGCTGAACTACATGTTAGAATATTTAGAGACTAAGCGGAATAAAGAGATTTGAGAGAGTGTGCAAAAGAGATGAGAGAAAGAGTTCCCAAAGTAGTGTGTTTATTCATTCTCGTCTTTGATACATATATAGAGGAGACAGAATAGAAACTAGGTTTAGCTAAGCTACAATACAAAAGAAAGTGGTTAGAGACATAAGGAAACATGTGAGTCTTGAGCATGGATCCCGAGAGATAGTGACAGCTCCAACGGTCACAAGACCAAGTGTAAACGACGCGCCAAGGGGGGACCATTGTACGGACACCAACTCTCTTCTTCCTTAAACATCACACGTGATCCCTTGAGCCTTCTCTCCTTATTAAAGGCTAACACCGATTCAAGCCCTAAAGCATAGAACCTTTCTTGACCAATACTCCCCCTCAAGCTTAGCCATCGAAGTTGTTTAGATTGCTAAGCTTGAAGACCCATGAGCATCACCTCATTAAAAACCTTAACAAGGAAAACCTCATGGGACAAAACCTTGTTAAGGGAAAAAGAGTGTGATGTCCATGGATCAAGGACTATGATCAAGGGCGACTAAGGTCCACAAGTCCTAGCTTGCTAAAGAGATTGTTGCAAACTTTAAGACTTGCAGCCTTAGTGAAAATATCAGCCAACTGGTCTTCACTTCTTGTGTAGCACGGTAACACCACACCTTCCTCAATCTTCTCACGGACCTTGTGGCAATCTATTTCAATAGACTTTGTTCTCTCATGAAACACCGAGTTTGTTGCAATGTGTATAGCAGCTTGGTTATCACAATGCATTGTAATCGGACCTTCTTGCTCAATGCCAAGGTCTTTAAGGAGCGCCTTAAGCCAGGTTAATTCACTTGTAAGCTTCCTCATTGCCCTATATTCAGCTTCTGCGGTTGAGCATGAGACCACCTTTTGCTTCTTAGTCTTCCAGGTTACAAGATTTCCACCAATGAAAGTACAATACCCACTTGTTGACTTTCTATCAACACGATCACCAGCCCAATCTGAGTCACAATATCCCACAATCTCTGTATTATTGTTCTTTCCCATCCAAATGCCTTGTCCTGGACTCCCTTTGAGGTATCTGAGAATTCTTTCCACCATACCCCAATGGTACACTGTCGGAGCTTGCATATGTTGGCTTACTTGATTCACGGCGAAGCAGAGATCTGGCCTTGTGAGAGTGAGATAGATCAATTTGCCAACAAGTCGTCGATACCTAAATACATCCTTGAAGGCTTCATCTGATTTCTCCCCCTTTCGATTGACTTTGTAGCCCTCTTCAAGCGGCGTTTTGGCTGGTTTAGCTCCAAGTTTTCCTGTCTCTTTGAGAAGATCAACTGTGTATTTCCTCTGAGACAGAAAGAGACCCTCAGGAGACCTACACACCTCAATGCCAAGGAAATACTTGAGCTCGCCGAGGTCTTTAATGTCGAATACCGAGTTAAGAAAGGCTTTTGTAGACTGAATTCCCTCCTTGTCATCTCCAGAAATGATAAGATCGTCTACATAAACAAGAACAACCACCAGACCTTGAGAACTTTGGAGGGTAAACAAAGAATGATCCGAGTGAGACTTCTTGAACCCCTTTTCCATCAGAGTGGTACTAAGCTTGTTATACCAGGCTCTTGGAGATTGTTTCAATCCATATATAGCTTTCCTCAATCTCAAAACGTTACCGGGTGCAACAATATCCTCTAAGCCTGGAGGAGGGGTCATATACACTTCTTCCTGAAGTTCCCCTTGAAGGAATGCATTTTTCACATCCATTTGCCACAGATCCCACGAGAGATTAGTAGCGAGTGAGAGGACTACTCTTACAGTATGGAGCTTGGCAACCGGAGCAAACGTGTCTGTATAATCTTCTCCAAAGGTCTGAGTGAACCCTCTTGCAACCAACCGAGCCTTGTATCTCTCAATTTCACCGTTACTCTTATACTTGATAGTGAAAACCCACTTTGAGCTCACAGCTCGCTTCCCTGGTGGTAACTCGGCTTCATCCCAAGTATGGTTGCGCTCCATAGCTCCTCTCTCGTCACCTATAGCTTCAATCCACTCCTTCTTGTCTTTAGCTTCTTCATAGATTTGAGGAATTTCGTGTTCCTCAATTTTTCCCATGAACGCTTGATGATCAGAGGGCAACAAGGCAAGAGAACAAACAGCCTGAATTGGATGAGCTACAGCTTGACTATTGTAGTAGACTCTGGTGTTCTTGCTGAGCCTAGTACTTCTTCTTAATGGCTGAACAGGTTCCTCTACAATACAATTAGATGGATCCTTGATGAGCCTAGTACTTCTTCTTAATGGCTGAACACTTTCCTCTACAACCGCCTCTCCTTGTTCTTGTGGGACTGATTCCTCTGCCTCCTCTTCTAAGTCATCTGGAGTTGGCTCTTGACTCTGCTCCTTTTCTTGATTTACTTCTGAACTCAATGGTACCGGCTCAGCTTCTTCTTGAGTACTTGTAGGAACCGGCTTATGCACTTGCTTGGGCAGGACTGGGTTCCCAAGGTGATCCAGCAAGAACCGCAGACTGGTAGCGAGATCTGATGGGGAGCTTGACAGGTCTTTGAGACTCTCCCAATTCTTCTTGTCATAGTATCCCTGGTTCTCAAGAAATTTGACCTCCCTGGACACATAAGTGCGGCTATTAACAGGATCATAGCACTTGTACCCCTTCTGAGTTGTTGAATACCCAAGGAATATACACTTTATGCTTTTGGCCTCAAGTTTGTTTCTCTGTTCACCTGGAACAAACACAAAACAAACACACCCAAAAACACGTAAGTGATCTAATGAGGGTTTAGTTTTGTTAAGTACCTCAAATGGTGATGAGTCTTGTAAGACTTTTGTTGGGGTCCGGTTAATGAGATAGCATGCGGCTAAGACAGCATCTCCCCAAAAACGTTTAGGCACATTTGTATGGAACATCATCGACCTGGCCACCTCCATTAAATGTCTATTCTTCCTCTCAGCAACTCCATTTTGTTGTGGAGTGTAAGGGCAACTGGTTTGGTGTAAGATGCCATGCTTTGCTAGATGTTCTTTGAATCTTTGACTTGTATACTCACCGCCATTATCTGATCTAAGAATCTTAATCTTGGCATTAAAATGATTAGTCACATAATTTTGAAAGTTTGTGAATGCTTCAAATACACGATCTTTAGAGGGAAGTAAAGTTATCCAGGTATATTTTGATTTTTCATCAATGAAGGTCACAAAGTATTTATTACTATCCCTAGACATGCAAGGTGAAGTCCACACATCAGAATGAACCAAGTCAAAGCAATGTTCATAAATAGTAGATGATTTAGGGAAAATAACTCGACAATGTTTACCAAGAATACAAGATTCACAACTTGTGTGATCAAAAGCAACATCAGGTAACATTAATTCAAGAGCACGCGAGTGAGGATGACCTAATCTAGCATGCCAAATAGAGTTCAAACTTGCAGAAAAACATGAATTAAAAGAGAAAGCATTTGAGTCGCTTGATGAAGAATCCTCGAGAACATATAGATCATCTTTGGTTCCCCCTTTTCCAAGTACCTTCCCATTCTTAATATCCTGAAAGTGAACATCATTAGGACCAAATATCGCATAACAGTCTAAGTCCTTGGTAGCTCTACTAACCGATAATAAGTTAGAAGTGAACTTAGGCACAAACAATGCTTTACTATCTTTATCAAATAACTTTAGGTTACCAGTTCCTTCTATGGGAATTCCATCACCATTAGCTATCACAACATTTCCTAAAGCCGGTTTTATGTTGTTTAACAGTTCAGGGTTACTAATCATATGATGAGATGCACCTGAATCTACAACTAAAGCGGTTTTAGGTTTATTAGAGAAGAAGGTGATACCAGACTGTTTTGCGGCTAAGGCTTTGATAAGAGCCTCAAGGTCGGTCTTTCTCACAAACTCAGTCGAGACATTCATGGCACCATCTCCACCTTGTGTCAATGCACCGGCTCCTTCTTGAGCAAAGCTAGCTCTTGCATCCTTGAACTTGCTCGGCTTCAGGTGGGGATGAAGAATCCAACATTTATCTTGATGTGGCCCTTCTTCTTGCAATGGTCACAGATCCATGGCTTCCCTGTCATCGGGTTTAAAGACACCTTTGTTGGCCGAGATGAGCTCTTGCTTCTTGAAGAGACCAATAGAACCTTGCTCCTTTTGGATCCTTGCACAAACGTCTTCAAGGCTTGGGAGCTTATCCTCTCTCAAAATGTGCTTGATGAGGTCGTTGAAGATGGGGTTTAGCGTGAGAAGAAGTCCAAAGACTTTGTCTTGCTCTCGCCTTTCATTGAGAACTTTAGGATCCAAAGTACTCGGCCTCAGCATCTCTAGCTCAGCCCACAAAGATCTGAACTTCCCAAAGTGAGCTTTGAACTCCATGTCTTCCTGGCTCAGGTCATTAATCGCCTTCTTGACTTCAAAGACTCTGCTCAGGTTTGTATCATTACCGAACACATTCTTGAGAGTTTCCCACAGAGATTTTGCTGTCTCACAGTAGGAGTAAGCTTCAAGAATCGTCGGCTCAAGGGAGTTTTGAATGATGCCAAGCACGGTCTGGTCTTCTTGGAACCATTTTGCTTCCACAGCTTTGGCTTCTTCATCCTTCTTTCCGTCTTTGGTGGCGTCTTCTTCGGGAATCTGTTCTTCTAAGACGTGATTCCAAAGCCCTCGTCCACACAACGCCGTCTTTGTGGTTCTAGACCACAACAAGTAGTTTCCTCCTTTGAGGATAACAGGAATCACCACCGGTTTTGAGATCTCGGTGTTTGCATCGTTTGAACTCATTTTGTTCTTGAGGGGTTTTGAGAAACAAGAGAATAAGAGATGAGCGAACTAGAGAATGAGAGATTTAGAGAATAAGGTTTGAAGAATAGAGAAAAGAAACTCAGGAAATCGGAACCAATCGCTCTGATACCATGTTAGAATATTTAGAGACTAAGCGGAATAAAGAGATTTGAGAGAGTGTGCAAAAGAGATGAGAGAAAGAGTTCCCAAAGTAGTGTGTTTATTCATTCTCGTCTTTGATACATATATAGAGGAGACAGAATAGAAACTAGGTTTAGCTAAGCTACAATACAAAAGAAAGTGGTTAGAGACATAAGGAAACATGTGAGTCTTGAGCATGGATCCCGAGAGATAGTGACAGCTCCAACGGTCACATGACCAAGTGTAAACGACGCGCCAAGGGGGGACCATTGTACGGACACCAACTCTCTTCTTCCTTAAACATCACACGTGATCCCTTGAGCCTTCTCTCCTTATTAAAGGCTAACACCGATTCAAGCCCTAAAGCATAGAACCTTTCTTGACCAATACTACATAGGGAATCAGCTGAGGTATCAGCGGTTTAACAACTACAGCAAAAACCCAAACCTCTCTTACCGAAACCCAAATGTAGCTAACCCTCAAGACCAAGTGTACCCTGCTCAACAACACCAACAAAGCTCTGCTCCAAAAGCTCCATTTCAGAATAGCTTCCAGCCCAAGCAACATTTCAGTGGGCAGCAGCAGAGTTACAATCAGCTGAATCAAGCGGCTCAAAGCAACACCTTCAACAGCCAACCGCAGCAATGATATGTTCATAATTTGCATCATTTAGGTTGCATATTCCATTCCAAATCATGTCTTATTTCATGCATTTTAGGTCTTTAAGGTTTGTTTTAGGACTTAGGAGTTGCATTAGGTCCCAATGAGTCTCTGCATGTTTTGAGTGTTTATCAGGTGTATTTGGAGCCATTTGGAGCTGAAAAGATGAATCCAAGAAGTGGAAAGGTGACCAAGGCTTAAAAAATGGTGAAATTGGGTTTCTGGAGGTTCTCGGCCATTCTCGCGCACCAGGAAGGATTTTCTCGGCCATTCTCGCGTACAGCGGGTGGATTTTATCGGCTAAAACGCGTACCGGCTAAAGGATTTCGCGGCCAAAATCTCCGGGTGCAGACACGTTTCTGAAATCGCCTGTCCGGGGAACCTTCCGGTCCGGTTCAGTTGTCGGATGCTTCATCAAAGTTGGAGAGGATTGGATCACGGTTCCAGAGCAAGTAGAATCATGGAATTCGGACTCGTTAGCAGAAAGTTAAGCTCGTCGGAAGTAACTCCTGTCTAGCTGCCATTTTGGACCGATCCGATGAGCTCTGAAGAATGCGAAGTACGGTGCACTTCAAGGCCGATTCAGTTTCCGGGGTCATCATGAGAATCAGAGATATTTGAGTCCTCTTTCCAGAACGTCCGAGATCATTGAATTCGGAGCTATGAGCAGGAAGATAACGTTTCCGGAATGGACACATGTCTAGACGCCTCTCTCTGATCGTGTAAATGCACTGCGAAGATGAGCCCTCCAGGAAGCCTTCCACTTCCCAAGCACCGAAGTTTCCTTCACCAAAGTTTGAGATATATGAGTCTTCTGCCCTCTGCAAACGAGAGCACACAATTCGGACCAGTATCCTGGAAGTTAAGCCTTCCGGAATGCGAAGTGGTCCAAGCTGCTCTGAATGCTGCGAGATAGTCCTGCGACCTGGTTAACTCGCAGGCCTGAAGATGAATGCCTGGAAGTTGATGCTGCGAGTTGAGAAGTGCGGGTAAGCTACTACATGAGGTCTGTGGCTCCCGAGCAAGAAAAAAATGCTAAGTCCACAATCGTGCGACTTAGGCATGCGAGTTGGTCGTGCCTGGAACTAAGCCGCACGATCACTCGCAATCTACTCCGACTTGAGCCTGCGACCTGTGTGTATTGGAGATCAACCCGCAAACATGTACATTCCCCAGAAACCGCCTTAGTCCTGCGAGTTGAAGATGAAGAAGATTAAGCCGCACAAAGACTCGCAAAACACTCCTACTTGGGCGTGCGGCTAAGAGAATGCGATTTAAGTCTCACAAGACAAGTTCTTCATCTACTGCGACTTGGGCATGCGACCTGGGAGATACTGGACCAACCCACAGGATTTCCACTTTATCCATTAAAGCCAGGCCAGGACCCGGTTTGTTCCGGGCTGACCCAGTTCGTTTTTAGAGAGATATAAATAGTTTTTAGGGTTTTTTCCTAAAGAACTAAGCTTTATTCCCTTTGTCTCTTGCCTCTTTTGTGAAAAGACTCCACTAAGAAGAGAAATATCGATTATTGAGTGTTTAATCAGGGAGAGTTTAAGAGATCTTTGTGTTTAAAGCTGCTTTCTTCTAATTCTATCATTTCTTATCACCAAATCACACTACTAATCATGATTAACAACACATCTTGCAAAGGATATAGTGTGTTGATCATGATTAGTGAGTAATCTCCATATTAAGGTCTTAGATATGTAGATTAGGGTGCTTAAGTGGTAGATTAGTGAGCTTAGGGGTTAGATCTTGCATATTTCATTCTCTAAAACCTGTTCTTAATGCTAGATCCATACAAATCATATGTTGTCTAGATTCTGGGCATTTCATGCACCAAAAGTGTTTGATGAAATGCCTGAACCAAGGTTGTTAGAGGTTTAAGTGTTATTCATCATGGGAATGATTTTTTATATGCTTAAATGACAGATTAAACTGATTCTTAATGCTTGTTAATTCATGTTTCACTAATGATGATTAGGTTAGAAACTGTTTGGCATAGAAGTTGATACCTTCATGAGAGGATTAACTTAATTAATGATGTTTAAGTTGAATGGTTTGCTTGATGATATGGTTCATTAGCTCATTAGTTTATCACTGAAGGCACCCTAATCCACTATCATGTCTAAGAATTTTCTAATCATCATACATACATTCTCATCACTTGTCATTTGTTTAGTTCTTTGTTTGATCACTTCTTTAGTCATTTATCTTGTTTTTAAGTTTGTAGTTGTCATTAGTTAATCAAAACCACACCTGTTTGCTTGAATTAAGAACCTGATCACATAGTTTAGTGTCTAACACCACATATGGATTGATAAACCCCTTGTATTACAAGGCAGGGGATTGATAACCTCTACAAAGAGCCTTGAAAACTCTTATTATCAATTGGCGCCATTGCCAAATTGTGGTTTGTTTAGCATTAAGCTCTGATCTGTTCTTGAGATCAAGTGCTTACTTTCTTGTTTTTACTGATTACTTTCAAGTTATGTTTGTGATTTCAGGTGTATGAACACCAGGTCTAGATCAAGAAGCTGTGGTCCACCTTTCCCCCTCAACGACAACATCAATCTTTTGGTACCAAGGAGGAGAAGGGACAGACGTGGAAGACAGATTGATCGGGCTGAGATGGCAGAACAAAGAGACCATGTGGTGGATATAGAACAACCAGTTCAGGAGCAACAGGCTCAGGGTAATGGAGCTGGTAATGGAGTTGGTCAAGGATTGAATCAGGGTAAAGTTCATCAGGAACAGGTGCACCATCAACAAGCTTATGTCCACCAGGGACAAGCTTAAGCTCATCAACAGAGGCATCAGGCCAATGTACAGCAAAGACAACAGGTGTACCACCAACCCCATCCCTTCCAACACCAACAAAGAAGATATGAGCAACCACAAGTCTATGCTGGAGAGAATGACAGGGCCAATGCTCATCAGTATGGAGCTGGAATTCAGGCACCACCTGTGCAAAACAACAACTTTGAAGTGAAGGCATCATTGCTGAATATGGTCCAGAACTCAAAGTTCCATGGATTACCAATGGAAGATCCCTTGGAACACTTGGATCAATTTGATAAGGTTGTGACCTGACTAAGATTAATGGAGTTTCAGAAGACAGCTTCAAGCTAAGATTATTCCCCTTCAGTCTTGGTGACAAAGCTCACCAATGGGAGAAGAATCTTCCAAGAGGCTCCATTCAAACCTGGGAGCAATGCAAGCAAGCTTTCCTATCTAAGTTTTTCTCCACCTCAAGAACTGCAAAACTGAGGAACCAAATCTCTAGCTTCACTCAGCATAGCAATGAGAGTTTTGGTGAAGCATATGAGAGATTCAGGAGCTACACAAACCAATGCCCACACCATGGGTTTAGTGAGGCTTCACTTCTCAGCACACTATATAGAGGAGCTCTCCCCAAGATAAGAAACCAGCTGGATACTGCTTCCAATGGGAACTTTCTGGGAAAGGAGATACATGCTGCTTTAGAGCTAGTGGAGAACTTAGCATTGAGCAATGATACTTATGGTGAAGACTATGACAGATCAAATAGTTCTGAAGGTTCAAGCTCAGAAAAGAGGCTCACTAGGGAAGTTAAGGAATTGAGAAGTGAATTGGACAAGCTGAAATTCACCACTCAGAAGCCAATGCATTTTGTTGGAGAGTATGAGGAACCTTCTCAAATCTTTGAGAACATAAGTGAAGAAGGTCTTACCCAGGAGGAGCTAAACTACATTGGGAATCAGAGGTTCCAGAGATATCAGTATGGTAATGCCAATCCAAACATTTCTTTCAGGAACACCAATGTAGCTAACCCACAAGACCAGGTGTATCCCAATTCTCAAGCTCCACAGAACTTTGTTTCCAAGAACAACTTTCAAGGATCTTTTCAACCAAAGAATCAGTTTGCTCAGAATCAAGGTTTTGGTCAGCAACAGCAACCTTTTCAAGGTCCTAGTTTAAGTACACAACAGCAAAATGCACCACCAGGGTTTGGTCCACCAAAGTTCCAACAGCAGGCACCGGTTCAACAACAGTTTCAGCCACCAACGGTTCAACAGCAGCCACAGATGGGTTCAGATATGTTGGTATTCTGCAACAACTACTTCAGGGTCAACAGATCTTTGCTAGCCAGAATGCAGCCATGCAGCAGGCCTCAAGCTCAAGGAACCAAGGTCACCTACCTGTAAAACCAGAACCCAACCCCAAGGAATATCCTAAGGCCATTACACTGAGGAGTGGAAAGCAGTTACCTGGTATTGAGAACAACAATGTGATCACTGAGGACAATGATAAAACTGAGGGGGAGGCAGCCTTAAAAGAGAATCCAGTTGCTGAGAAACCAAGGACAGAAAAGGGTAAAAAGGTAGGAAAGGAACCAGAACCAGAGAAGAAATATGTGCCACCACCTCCATACCAACCCAAGCTCCCATTTCCAGGGAGATTTAAGAAGCAACTAGTGGACAAGGAAAGAGCTGTATTTGAAAAGGCACTCAATGAGACACCACTCACTATGCCTCTCATTGATGCATTCTTAATGATGCCAAAGATGGGGAAGTTCTTGAAGGATGCCATTCTGAACAAGACAAAAGAGCTTCAAGGCATGGTGGTACTAAGTCATGAATGCAGTGCTATCATTCAAAAGAAGTCCATTCCAAGGAAGTTAACTGATCCAGGGAGTTTCACACTCCCTTGTGCCATTGGACCTCTTCTATTCTCTGGATGTCTTTGTGATCTAGGAGCATCAGTCAGCTTGATGCCATTCTCCATAGCAAAGAAGCTGGGCTTTAGAGTCTTCAAGCCTGCAAGGATTTCTCTTATCCTTGCAGATAGATCAGTTAGATTGCCTGTTGGTATGTTGGAAGATCTACCTGTTAAGATTGGTGGTTTTGAGGTTCCAACAGATTTTGTTGTGCTGGAAATGGATGAGGAACCAGTTGATCCTCTCATCTTGGGCAGGCCATTCTTGGCCACTGCAGGAGCCATAATTGACGTGAGAGGTGGGATAATAGAGCTTAAACTTGGGTCTGAAAAGCTCAAGTTTGATGTGAATGAGATGATGAAGAAACCCACCATTGAAGGTCAATGTTTCTATGTGGAGACAATGGATCAGTTGGCTGATGAGTTACTTGAGGAACTGAACACTGAGGATCCTCTTCAAACTGCTCTAACTCAAGAACAAGGAGACAATGGGCTCCTAGCAGAAGCAAGTGAAGGGTACAAGTTGTATTTGGACAATGCTAGAGAGCTGGGTCCTGAGACAAGGTTTTTAGAACTGGAACAAAGTGGCTCTGAGGTTTTTGCTATCAAAGGATCAGACACCAGCCAAAGGAGCTTGGACAAGGATTGGAATGAGGCTGATGCACCCCCTTTTGAGCTCAAGCCTCTACCAACAGGGCTCATGTATGCTTTCTTGGGCTTAAACTCCACATATCCAGTAATCATCAATGATTGCTTATTAGAGCATCAAGAGAGTGCATTGCTGAGTGAGATAAGAAATTCCAGGAGAGACATAGGATATTCTTTGGCTGATATTAAAGGGATCTCTCCTGACATTTGCACCCACAGGATTCACCTAGAGGACCAATCTATGTCCTCTATTGAGCATCAACGACGTCTTAACCCCAACCTTAAGGAAGTGGTTAAGAAGGAGATACTAAAACTTCTTGAGTCAGGGATAATTTACCCAATCTCTGACTCAAGATGGGTGTCTCCTGTTCATGTTGTGCCCAAGAAGGGTGGGATCACAGTGGTTAAAAACAAGAAGGATAAGCTGATAGCTACTAGGACTGTCACAGGACACAGAATGTGTATAGACTATAGAAAGCTCAATGCAGCCTCTAGGAAGGATCATTTTCCTTTACCTTTCATTGATCAGATGTTAGAGAGGCTTGCAAACCACCCCTTCTTTTTTTTTCTCGATGGGTACTCGGGGTTCTTTCAAATCCCCAAAGATCCACGGGATCAAGAGAAAACAATATTCACATGCCCTTATGGCACATTTGCATACAGGCGGATGCCTTTTGGTCTCTGTAATGCCCCTGCCACATTTCAACGTTGCATGATGCATATCTTCTCTGACATAATTGAAGAGAAGGTGGAGGTGTTCATGGATGACTTTAGTGTCTATGGCTCCTCCTTCTCGGATTGTCTCTCTAATTTGTCACAGGTCTTGGAGAGATGTGAGCAGCATAACTTGGTGTTGAACTGGGAGAAATGCCACTTCATGGTGCAGGAAGGAATAGTTCTTGGGCACAAGATATCTGAGAAAGGCATGGAGGTTGACAGAGCAAAAGTAGAAGTAATGGTGAACCTGCAAACCCCCACTTCAGTCAAAGGGATAAGGAGTTTCCTTGGGCATGCAGGGTTTTACAGAAGATTTATCAAAGACTTCTCAAGAATAGCCAGACCCTTGACAAAGCTGTTGTGTAAAGAAGTAGATTTCATCTTTGATGCTGAATGTGAAGAGGCCTTCAAGATGATCAAGGATGCATTAGTCAGTGCACCAATAGTCCAGGCACCAGACTGGTCCCTTCCTTTTGAGGTCATGACAGATGCATCTGATTTTGCTGTTGGAGCTGTACTTGGCCAGAAGAAAGATAAGAAGCTTCATGTCATCTACTATGCTAGTAGAACACTTGACTCTGCACAAGAGAAGTATGCTACTACTGAGAAGGAAATGTTGGCAATAGTCTTTGCCTTTGATAAATTCAGAAGCTACCTGGTGGGATCAAAAGTCATTGTATATACTGATCATGCAGCCCTCAGGTATCTGATGACCAAGAAAGATGCTAAGCCAAGACTATTGAGATGGGTTCTTCTACTTCAGGAGTTTGATATGGAAGTACAGGACAAAAAGGGTATAGAGAATGGAGCTGCAGACCATCTCTCTAGGCTGAGAATTGACTCTGAAGTGCCTCTTAATGACAGTCTTCCTGAGGAATCACTGATGGTGCTCCACTCTTATTTGGAGTTTGAAGAAGTGGACAGCATTCAAGAGAGGAGGATGTCTTGGTTTGCAGACATTGTGAACTATCTTGCTTGTGGAGTGGAACCACCTGAATTAGATGCTTACCACAGGAAGAAGTTCTTCAGAGAAGATCAAAGATACCATTGGGATGAGCCCTACCTCTATGTCCTGAACAAAGATCAGCTGTATAGAAGTGTCTTGCTGAGGAGGAGATGCAACCTGTGTTGCAAGA